>NC_042288.1:14716258-15020424 GCF_901000725.2 Takifugu rubripes
AATCACAGATGAAATAACCTAGAAATGTTTGTTATTTATGGAAGGTTGGTTAATTATGCAGCCGAGGGAGGCAGAAAGCAAGAAAGCTCAGAACATGTCTGAAACGGCTCTAATGCGTGAGGTTCATCAGCCCATGGAGATCGACGTTAGAGGAAGAGAAGCACGTTCAAGAACCAACAACATGGAGAGGACTGTTGAGGCTGGTTGTGGTGTATAACCAGACGTCTCTGTCAGGGCTTTTGGTTGTTGTAAACAACAAGGGCAGTGATATTAAGTCGAGACTGTTCCATACTCAAATACCCCTCGTAGTGCATTTAAAGAACATCACCATGGGAGCCAAACTTGCACAAAAAAGGAAAAAGCAGGAAAAAGAGCTGAGCGTTTGTTAATTGCTTGGAAAGTGCTGTTTGGACAGCTTCACATCCCACAGGCTGCATTCCTGGGAGGGAAAATCCCTGGGAACACCACGTGTCACGATCGAGTAGGTTTTGCTGTAGCCCCAGTGCTCAGAGATGCCCCCATCTTTACTGTAGTCCACCAGTGAACGTCAGCATCACATCACAGCGTGGTGTCCTAAAGGATGCAATCGATGGATGCAAACATTTTGTGGATTCAGGTTCCTTTAAAATGGGATCTCCCTGGGATTTATGGATAGAAGGGAGCCAATTTGAGTCCGTCCAACATGAGCAAAAGGGAAGAAAAGGCACAGAGGACTCACTGTTTTAGCCCAAACAGCCCATTTGCCACGCTGCCATGGCGTGCACTTGTCTGTGGGAACCTCCAGTCAGATGGGTTAGAAAATCCAAGAAGCGCAGTTTCTGTTGGAGTTTCTGCCAGAAAAGAAATCATCTGCCGACAAGTTCGGATGAGGGAACAAGAGAGTTTGAAATGCTGTGGCTGAGTATCTTTCAAGGGCAGGGAAGCAAGGGGATGTTTGCAGAGAACTGACGTCTCACTGTTTTTGAATTACATCACCGAGGACTGCAACAGACTGAACAGCTTCATCATTCTTCAATTTCTTATTGCATTATCGTCCTCTGTAACCATACTCCACCCGTAGATGTTTAGTTACTCCTCCAACTGGGCTCCAGGAAAAGGAGTCCAGTGGAATATCACTGCCCAGGTTATATGTCTAAATAGGTGAAACAGCAGCCCCAGAATGGCACCAATTGTACAAAAAACCCATCCATGCTAATTAGAAGTAAATAATGAGGGATTCTGAGTGAAGCTGGAGTCATTTCCTTCCTTCCTACCGAACTTAATCCCTTCATGTTCATAATAAGTTATTTCCCAGGATGATTCCCAACAATAACAGCAAATGGGAGATAATATGACGATTTCCTGATGGAGA
Source organism: Takifugu rubripes (assembly GCF_901000725.2). Taxonomy (NCBI): domain Eukaryota; kingdom Metazoa; phylum Chordata; class Actinopteri; order Tetraodontiformes; family Tetraodontidae; genus Takifugu; species Takifugu rubripes. The sequence goes on from NC_042288.1 coordinate 14,717,610, forward strand.
AAGATGAAGACTTTCACGTCACCGTGTGTTTTTTATCGGCTATTCTGTGTTCGACTGACCCATAGAGATCGTTAGTTGAAGCCTCATCAGCACAGTTTTACTCTTTTTTATTGGTCAGTGGTGTCATTGTGACTGTCTGCGGGTCAGTTATCAGGCAGGATGTATCAAGGTTCCAACCTCTCAGAGGATTCTGCAACTGGCTTTTGTGTAAAACGAAAATTGATTTTTAAGATGTTAATGGACGAAATATCAAACAACTGAGATCTGAACCAACACAAAGACAGAAATTGGCTCAACAGTAAATTGAACTGTGCCATCCCAGCAGAACCGAGGACCAGATGCCCGTGTTGATACAAGACAAGAGGGAGAAGAATGCCGTGATCACACTAGACCCTTTAAATACTTTCCATCATCCAAAACTGCTCTGATTTTGATTTGGTTGCTGTGATTTTGTTGCTGTGAAATGGGGTTGACCTTCCCTGTGCGTCAAAGGTTGATTCTGAGACGCTAAGACGAGCAGGCTTCAGTGCTTCATATCTGGGGGGCAGAATCAAATGCCACTCTTAAATGAACTTCACATATATGTCTCATCAGCATAAAACTGGTGCACCAGGATTTGTTTTTACATGACTTCCTGCTGACCGTATGTACTCTGGGCCTGGAATTGCCACTGGGCTGCGCGACAGGTCACAGGATTGACGGATGTGTTGCTCACGGCAACAGAAACCGGGCGCACGACTGCATATGCGAAAGCCTTAGCATTCATATCTGCTAAGTAAAGGCGTCCAACCCTGTAAAACCCAATTGAATCCACTGGTATCTGAAGGAGGATTTACTTGTACTATTAGCTGTGGAGTGCACAGTGACAGGAGCTTAGAGACGCACGCCAGAAAGAGGAATTATTGAGCAGACTAGCAATTGTGGATTTACTCCCCACAAGTAGCTTACATCCAAGAAAATAAAGGCTTCGTCTGCTGCCGTGAATTATGTTAACGAAGCCGTCAAATGTGTCCACGCTCAGGCAGTTACAAACTGTAGCAACGACTCAAATTGCAGGTTTTCTGCACTCGGGCGTGTGACGAGATTATCTCAATGACACCAACACCAGACATTTGCAGATGTCATCTGATGTAAACGGCTGGACGAATGGGAAACCGACGCCTGCAGCAGGGCAGATAGTCGAGATTATGGCTCAGGTGACCCATACGCCATTTGTTCCCGCAGGACATGACCAGATTACTGCTTTTTCCTCGTATAATGGCTTCTTCGCCTCCACGCCCGGTCTGGGAGAGGCAAAAATCACAGTCATCAGGGCTGCTGCAGCGCGGTGTTAGTAATAGTGCTGTCATGATGCCACAGCCAGAAAGATGACCCCCCCCCCGTCCTGGCCATAACTTCCCGTGGGTGCATTGACAGTCCACGTAGGTGCGGCTGCTCGCTTAGCTTTGTCAAAACATTAAGTGCTGAGCGGCGGCCGCGGTGAGGACGCCCTGGAGGCGTTTCTCCAGGCTGCCAGTGGCCTGGTCGCCTCCCGCACCGACAGATGAGCATCTCTTTGTGATGCCAGATGCTTTGTGGCTGAAAACATGAAAGTGTATCTAATTAGACGCATGGACGCGTATCAGCGTAGGGGTAATTGGAACCTATGTGACGTGATTCGTGGAGGAAACTGTCACTGCAGTTTCAGCCCACTGGTTATTTGTAACACCACAGCCCCCTGTCTGATATCCATATGGAGCATATTTCTCATAAAACCTCTATTAATAAAGCAAAATCGTGTCACTTCCTTCTCGCCTACCAATCCCCAGATGCTCGGTCCTTCACCAGTACAAGGATGTGAGGTCGGGCCAGTGTCCTTTTATAAGGGGCCCTTCTGTGTGTCTGCATCAAGGCTAATTCCACAAACCTCAGGTCCAAGCAGCACTTATGCATCGGTGAACAGCTGCGTTCAGCATTTGAGCCAAAGGGCTGAATTTGGTTTGATGGAGACAGTCACAGCAACATGTGAAACAGGCCAAATCTGGCTGAAAATCAGACAGTGGAGGGCACGTCCGTCAGAATGTAATATGCTGTGTAGTAAAATGTAGTAAAGGCTCTAAAAAGCTTTGTAGATGAGGGGTGAATGTGCTGTCATCGGATGATTAATGCAGGTTTCTGGGGGGACTCTCCTTGTTTCATAAAACATTTTCATGCAGGGTTTTCTGCTCCTCTCCGGTGCTCAGAATCAGACGGCGCCACACGATATCCCCGTGAGATTTCTGTCCTCTTATTATGTCTTTACATGTTAGTTTCCCCGGAGCAAAGCACGTGGAAGCAATGAAGGACGAAAAGCATCATTTCCTTTTCCTTTTTTTGCATATATTTTAAAGTAAGATTGGATGCTACAACAGCTGAAACAGGAATGAGGAGATGAAAAATTACAGTTGCGGCAGGATGTGCGCGTCCATATAAATACGCCACTGTTAGGAATGCCATTAATGGCCTCAAGTTCCGATAAAGAAGGCAATTTATCTGCATGACGTTGGACTGTGGGATAAGCATTGAGCCAGACGATTGACTGGATTTATTATTCCATTAACAGAACCTCACCAAGAAAAAGATTGTCAGTTGTTGTTTTTCTGTCATCACATTTTAATTGTGATCTCTTATGGTGAGATCCTTGAACTGTCTCTCTTACTGGCATGAATAAGATTCTTGTAATTATTGGTTTTTGGTGCCAGTTTAGAGCTGGTTCAGGATCTATGAACCCAGGAAAAGACAGCGCATCCATACTTGCTAAAAGGTGATGATTAGGATGATTCTCAATCACAGTTTTAATTGTTTCAGAGGTGGACAAAGTAGCTAGTTAACACATCGTTAACACATTTCAACTTGAACATTATCAAAAGAGGATTGTAGCATATTGAATAATCAGGGCCAATTAAACAAACATTTGATGCATCATTGCTTTTAAAAACACCTTTTGCAATATTTTATATTCTATTACATCTCAATGAAGACCTACCTTAAATGCTAGCACCAGGAGGGATCCAAATTCTATCCTCTGTTTCTTTTTGCCACCAACTTAAACTTAATGCTGATACACAATATCGTTAGGATGGAGACGGGACGGCTGACAGGGATCCCATGATAAGATAACCTCGCATGTCATCATTATGTGACTCAGAGCTTACTAATTTAGGCCCACTCTAATGCGCTACCTTAACAAAACCATCATGGACAGAAATAAAATAGTTTTTTTTTCTTTTGTCTTGTCCTTCACTTCCCAGAGCTACATTAAAAGTCACACCAGTTCTTAATATGCTAGTTCTATTCACTCAGGTGTTCACTTGATTCCTCAAACGCTGCTGTTGTTGACTCAGACGGTCTCATAACAGAATACAGATGATTAATGATAGAAAGGGATTTCCAGCAATAATGTTCTGTATATAGCACCTCTGACACAGAAGCTAACTAAGCAAAACATTAGCCTCGGCTCCCAGGCTGTCCCCACCTTAGCCATCAGCTCCCGATTCCCTAACAAGCTCCCAATCACCCACTCATTATTCTGGAGCCTGTAAGAGCTATTTATCCATAACAGCCTCCAGGAAGCATCTGCCATGCTGACTATCTGCTGCCAATCACAGCTCAGCACCAGCTTCAGTGCCATTACAAGAACCGTATCGACCGCTTGATATGATATTATATTCACAAGCGTAACTTCTGAAACTTGAGAACGTGTTGACATCCGAGCTCCGACGGGGATGAGACACGAACTGTCAGACGAGCCGGCTGTCACGAGCCTGGGAGCCGTCCTCGTTCCTCTGTGAGCTGCAGACGTTGTTCAGCATCACAGAGCCTCTATGCTGTCGAGGCTTTGGTGATAATATCGTCGGTGACGCCGGTGCTTTTGGGGCTGTAATGGCCCAGAGGTCTTCTGTGAAATCAGCCTCAATCGCACATCTTATTGCTCACCTATTTGGAAGAGAGCCATTCCAAATGCTGTTAGTTGCACTTTATGGGTATGAAAGGCTGAAATGATCTTGGATCAAGTTTCCAATTAGACCTTTAAAAAGCTGTGACAGCAGTGGAAAAAATCAAATATAATGTATGATTGAAAGAGAAAATAGATTTTAAAAAAAAGCACGGCTTATTATTTTGGATATACAGTATGTAGGCGTTGAGCTGCAGATGCAATTGGTCCAACTCAAACCATACTGCAGCACAGCGCCACCTAGTGGCGCCAGTTAGCATCTATTGACCGACGAACACGATCAGAGCGGTATGTGCATGAGATTTCATGACCGTGCCCTCTCACCCTGTGCAAGGTATAAATAGGATCTGCTTTGGACTGAGGCTGGCCTGGCCTCGTGACAGGAGGCATGGACACAGAACCACCAGATGATGGCTCCATGGGAGGCGGGAATGCGTCAGAGCGGAACACGAGGCAGACGAGATCTGCTCAAAGAAACCACGTGGACCTCGGCAAAGAGAAACAGTTTGGGTACACACACTTTTTTTTTCTGGTCTAACGTTCATGTTTTCAGCTTCTAGGTTTCCTCCTGCATCTGCAGAGTCCACAGAGAAAACGGTAATGAGGAAGACATCTTGGCCATCAGGGCTCGTACGGAGGACAGGGGCCGCACTGCAGACACATTCTGGGATGGAAGGCGGTGAGAAAGACAAACAATGTCAGGACAGGAATAAAGTCCATCAATATTTAATCACTGGGTTTTTTTTAATCTCAGATCAGGCGCAGCAGAGAGGTGAATAATTATCAAACGAACACTGACGGGAGACTCATCTAAGAATCAAAGCTTTTGTGATGTGAAACTTTGACTTTGAGGCTCGTTACCTGCGTGTGCTGGAGGAAGTACGATAATGATGGCAGCGTTTCTCACCGGCTGAACCCACAGAACACCTCAAACTGAGCGGTGTTTGCTTGGAGTGGAAGAAGATGCCCTTAACTGGGCATCAATAAGCTCCTGGGATTTATATCTCTCTTTTTATTGACCTGCTCACTAAAGCCCACTGTGGTCAGCAATCAGTGTGCTACTCCTCCATCCATCCATCATCCATCCATCCATCCATCCATCCATCCATCCATCCATCCATCCATCCATCCATCCATCCATCCATCCATCATCCATCCATCATCCATCCATCCATCCATCCATCCATCCATCCATCCATCATCTATCCATCCATCCATCCATCATCCATCATCCATCATCCATCATCCATCCATCCATCCATCCATCCACCCACCCATCCATCCATCCACCCATCATCCATCCATCCATCCATCCATCCATCCATCCATCCATCATCCATCCATCCATCCATCCATCCATCCATCCATCCATCATCCATCCATCCATCCATCCATCCATCCACCCATCCATCCATCCATCCATCCATCCACCCACCCATCCATCCATCCATCCATCCATCCATCCATCCATCCATCCATCCATCCATCATCCATCCATCCATCCATCCATCCATCATCTATCCATCCATCCATCCATCCATCCATCCATCCATCCATCCATCCATCCATCCATCCATCATCTATCCATCCATCCATCCATCCATCCATCCATCCATCCATCCATCCATCCATCCATCATCCATCATCCATCATCCATCCATCCATCCATCCATCCATCCATCCATCCATCCATCCATCCATCAATCCACATACTCACTCATCCATCTCTGCCTGCCTGCCTGTCTGTCTGTCTGTCTGTCTGTCTGTCTGTCTGTCTGTCTGTCTGTCTGTCTGTCTGCCTGCCTGCCTGTCTGTCTGTCTGTCTGTCTGTCTGTCTGTCTGTCTGTCTGTCTGTCTGTCTGTCTGTCTGCCTGCCTGTCTGCCTGCCTGCCTGCCTGCCTGCCTGCCTGCCTGCCTGCCTGCCTGTCTGTCCGCTCTCTTCACATTTAACAGACACCCGTCACAGATCCAAACTGCTGCTGAGTCAGCTCCACTGAAACAAATCGTGAATTCACTTCCATTCTGACCTTTTTCACAGACACCAAAGTGAGTCAGAAGCGTTTAGTAATATTTGTGCATCGCCAGACGCCAAAGGAAGGTGAATCCCCCATATTTATTGCAGGACTCCACCGCCCAGCTTTATGCAGCACATTCTGATTTATAAGCAGGCTGGAGAATGGACTTTCTTAGCTATTTCCACCTGTTGATAATAATAAATAAAGGTTGACGATTTGTTAGAGATGCTGTGACTTGGAAAATACACATATAAACACATCTAAATTTCCACATAGGCAGCATCAGTGAATCCTGAGACTGTGTCAAAGAGCAGGGGGACAGTAAAAAGATAAAGGTGAAGATCACAGTGGCACCATGGAGCACAATTGCACATATATAAAAAATATTACAGACGAGAAAGTAGCTTTTTATGTCATCAGAAGCAGGAGATAAACCAGATGAATGTCCAGACTGCACATGTTTACAAGTCCTGCTTCTTTTTATAGTTTGATAGTCTCAATCAGTGCTTATGTAAATTGTAATGGCACTAGAATGTTTTAAATATTCGTTGGGAGAATTTCCAGGAGCACAATGTTTCAACACAAAAATCAAGTTTATATTGAACTAATACAGTTATTTGTTGGATGTAAATAATTCCGGTGCAGCCATATTACACTTATTGTGTTTAAATTAAACTGCTGAAGCAACTGACATGTTAAAACACTGCCACCATCTGTCCAGACAATGCTTTTGCAAGATTCTGCAGGGGGGAGTTTCTGCAAAAAGGAATAGAATATTAAATGTGAGACAAATTCATTAAAACATTTGTAACACGTTACGTTTCCATTATTTCTTTGTTCGTTGTTTATCTGATGCACAAGGACCAGGATGCCATTGAAAACATCAATAGAATACAACATATAAAGTCTTCTTGTGTGTAGTTGTGCTGTAAGTTTAGTCGTGTAATCATCATAATAATAATAAATATAGTTTTTCTTATAGGAATACTGTTGTCAAAAAAGCAGTGTAGTTTCTTATTCCCACCAGAGGTGGCGCTGTGGCCGTTTCAGGTCCAGCTGGCTCTTTAAATCTGACGCTTCAGTTTTCCTCCACGTTGGCCGCGCATGCGCAGAGAGGTCGGTCACCTGCGGGAAGCGTACAAGGAAGTCCAGCTGAGAAGAACTGGATGTCAGGCCAGAAATCACTTGGCTACATCACAGCCGCATAGGAGTCAGCTTCTCATCAATTGTTTTTTTGGCGACATGTTTAAAAAACTGAAGCAGAAGATAAATGAGGAGCAGTCGCCGCAGAGGAATGCGCAGTCACCGCAGCAGGCCCAGGTTGGTTGTTGTGTTGCTGGGAGCTAACCGGCTAAGCTAACATCTGTTTACATTGTTGACGCCACTGCCCAAAGGCTTTCGAAACGCTTAAAGTCCGTGCGATGCTTGCGTGGATTGTGCTACTTTCCCCTCAACTTGAGCCGTGTTTCGATTCATTTGGGTGCCTGAGTCAGCCGCTTATGATTAGCTGCTGCAGCCCAAGAGATTAATACCAATATATCGTTGCTATCTCGTTTGTCACTGTCACTGATACTCTGACATACACTGAATTTCCTGACGTTGAGCTAAATACTTGGCGAACTGTGGACTAAAAAAGAACATGGGTGTGTCCTTCCACGTCGTTTGTATTAGCTACGTTGTCACTTTCTTTTTTAAAACAGACAATACCTGCTGCTAGCACTGACCTGCAGACCTGCAAATGTTCTATATTTTCCAAGATCTACTCCAAGATGATGGACCACGTAAATGAATTTGGCAGCCATTGTGTCAGACTTTTACTCATTTATTATCTGTCAGTGTTTCGCATACACACCTGCCGAAATGTATTTTGTTACTTCAGAAAGTTAGTCAGTGTCATCTCAATCCAGTGTTGATGGACAGAGGATCACACGCACATTAGGATACATTATTGTGAATTGTATACATAAAGCTTGCTCAGTTTGATCTATTCCATTGTATTTAACAGCTGGGCGTTGGAGAGCGACGCAACAGCCAAACCTTTCCATTTAATCCAGATGGCATGCCTTCTCCTAGTGACAGAGAGGTGAGCATGATGTCAGCCCAAGAAACATACATGTTCAATGTTTGGATGCAGACTGCAGCCCGCTAAACATGCCACATTCTCTCTCCAGCTTATATCCTAAAATTTGCCATCTTTTGTTACACTAAATGCTCTCTTAGCAACAACCCAGATTCTTCTTTTTTCCTAGTTTAAAAAAAAAATGGGAATATTAGTTGCTTTTAAAATATGATTTCCGTGCATCAGCATCTACGCTCCAAATAATTTGAATTGCAATGAGATGGCAGAATTTGATAAAAATGTGTATTTTATTCTTAACAGCAATTCCTCAAGTCATAGCAGTTCCGAACATCGCGGCAGTGTTTTACAGCCTCATGTGGTCCTAAAATGTAACTAGAAAACAGTTACTGTGGTAACTGGTGTAGAATAATCAACATGGCGATCCCATCAGGTATGTTTGTCATGTTTGACCTTCATCAAAAAGCATAAAACACAGTGATTGACGTCAGCAGATGTTGGTATGGATGAAGATATCTTGGCTAAGAATTATTCACATGTCTGATGTAAGATCATCAAAACTGTGGGGAGCAGCTCCTGATCATTCAAATGAATAATTGATGAGCCCTGTTCAGTGTTGAGCGTTCTATTGATTTTCTGTACTGTTTCTCTTCGTTGCTAGGTTCACGTGAGATCTCTTGATTCTTTAGATGATGTAGGTTGCAGTAAAGTGTTCCTAAAGACCAGCAGACTATTGATTTAGCTGCTAATCTCTTTAGAATTGGATGCATTCACTCTGGAATGTTTTGATATCAGATCAACGGATGAGCCCGATTACATATTCAGGAAAAGTTCTTTACAATTCACGTCGAGCCCAAACTTGTGCAGTGGTCAACTGTTCTAGTTCCTGTTCACGTCTTTCTCATTTTTGGATAAGACTGGTGTGTTGTCGTAAATCAAAGGAGCTACTTGTCACATCATGGCGTTTCATCTCACAGATCTTTAACAGTCTGACATCTCTGATAAACCTTGATAAATGAAGGCAGCTCTCACCTGGCTTTGACAGCTGACCTATAAATAGACGCAGTGATGTCACACTGTTGCTCATAACATGAATGTTGATCGGTTCACTTTCCCATTTTTCTTTCTCTTCCATGTAGTGTCTTTCTCTTTCTCTCCCCACACATCTCCCTTTGCCAGCTGCTTCTGGACCACCTGGGTAGACCCCCTCCAGCGCTATTTCCACACTCACGGTGTTGTTTTTCTCATTGCTCTCTGTGTTCCTCTCCTTTCCCCCACCTTTCGTCCCGTTACTGCACTGACGGGGTCAGGTGCTGGCCGGGATGATAGCAGAGCCTGCTTTTCTCTCTGAGTATACTATCTTTGCTCTGGACCATTCAAAACGACCCAAAACGACCCAGGTAGCCAGTGTGGTGAGTTTGCCCTCACTTCCTGTCTCCCCCTCCTCATCTTTCTCCTCCTCCTCCTCCTCTTGCCCTGTTCCTTCCTCCTGTCTTTGCAACTCTGGGAGTCAGTAGAGGACTGTGGCTCAGTAGGGACAGCTTGTTTCCTGGTCCGTCTCCTGTTTCCTTTGGATTTAGCATCAAGAAGGCATCTCACATTAAGTCTAACCCTACCTTTACTGGGAATTCTGGTTTATATTGCGTGGGCTAGAGCTTGAGTGTTGTATTGCCTGACCTCTGTACTATATTTATCTGTTGCAGAATTAAATATTCCTCCTATGTCATGAGAGATTGCTTGCTTGATAGACCCTTACCCCCCGTGTTATGTTGCCTGATAGATTTTATCCCCTCTCCCCACTAGTTTTTCTGTTTGAAGAGTTGATATTCTGAGCATGTAAAATGTAAAAAAAAATAAATATATATGTATATAAAGGACATTATATTGGATATAGCTATACATATTCAGTATGCGTATACAGTGTATGTATGTATACACACACACACAGTTACTACATACAATAACATAAATTGTTTGATATAATGTAATAGAAACAGAATGATAATTATGTGGTGAAACTGACATTTAACATTAAATGTTAAAAATCTGCAAATAAATGAGCTTTAATCTATAATATCAGTAAAGCTGCTAGTGTTCACATGGAGATAATGTTGTTGTGGGTGACCTGGTCATTTTTATCTAGATCTATCCGCATGTGTCTAATTGGTCTGTTTAGCTTATGAGATCAATCATGAATCTGCAGCAACACTGCCACTGATGGTGGAGAGTGCCATGGTCTGAACATTCGTCACTTATTATCATCTTAAATCCACATCCTGCAGAAAAGCACTTCTTAAACCACTTGCTGCACTCATTTGTCTTTGAGTAGAGATGCAACTCCCGATGTGTTAGCTAGTGTCTGTGCCCATTGAATGTGATGGTGGCTCCCGCATTTGTTGCCTTCTTGTTTGGGCACATAAAAGGGAAATACTGGCTCAGCCTTAAGCTCTTAGTTTCCTGTTAACATGTGAAATCCTTAAGTGCACATTGTTGGCTAAGTGGAGCCAGATATGTGGGAAGATATAGATGTCTCATAAGCAAACGTATGTACAATCTAACTTGATCGATATTCATGATTCTTTTCTGTGCGTTGAATATCCAGTTGTAGGATCTCACACGATCTGGCCGTGAGAATACGAGCTGCAGAAACTGAATGAATGTGCTCGACCGTCTACAGTAGCTTCAGGGATACAAGATGATGTTTTATATCCAGCAGTATTTCCAGTTCACAGTTCAGTTTGAATTGACTTATGAAGCAGGGATTTCAAATGTAGGTATCATCATTAAATGTTAAATTCAAGTTTTTTTCCCTCTATTCCACAACACGTTATTAACCATGTGGAGCAGCAGGACCTGCATCAGTAGCTGACTCCTACGTAGACACAGTGATGGCAAGCTGGCATTAGAATACATCACAACAAGCAGTCCATGTGTCTTACATTTCTTTTCTGGGACTATATTTTTTGTCGTGACCTCTTATACCCAAAGTAAAATGAGTGTTTGCTTAATATTTAGAAAGTATTGAGTTTACTTTCACTTTACTGTCTTGTGCCTAAAGCAGCAGCAGCAGAAATAAAAATGTCGATATTCAGGTTTGTGTAAACTGCAACGCCCTTCAGAACAGGTCCCAAAATGAACAACAGCAGAACATTTCCAGAAGGGACAGGATAAAATGCTGTCATCAGTAATTCAGAGGAAGGAGTAGTTGGAGTCGGACATGGAGGAGAAAACAACTTGCTTGCTCCGTTTCTGCTTCTAACAAGACAACTAAACCAACTAAGCTGCTCTGCGTTCACTTCAACTACGACTCTTGTAACACAGCGCCGTCTTTAAATCAAATACCAACTCTCTTAACGTTTGTTCTGACCTCCTGGCTGTTCTTTAGAGGCTAGCTTTAACTTTTTTGTTGTTGAATGTGTGTTAGAGATGCCTTCGTCTATGTGTTTAACCCTTCTGTTTTTTTCCAAGTTGCATGAGGGTTCCCATTGCCCCTGAATTGCTCCCAGCAATACTAATATTGCTCCCTCCAGAGTAATCAGGAAGAGCCATGCTGGGTGTGGCTGACTAACTGCTCCGGAACATGTTAAGTGGCACAGATTTGCTTCTTCTCATGATTTCTTTTCACCTTTAGAGCGGCTCAAAAGGACCAGCAAGGTCTCCCAGAGGTAGCATCAACGGGGACGAAAGCGCTTCCCCTTACGTATGGTTTTATCGTCATTCTTCCCATCTTTTGTGATATTTAATTTCCTGACTCATTAAATCATAATTGACTCTTGTGTGCAGAGGGAGGAGACTCAATCATTTGCCCAGAAACTGCAGTTAAAAGTTCCCTCAATGGAGTCACTGATTCGGAGCGGTGCCAGTCGAGCGGAAAACCTGTTTCGCTCTTCATCTAAAGAGAACCTGGTCCGGAGCTCATCACATGACTCCCTGACACCATTGGGAGAAAGCGAATCCCAGGGCGGCCCCACATACGACCCCCCCTCTGACATAGAGAGCGAGGCCGAGGAACCACCAGGAACTGCAGAGGCTCTTTCCAAAGAGCAGCTGCTGCACAGACTTCTGAGGGTGGAGAGGAGTCTGGGAAAGTACAGAGGGAAGTACTCAGAGGTGAGCTGACGCGGAGAGAAGGTGCTCTACTGGTACTATCCACGCTGATCCATCTTGCTTTATCACTTCCTGTCTTTGCTTCTTAAACCATCAGTTGGTCACTACATATCGTACAGTGCAGAGGGATAAAGAAAAAACCCAGGTAATATTTCTTGTGTTGTGTGCTGGTTTGGGTTTTTTTTAGGGATGCACAGCATCCTGGTTTGATCCAACTGCATGTTTTGTTTTTGTCGCTCCTCTCAGGCCATCCTCAGTCAGAGCCAAGACAAAGCTCTCCGCAGGATCGGAGAGCTGCGCGAGGTACTGGAGTTGCTCCTAAAAGTTGCCATCTCTCAGGGTCGGAATATCCATTTTTGAGTGAACATGTGGAATCTGACCTGCAGGAGCTGCAGATGGATCAGCAGGCCAAGAAGCACCTACAGGAAGAGTTTGACGCTGCACTGGAGGAGAAAGACCAGATGATCACAGTCCTCCAAACACAGGTGAGGTCTCATAAGGGTCAGTATTTCTACATGTTGGGCAGAAAAGCACCAGATATTAATAAACTATGCAACAGGTCTCTTGCGTGCAGAGACTGTGTTACATTGCAGTGAGTGTCTGGGTGCCATTACCAGCATTTGCTTCAGAGTTGCATCAACTCTGACCTTCAATGATACCTCTGGAGAAATATTCGCGTCTGAAAGCATCATGCGTACAGTTTATTTCAATAACGGATTTTTAAAATGTTCCGACAGGTTGCTCTGTTAAAAAAAAGAACAAAGGGGCTTCCTGCTGGTGCTCTTGAAGGAGATGTTAATCAAGCTGAAAATGCTCCAGAGTCTTCCACACAAAGTCCTTCAAAAGACCCAGGAGATGAACCCAAAGCCATCGAGGGTAGGGAAATATGTCTGATATATTTGGTTCTCGATGGCCATCAGGTTGGACAAGCAAAGGAAGCAGTAACGCTTTCATGGTTTTAATTGCTGCATTATATTGTCTGACCAGGAGAGGGCAACAGTGATCCAGCTAAACTTATGGAGGCTCTGCAGAAGAGAGTCAAGCGACAGGAAAACCTCCTGCAGAAGTGCAAAGAAGTGATGCATACTCACAAAGAACGGAGCGCTCAGCTGAGCACGGAGAACGAGACTCTGCAGGAGCAGCTGCAGGAGAGGCTACAGGAGCTGGAGAAGATAAAGGTGCCAAATGAGTGTTGAATGGGCTTTCAGTCTGCAGTCATCAGACATTTAAAAAGTAATTGGGACCATAAAAGGCATTTTTATAAAGGCAGCTGCATAATGACAAACTATGTTAAATGCAGTTGCGCTGAGATTCAGACGCACTTAATGTAGAACCTCTGCGACTGTGCTGGGAAATGTTTGCACCAACCCTAACGGTCCGCTGATAACGTGACTCCATGGCACCGTGACTGGATGTGAACCCAACATTGAGATTCCTTGGTCAGACTCCAGCACATGAGGTCATGTCAACATGACATGAGTTAGCCAGTCCTTCTTTTCTCCTGCTGTTGTTTTTAAAATATTTACTTTTGGTGGTATGATGCTTAAACTTTATCTTTTTTTTTTTTTTGCCCCCTGGATGATTTGGAGCATATTATACAGTATTTGCTGTTACAGTGAACCTGTGACGACGTTTTGAATCCGGATGTTGATTGAATCCTGCTTGTCATAATTGTTTTGGATCTGCATTCTTGTGTGAGACTCAGGCCAAGCATAAGTTGTCCTGGAATTGCTCTGCAGGCTGTAATCACCCCTTGCCTCAAACAAATATCCCATAATTTACAGTTGAGAGCAGGGTATTTGTGTTTTCTGCTTGCAGATATGTAATAATGAAGGTTGAAATAACAGCGTTTCCAACCTCGATACTCTTCACTATTCATGAAGACACCTTTCCGTTGTTGCTCCGCTCGATTAAACAACCCAGGGAGCCCAGCATTTCCTGTTTAGTAACCACAAGTTACACGCCGGTGGCACAGAGACATGCCCACAACATGTCACTGCTGCTCAGCAGAGCTGTAATTGTGGTGGACATGTTGGTGGAGCAGTGCTTTTGTATACTGTCTGTTCATTTGACATGTGGGCGCGTCGTCCTGGGTGGTTCAGCAATCATCCCGATTTGAAATCATCTGACCGTTAAACACACTCCGGTCCCAGCACTAGTGAAGGCTCTTTCAGACAGATAGATATGTGCAATTCTTATTTCTGTCAAATGTTTTTTACGTCCACAGGAGCTTCACACTACTGAAAAAACCAAACTGATCACCCAGCTGGGAGAGGCCAAGAACCTTATCGAACAACTGGAGCAGGACAAGGTGGGCTAAGGTTCTTCTTATTATTATCCTTTGTTCCAGTCAAACTATTGTTTTCAAATGATGAGTTCTGTATTTTAGGGAATGGTTATTGCTGAGACTAAGCGCCAGATGCACGAAACACTTGAAATGAAAGAAGACGAGGTCGCTCAGCTGCGTTCAAGGCTCCAGCAGGTCACTGCACACAAAGAGGAATTGCAAGAACAGAAAGAAAAGGCTGAGAAATCAGGTGGATATAGAACAGCTTTCCCACTGTGTGCAGAAAAACACCTTTCTGAATGGGTTAATAACTGTAACTTTGATTTTTCACAGCGTTTGAGGAGCTCGAACGGGCACTGGGTGTCGCTCAGAGGGCGGAGGAAGCCCGTAAACAGCTGCAGGTTCAGCTGGAGGAGCAGGTGAAAGAAGTCGAAAGGGCCAGTGAGGAAGAGAGGAAGAGTCTACAGCAGGAGCTCACACGAGTCAAACAGGAAGTGGTCACCATTATGAAGGTGATGGTGCTACTTCACTCTAATGTTCTGCACACATGCTTTGTTTTCAATAAGCAGGAGATGAAATTAGGCTGCTTTTAAAAAAGGGCCGAAAATGGAATCAAAATTTTATTCAATTTGGCATTGTGCAATTGATCCGCAGTCCTTCCAATGCCAAGCCTTAAAAGACTACGATTAACATTCAACAATTTTGTTGATGTCTTAGAAATCCTCAGAGGAAACAATGGCCAATATGGAAAAAGTCCACAGTGAAGCTTTGGCAGCTAAGGAAGAAGAGATAAGTGCCAGAATTGATAAAGCTGTGGTAGGTGCTCTTGGATATTTTAACTTACCTGATCCAACACGTCATTAAAGACTAAATTGTCCTAGATGTTGATGGGATATACATTTGATTGTGATATTGCATGTTACTATAGGAGCAATGCAAAGAGGAGTTTGCCCAGGTAGCTAAGGAGCAAGAGCAACAGGCCTCTCTTGCTCTGGAGGATGTAGAGTTACAGAAGACGGCTCTGAGGACAGAAGCTGATAACAGGATTAAAGAGATACAGTTGGAGCTGGAGGCTGCAAGAACGGTGAGTGGCATTTCGAAAACAACTGATTATTGTTTCTTCACGTCTGCATCTTTTAACTAACTAATCCATTGACTTTGGCGCCTCGATGCTCATCCAAATCCAAGTTGTACATCTCTATTTTCAACTATGAACTCAAATAGCACCTAAATCCCTTAATGAAACATTTATTTGGCAAGCTGCACTGGATTGAACTCCACCAAGATGGAGCGGGCAAGAGGGATTTATTCAAAATAAACACATCTCACAGGCTGAAAGGCTGATTTTTCCATATTAAAAAAGATTGATGCTTTGCTTTTTTTTGGTCTTCTTTGAACTGATTATGGTGCATTTTTAACACCCAGGCATTGGCTGCATTTTCTAAAACTAATTAAAAATATTTTCACATATTTTCACATGACACAGTCGCATAATTTTAGTGTGTTTTGTGTGTGTGGAGAAATTCAGAAATACCAGCTAATGGCTGCTCCGATTGTCCTCGGATAATGTCCAGCCGCTTTTCCCCTTTAATTTCTTACTGAAGAGAACCAAGTTGATCATGATTCATTTTTCAATTCTAATTATCTGCATTGATGTCTCAGTCAAGTTGGCACATCTGGGCTCTGCTCTTCTGCTGCTCAGGTTGCGCAGGGATCAGACATGAACAGCCACCAATTGTCTGTGAGGTTTTGGCGGCAGCAAAGATGCTGAACTTCTCACTCTCCCATAAAGATCAGACTGAAGAAGAATCCAGCTTTAACAGTTAAATCCAGCAGTTGTTCAAACCTGCTTTAGGTGTCTGTAGCCTCAGGCGCTCCTCCTGTCTGCTGGATCACTCATTCTTTCTAATAATGAGAAATTCTCTTTTGTATTCATCTTGAGTTTTTTTTTTTCTTGTTTTCATGCGGTGTTCTTTTGTCTCCATGGTTTAGTTGAGACCGAATTACTGATTTACTCGTGGCTGGACCTTCCGTACACGTGCGGTTACGCAACAGTCACTTTAGACACATTCACTGGTGCTTGAATCATCTCCACCAGTCCTGACGGCTGACACTGTGCGCAAATAGTTGCACAATTACTAATCTTTTTTATATTTTTTTTAAATGTTTGACAGTGGTTTGTAAAAGTCTGTTTTCACTTTGAAGTGAAAGAACGCTAACCACCTAAATTTATGTGGTTTTAGAGGATATTGGAGCTGGAGAGCACTCAGGAGAAGATCTCACAAGAAGAATCAAAGATGTCCCATGAGATATCGGGCCAGGTTGAAGAGCTGAAGGACACACACAGAGAGCAAATCTCTGCCTTAGAGGAAAAACATCAAGAGCAGCTGGGAAAGCACACGGAGACCCTAATCAAGCAGCACAATGCTGCTCTTGAGGAGCTGAAGGAAGAACACCGGAAGGAGTTGGAGGACCTTCTGAGAGATAAAGAACAGCAGCTTCAAGGCCATATTGAAGAACTGACTCGCAAAACTGCTGAGAAAATGGAGGCAACGCAGGCTGAGCTGGACAGAGTTTCCACTGAACTTTCTGAGGCTTCGAACAGTAAACGGCTTTTGGAGGAGAGGGCGTTGGCAGCTGAAGATGCTTGTAGGTTGGCCCAAGAGGAACATGAGAAGAGGTTTCAAGAGTGGGAGGCAAAGCACAATTTAGAACTTACAAATATCAAACGGGAGCATGAGGAGTCTCTCGGAGGTATGGAAAAAACTCTAAAGGAGGAAGTGAATGCGTTGAAAATTGTGTTGGGTGAAAAGCAAAAGGAGATCGAAGAACTTACGACCAGGGAAAAAACCCTGAAAGAGGAGTCGCGTGAAATGAATGTTAAGGTTAAAGAGTTGGAAGAACTGCAGCAAAGTTTATTCCAGTCACAACAAGAAAACGAGAGGCTAAAGGAATCTAATGCAGAGTTAAGAAAGATCTCAGAGAACCTCGATCAGTGCAAGAAGGATCACGCTGATCTGGAGCATCAGTTAGATGCATCCAAGAATGATTGTCAGCAGAAAGATGCCTTACTCGAGGAACTCCAAAACCAGTTGCATCAGAACAGAAATGAGCTGTCGGAGAAGGAAAAGTCATTTACTGCTCAGCTGAACGCTAAAGAGGAGGAGCAAACATGTCTGAGGAAACAGCTGGAGGAGGAAAAGGCAGCCCATGAGGAGAAGATGCAGAACACTGTAAGTGACATGGAAGCGAAGGTGAAAGCCCTGGAGACCAAATTGGACAAATTCAAACAGAAGGCCAAAGACATGCATGAAAGTGCTAAGAAAAAGCTTCAGAAACAAGACGAAACCATGAAGGTGGAGCTTGAGAAGAAGGACAAAGAGCTCCAACTAAAAGAGCAACAAATTCAGGAGAAAATTATTGAGATGGCCCAAAAAAGTTCTGAGGGCCTCAGCAGTGCAGTAACGGAGCTCCAGATCCACCACAAGGAAGAGCTGGAGAAGCTTCGCGAAACCCACCGACGTGAGGTTGAGAACTTGGAGCTTCATTGGAATGAGAAGTTAAGACTGCAGGTAGAAGAAATAACTGAGAAACACTCAAACACCCTACAGGAGAAGGTGCAGGAACTAGGAGAAATCTCACATCAGCTCAGCAGGAGCAAAGAAGAGAATGAGCAGGTGTCGTGTGAGACGAGGAGCTTAAAGGAGGACCTTGCAATTCGAGACACCACTGTGCAGAAGCTGCAAGAGGAGCTGAACGAAGCAGCGGTTAAGCTCGAAAGTTTGTCTCGGGCTGAGGTTTTGCTCAAAGAGCAAATGGAGTCTGTGGAAAGAAACCTCAACCAGGCTCTGAGTGAGAGGAACTCCCTCCAAGACCAGCTGAACACAACAAACCGCGAAAATGAGGAGAAGCTGAAGTCCCTGTCGCACGAATGTGAAGAGGCAGAAGCGCAGATTAAACTGCTGCAAGGTGCCAGAAGTACGGAAAGCGAAGATCTGAAAATGAAATTGGAGGACGATGTTATCCAGCTACAAGCTGTGATCGCTAATAAAGAAGAACTCATTTGCACTTTAGAGGAGAATCTGCGTCGGCAGACAGAGGAGAATAAGAATCTATGCATTTCAGTGGACCAACTGACTGCTCAGGTAAATGCTCAGATGGAGCAGGTCACAGCCTTAACACAGGAGAAGGAGAGTCACGCTCTGTCCCTCAGTGAGAACGTCCAGAACGTCGAGGAGCTGCGTGAAGCCAACAGGGTCGTATCAGAAAGTGCGAAAGCAAATGAATCACATATCAGTAAGTTGGAGAGCATCATCAGTGACTTAAAAACTCAGCTAGAAAGTAGCATAAACGAGAAGGAGAAAACTGTAACTCAGCTAATGCAGCAGTATACGGAAGAGAGGCAGCAGGCCGCAGAGGCCATAGAGAGGTTAGAGCAGGAGAGAAGGTCTGCTTCAGAGCAGGCAGATGCACTCAGGGTTAGCCTGTCTGACTACCAGAGAAACGCAGAGACTAGGTTCTCCCAGAACGACGGCACCATCACGTCTCTGCAGGCCAGGCTCCAGGAGCTGGAGCGCGAGATCTCTGAGAAGAACGAAGCGGTGCAGTGGCTGACGGCGAGTATCGACAATCAGTCCATCAGCAAGTCCGAGCAGGATCAGGTCTTGAGCGAGAAAGACCAGAAAGTCAGCGGCCTCACGTCAGAGCTGGACCGCTGCGTCGCTCGACTCGGCGAGCTGGAGGAGCAGTTGGCCTTAAAAACAGGCGAGTGCGAACAAGTTGCTGCTCATCTCGAACGGGAACGGGGCTCCTGGGAGAAAGAAAGAAACGTTCTGTCGGAACAGTTGCAGCAGACTCAGGCGCAGCACAGTCAGAGCAGCGATTTGGAGCAAGAGATGAGAGAGAAACTCGGCTCCCTCGAAGAAGACAACCAAAAATACAAACACAAGCTCGGCAGCGAACGGGAGGAGTTCCAGAAGATCAAGGACGAGTTAATCAAGGAGAAAGAAGAGAGCCTGAAGGCAGCCGAGGAGAAGCTGTCGGCGGAGGTTGGTCGCAAAGTTTCGGAGCTGAAGAAGAAAGCTGAGCAGAAAATCAGTCAGATTAGGAAACAGCTAACTTCACAGCTTGAGGAAAAAGAACAGACGATCACGGCCCTTCAGGCCAGCCTGGAGGAAGTAAAGAACCGCGAAACCTCCAGTAAACAACACACGGAAACATTAGAAGAGAAGATAAGAGCATCCGAGGAAGCTCTGGCCAAGTTAAAGGAAGACCAGGAGAAACAACTGGAAGAGATTCTGAGTACAGAGAAGCACCAGACAGAAAAGTCCTTAGAGGACCTGAAGAACATGTATGAAGAGAAGCTGTCGGTGCGCACAGAGGAACACCAACAAACTGAAACATCACTACATGAAGTCAGGGCAAGTTTAAAAGACATCCTGGAGCAGAAGGAAAAACTGGAAGCAGAAATCAATCGACTCAAGGAAGAAATACAGGAGAAAGATTCGCAGCTCCAGAACTGGACGCAGTCGGACGCCGAGGCGAAGGTGGAACGTAGCAGCGTGCAGCAGACTGGTAGCGCCATGGCTAACAACGCCGCGGTTGAAGACGGGGACGGCGACTCCATGGAGTCTCTGAAGGACAAACTGAGTCAAATGAAGAACGAGAAAGACAAGATCCACAAGGACTTCACCAGACTGCAGAAAGACATCAGGTCCCTGAGGAAGGAGCATGAACAGGACCTGGAGTTCCTGAAGAAAGAATTAATGGAGGAGAATGAGAAGAAGCTCAGGTAAGTTCACCTTTGCTGAAGGTTTCATTATTGTTTTGGTGAATCATGTTGACAGAATATGCCAACGGTGCAGGGTGGAGCTGGAAGACATGCAAATGAAGCACAACTCTGCAATAAAACAGGTGTTGAGGGAGTTTAACACGAAAGAGGCTTCCAAGGAAACGGAGATTGATTCAGCGGTAAAGGAGGCCATAGGTGAGGACCCGCAGACGGCCCAGACAGCAGTCTGGGATATGAATGGTTGTTTATGAGTGGATTTGTCCCCCCCCCCACAGCGAAGGCCCAGGTTGTGGAAGCGGAGCTCATCGACACTCACCGGGATGAAGTGGGTCAGCTGAAGAAGCTGCTTACCCAGAAAGACGAGGAGCTCCAACAAACGGTTCAGAAATATGAAGAAGTTCTCCAGGTACTGTCACAGGATTTAGCCTGAAATCTGATGGGGTTTGGGGTTTTTTTAAACGGTGACCTACTCTTAAGTTAGCCAAAAATGGATGAACCCAACATTTGGAAGCTATCAGTGTTGGCAGCTGCCCATAAAGTCGTGGTTTCTCTTGGCAGACGCGTGAACTCCAGTTCTCATCGTCGATAGCAGCCGAGGTGGTCCATCTTTAGCCTCGCACTCCCCCTTTTTTAAAAGAATGATCTACTTTTAGTCCACATCAGGTTCTGCGGATAACTTATTTAACAGTAAAATGGCTAAAACCTCTTTTCTTCACTCTTTTCAGTTTTTATTACTTTTTTATTTGTGTAAATCATTTGTGCTATTTTAACACTTTGGGTTTTTTTTTATTTTCTGACTTTTACCTTAGTTTTGTCTCTTGTTAATATGAGCTTAATAAAGAGGTGAAGGTTTCTTCTGCACTGTGTTAAAACGTGGAAAAACTGTGACATCACTTGGATGTTAGAAATTAGTGTCAAAAGTTCCTGACTAATGTAGACTTGTGTCTCCAAACGTAATTGGACGGTGGGAGGTCTGAAACAGGATCGACGCTGAAGTGACCTGACCAACATACTTGAGCTGTGATGATCAGATGAAACAGAGGAAATGACTCAGCCCTTTTTCTTTGTTCCCCCCACAGAGCCGAGAGCAGGAGATGGGCGACCGAGTGTGGCAGGTCCAGAAAGAACTGGAGGAGCTGCAGGAAAGGAGCCGCGACAACGCCGAGGTGAACTGACCCACATTCAGCAGGTCGCCCACCCTGTGATGTCACGCTCGCAGCTGGGCGATTTGCTTTTACTGCGATGCATTAATACCCGCCGCCGCTCCGTCACGTAATGGCCGCCAAGTAGAAGCGCTGCATTAAATCACTGCTGCTCTGTCGCTCCTCTGAGAGAAGGCTGCAGACTGGTGGAAACATTACTGGTTTAGATGGAGGGGCTTATCCCCACGCACAAGTTCACATTCAGGTTAACAGACTTGGTCCCCCATTCCTGCGTCTCGACCTTTTCCTTTGTCTCGATTCCTAATTAAAGGATTCCGTCTTCGAGCTCGGGGACGGCTCTCTTTCATTCCACGCTCCGCTCGGTCGTGTGGCTGCTCTCCAAAGTCCGCCGGATCCCGTGAAGCTCCGTTGAGTCAGTCAAGAATGTTTCCCTCTGGAAACAGAGACTGCGAGGCAGCAGCCAGCCTCAATTCCTGTTCTCAATTACCATCATAGGAGCTGATTCTGGGCCTAATATTTACGCTCGAGCATTACTCACATGCAAGATGTGCACGCTGGAAACAAGCCAGATAGGACACGAGGACTCCAGAGGGAGCATTGACCCTGGAGTTGTGGGGGCTGTTAGGACCCCTGTGAAGGTTTCTCTACCTTTACAAAGTGTCCAGATGTGAAAACAGAGCTAGACTCTCTCTCCCTCTCTCTGTGTCTCTCTCTCTCTCTCTCACTCTCTCTCACTCTGTCTCTGTGTCTCTCTCTCTCTCTCTCTCTCTCTCTCTCTCCCTCTCTCTCCTTCTATGGTCTCATTTTTCCCAGGTGAGGTAATAATCTTATGGTTGAGGAGAGAAACATT
Organism: Takifugu rubripes; assembly: GCF_901000725.2. Lineage (NCBI taxonomy): Eukaryota > Metazoa > Chordata > Actinopteri > Tetraodontiformes > Tetraodontidae > Takifugu > Takifugu rubripes. The sequence continues at coordinate 14,739,873 of NC_042288.1, forward strand.
TTTCACCCTGACAGCAGGGCAGTGTGCCTCTTCAAGAAACACAAGACCATCATTCAAATGGACTTTTCCCCGAGACAACTCCAAAATATTTATATATATAAATATTCACCTTAAAGACCGGCAGACTTAATTTCATAGAAACAGATGAAACTAACATTTAAAAACATAAAGCTCACATTTTAAGCGACCGGGCCCGAACAGACTGGAATCAAGGTTCAACTCTGACCCAGTATCACACTGATAAAAATGTTGTTATTGTTTTGTCCTTCATGTGCTGTGAGCACTATAGGAAAAGTATATATATACTATATGTGTAACATTATTTTAGAATTGATTTATGAGTTGTTTATACTCCACACTAACCTACACCTTCTTCCTGTTTGTCTCGTTTGTTTGCACACAGTTGAGCGTAGAAGAACTGAAGGTACGTGAACATTGTAGATGATCGTTCCACTCCAGTCAGTCAAGTCCTGGTCGCTAGAATAGTTGTCCTGTCCTTCACAGGCTCAGCTGGGAGAGAAGACAACCTTGTTGAGCGAAGCTCGGCTGAAGGAGCAAGGCTTTGTCGAGAGAGTGAGTCTCAGGACTGTGTGTGTGTGTGTGTGTGGGTTGGTGTGTGTTCTTTACTGGGGACCAGAGAACAACAAATCCCTACGCTGTGCGTTCCCATGATTCTGGTGGCCTCCAGCGAAAGAGGCTACTGCTCTCCTGCTGCATCATCTTAATTACACAGCACATCTGTTTACATTTGGTCTGACCTAATAAACAATGGGCTTTTCTCACACACGCTGCCATTCTCCCAAGCCCCCCCCCCCCCCCCCCCCCCCCCCCCCCCCCCATCCCCCCACACACACCCCCAGGACGCGCAGCAAGACGCTGCACTTGTGTCCCATCCAACAATTAAGCTGATTAACCCACTCGAGTCAAATATTTCCTTTCCTGAGTAACCTGCGCCCGTCTGTGTGTCTCCAGATTCACTCTCTTGAGGACAGGATAAAATGCTTCCACCGAACTGCTGTTGTAAGTCATCTCGGGAACACACTCAAAGGTAGAGTCAACGCCACGAATTAGTCCTGCTTTGTCTTATTTAGCTCGTAAACATAATTTGAGGTCTTGAGGTTACAGGCGAGCCTGATAAGCTACCTGGTGGTTTGTTTTAATGTCCCCCCCGACTTTGCTGGCGCTTTTAAAAGTCTACGACTGTTCCGGCCGAACTCCAGGCAGGAGTCAGTCAGGATACAGAGACGTTAAGCAGAACACGATGCGCGTCCCGGCGAGAACGTGGGGAGGTTACGTGAATGTCTCAGGTCCTCAAACCCTCCCCTGCCGGTGCAATAAAGAGGACCTGCTGTCAGGAGAGCGGCGCTGAAGAACTCGTCCTCAGCTCAAATGGGTTTTGCAGATTCAGGTCTTAAAGTTTGTGACACAGGAAGTGGCTGAAAACAGATTTTCCCACTTCAGCACCAGAGGACAAATGCCACACCCGACATTATAGCACATTTACTGTCCCCTCGCTGGGTTTAGGTGAAGTTCTGCTCAGACGCTCTTTATCTGGGTTTGGGCTGTGCTGGGGTGTTTCCCTTAGCCGGGGGTCACATGGGTCAGTAGAACAAAGGCTTTGTGATTTATTACTGAGCCAGTTCTTCCCAGAACACATCAAAGCTCTCTGGTCTATCACCTTTTCCTGTCGTCTAATCTCCCACGTGCACGTGAGGGTCTGCTATCTCCCGAAAGGAGAGCGTTCCCAAAACGGGACGTGCAATTGGCTGTTTTTCCATAACGACGACCTACTGGGATTAATTTACTGGTGGAAGAAGCCGTATCCACACTGCAGCACAGCTTCCAAGTTCCTGTTTCCAGTTTTTACAGTGATAATAGTGTTGTCGCTCCGGGCGAACAATTAAGGCCTTCAGTGTTGGACCGGGTTTTAATGTGGTCATGCTGAGCCTGGCCATTCTTTCTCACATTTATAGTGAAGCCAGGAGGTCCATACATGGTCCGGAAGGCCAACACACATGGGCCTTAATTTGACTTTAAAATTAGATAACACATATAAAGGCTATACATGTCCAGCTCTTACCCTTGTTGTCCTCATCCATCCTGGTTGTGCGTTGGTTTGGTTTATTATTAATCATTAAGTCAAAAAAGGAAGCTGTGTATCCGTAGAATAATATCGTTGGTTTCCACTTATTTTCGTCTCTTTTCTCCATCTGGATTTTGCAGATTCTGGGTTCAACAGCACGGACGTCTGCTCGGAAACCACTGAGATAGAGTACCTGAGGAAGGTGCTCTTTGAGTACATGATGGGACGGGAAACTAAAGTATGCACCTCTCATGAAAACACTTCTGTTTGGCCCGTAGTCGCGCAGATTTATAGCCATGACTGACAGAGAAAAGATGCACGAGCGTGTTTCCAGGTGGAATATCATATATCACCCCTTCAGAAGGCTACCTAATGACCCCATGACCTAAAGTAACCTTCTCGTTTTGTTCCCTTAATGCCGCTTTAATGGGATTAAATGACAGTCTGCACATTTGCTGCGAGGATTTACTGAAATATTGTTTTCACGCCATCATCTTTCACCCGCTGACCTCCATCTGTTGCATTAAACCGCAGCGTTTGGGACACCATATAAATGGCTCTGGGTATAATTAAGAGGCATCTCCTCATTAGCAGTGCTGCTGACTTGGTCCTAAAGTCTGTGGGATTTTCCCAGCTCGCCAGTCTTTACGGCCGGGTGGTTAACCCGCGTTCTTCCAGAATGCCTGCCAGAGCATCCAGCAGGATGTTCATGCGCCACGCGGCGATACGACGGCCTCGGTTTCCTGCCGCACAGGCCTGCTCTTAATTATCCTCCCGCTGTGAAGAAAATCCATGTAACTTGGCAGCCGCTTGATGATTTTATTTTTTCAGTCATCCAACATTAAGTCAGTTGGAGCTGCAGCTATATGAGATTTTCAGTGTTTTAAATAGACTCCATTCATGCATTTCTTTGCTTTGCATCTGCAGACAATGGCCAAAGTGATCACCTCCATCCTCAAGTTTCCTCCCGACCAAGCACAAAAGGTTCTGGAGAAAGAAGACTCCAAAGTGACTGTAAGCATGTGTGGAGCAGCTGAGGAAGTCTCTGTTGACGTCTCGCTGTTCACGGCACGCGACTGTCCTCTGATGAGTGCGTTGTTAATCTTATCAACCCTGTTTATGCGTCTCTCCACAGCCCTGGTTACAAACATTTAACGTGTAGAGTTCAGACACTTTGGGATGAAAATCTACTGCTGCTGAAGAGGAAGACTGCCATGGATCTGTCCAAGCCTGCATTTCTGTGTGTGTGTGTGTGTGTGCGTGTGTGTGTGTGTGTGTGTGTGTGTGTGCGCGCGTGTGTGTGTGTGTGTGTGTGTGTCTATAGGTATGAGGGAATCAGAATATGCTATAAACAGATCTTCAAAGAATCTTTTTTCCTGACTTTAAATTTGTTAATTTATCTTTTAGATTCCTTTTTTTTAGTACGTACACAGATTGACGTGTGCAATAAACATCCGATTGTCACATTGATGCTGACATGTCAGTTGATTTTTTAAGTTTCTGTGTCGTGCCGCTGTCTGAATGACTTCCTTTGTAAAAACGACCCTTTAACTGCACTCGCACCACCACGAGATACTCGGCCTCTGGACCTAGTTTGTTTAACCTGGCTTTTCTATGCTTTATATCTAGAAACACAACTACAAATTGTAAATTGTACACTATGATGAAATAAAAACTGTACCATAGGGCACGATTGCTATATGTTTTCAGACTAACAGATTAAATCTTATTTACTGAACCTTTTTGCTGTTTGTTCTGTTATCGTTTGCATTTCTTAGTTAAAGAGAGACAAACTTAAACTCTTGGATTTGCTCAAAGATAACAGTTTTATCACTTTAACTCCACAAAGTTGGCTTTTGTGTATGAGAAATTCACTCTTCTTCGAGCTAAACGTGCATCTGGTCGCATTCTGTCCAAGAGGAAATTTAGAGGATCAATATAAAGCGAAGCAGCAGCCAATCTTTAAAGGCAGGAGAAAAACATCTAAATGGCAAACTAATGTATTGGAAATGTCTGCCTCTTAAAACTATAACACTTCCCAGCCTCGTCAGTCATAATCACCACCAAATATGTACAAAAACCACATTTGGTTTGGCCCAGCACACGAGAGTATGGGACCAAAAAAAAAATCCCTTTTTTTCAAGAAGAAAGAAATTCGTTTCTTTCAGCTCGGCGGCCCGAGAAAAGGCAACGGCATTAAAGACAACTTCCTGTCTTTATGCTCACACCTTTATTTTAACCTGAAAACCCAGGTGAATGAGTTTGCCCTGACCGGTAGGTGGCAGCATTGCGCCCTCGGTTCTGGTGAGGAGAGACCCCCAAAAACCTGACGGGTGAAATGTGATGCTTTGCGCCTCGGAACCATTCACGTCTCACTGACTGCTCCAGCCAGCGCCGCTACGCCGGTGCTGGAACCAACCACATCCGCTTTGACCTTTCGCAGTAAAGTCCTCCAACAGCGCCAACCAGCGTCGGCGCTCTTATTTTAATAGAATCCACTTGCATTTCCCTGTTTTCTCTTGTCCGACCCCTTTCAATTGACGCGTCTGACGGCGTTTATCTCCTCTACGCGGAGCCCTGCGAGCCAACAACTTTCTCACTTGACAGAATGGAGAGGAGCTGACGCACCGGAATTTAGCGGTTCACTTTCTTCATCGCGCCTTTCCTCATGCCATCACTGCCTACAGGCGGCGGAGCACCTTGGAGAGATAAGTGAGAGACACTTGAAGAACAGTTTGACCAGCGAGGAGCCCCCCAAAAAATCCTCAATATTTTCCCTTTCGTCTAGGCTTTTGGGCGCGTTATTACGCATGATGCGCAAAGGAATGGCGTCTCTTCGTAGCCAAAGACACGGATTACAAAAACTTTTTTATGTTTGTTTCTCAGTTTCCGTGGTTTATTCTTACAACATAGCCCTGGAACATCCTTTGGTGTTCCGAGGACCAACGTCTAGTTTTTTTGGCTATTCTGTTCTGGAGCATTACCACGACAACACGCGCTGGTGAGTCCTATTTTCTAATGTAAATGATGCAATTTTCAAGTATTTAATGACCCCCCATCTGATCCCTAAGATGTAAAACAAGTTAATGGGCATGAAATGATGTTTCCTTCTGGCAATAGCCTCGTTTTTTCTGTTCAAAGTTTGAGATGTTGCGCAGATCAACAGTGCGCCGTGCCTCCATCCTCTCCGCTCTCCTCATGTCTGCAGGGTCATAGTCGGGGCTCCGAGGGCAAACTCGACCTTCAGCAGCTCTGCACGCTCCCCCGGAGCCGTCTACAAGTGTCGAATCCGCAGCAACCCGGAGCGACGCTGCACAGAGATGGATCTGGGGAGAGGTCGGTCACCGCACGACACGAGCGCGACGTGTAACCCAAACCTCCGCAGCCACACGTTTGCCCACACTTTGACGGATACATTTCATACTTCACCTTAAAATATCCGCTCAGGCCCTGCAGAAACACACACGCTCAACTTCTCTTTCCTCCGCTGCTCAAACTCCCCCAAGCATCTGTTTTGTTTTATCAGAATAAGGCAGCCTTATAGTCCTCCCAACAGTGCCGCGGTTGTTCTTTTAGCCCCCGTCCTGCTTTATGGCTCAATATGGTGACCTGTTAAAAACAGGGGTCTCTGTGTGAAGAGCTCCATAAATATTTTGAAATATGATTTATGCTCCTGCTCATAATTTCCAAGCATGTGACGTGAGACGTGAGACACACACACACACACACACACACACGGGGCAGACCCCCTTTCTTGTGGTGAAGGAGAGAAAGCCGCGGCCTCCGAGCACGGCTCTGGTATTAACCTCTGTGGTCAGTCAGTGTGTCACTGAGGAGGAAAAAAAAAAGTCCCGCTCATCAGAGCGAGCGCGTCCTGCTCGATGCTCAATGAAGCACACGTGCCGGAGGGGCTGAGCTCTGAGGGGCCTCGGGGAACACACAACACACCGACACAGCCAGAGGAACACACACTCGCATGCCTTTGTGCTGAATCAGTTGTCTTCAGGGAGAAGGGGAATAAAACTTGGGGATGGGGGTCAGCTATATTTAGACTGAAATGGAAGATTTACAAACGCTGTGGCTCTTCTGCCTGATTTACGGGCTTTACAAACTGCTCGGGAGTTTGTTGACAGCATGAGACTGCAGTCTGATTTAGACATAGACAGGCTGTTTGAGCGTCTCGTGAATGACCTTTATTTATGTTTTTCTGTTGTTGTTGTGAATTTGAGATTTTGTCTTAAACTCACACGTTAAGCGATAAATCCCAGAGCTGAATTACACTGACAATAGCTGACGGGCGACGCGTCGCTCGTTCCAAGATTTCCTGTGGTCCGGTGACTCAGCGTCTGCTTACTGCTCTCATTGTCTCAGGAAACAAGCCGAGGGAGTCGTGTGGGAAGACGTGCCAGGGGGACAGAGACGACGAGTGGATGGGGGTCAGCCTGGCCCGCCAGGACAAAGGTGACGGCAGAGTACTGGTGAGTTTAGGGAGAGGGTGCGGCAGCCCAGTTATCATGTTGTCCTATGCAAACCACCTTTCCCCTGATGCAACCGTGCCGAGGTCAGCGTCACAATCGCGCCACGCCGTCTCCGCTCATTTAAACATCCTCTGCTTCCAGCCCGGGTTGTAAGTCTGCAGCCTTTTTTTTTTTTGCTGGTGAAACTGAACCTACAGTAAATGATGATTTCTTTGGACTCAGAAGTGCTCGGAAACTGCGGTGAAATCACATAATAATGCGAAACATTTGGCTGTAAGGTGGTGGACGAGTCAGCGGCGCAGCTCTGCCGTTGGGCCTGTGAGTTTGAGCCATGTTTACAAAATCGGGCGAGGGATTCGGAAAAATAGATCAGCTAGCGGCGCTAATCTCGGAGGTGCTTGACTGGGTATTTGCACTGAGATCAGAGGGCAGCTGGCAGAGTTTGTTTGGGCTCCGGCCCCTGCGCGGTGGTCCAAGGACGGCCTTTCATTAAACGTTAACCACCGCGTTCAGGGGAACTCGTGCTGAAGGCGGCTCCAGCTCTCCTGACGTGAGACTGCATTTGACTACCTGTTGATAATCCTCCCGCTTCCTCTGGCAGTCAAAGAAACCCTCCCATCCGCGGACATCCATCTCACAGTTTGGGCCCGGTAAAAATGGCCCGCTCCTTTCAATATGTTCGCCTTTGATCCGAAACTTTTAATACCTCCCTGGAATGTCTTGGCGTTGATTTGCAAACTATTTCCTTTGGCCCCGGGCGTCAGTCAGGCCGTCTAACATTTCAGGCAAATTGAAGCTGACAGCCTTGGGAATCTCACACTTGCTGGCTAACCAGACGGGGTTTGTGATAAAATAAAGGTGCCGGCTCTCCGAAACCACATATGCTGTGACCCTTTATAGTCCTGATGTTTATTCTTCTTTATATTTCATTGCCACAGGCTCACGTTTCTCTGCAACAGCGAGGATCTCTTCAGCATTTCTTCTTCACTGCCGTTTGGGAACACCAAAGCGGCACGCCGTAACCATTAAAACCCTATCTGCTGCTTCATTAGAGCTCGCCAGCTGCCGCGCCGGGTCCATTTGCGATTGTTATGTCGACTGATTGATCTATTTTCAAAGAATCCGTGGAGGGCGAGAGATTAACTCGCTATTGTTGCCGCGCTTGGCCGAGCTGTCCTTTGGAACACAAGTGTTTCTCAACATAGCAGCGCGGACCCAGGCAGTCATCTGATGCTGCTGCCTGTGTGTGTGTGTGTGTGTGTCTGTGTGTGTGTGTGTGTGTGTGTGTGTTCACATTTATTACATGCTGAGTACCAAAATCCTCATTCTACTCACAAAGTGGGGCCAATATTCTGGCCCCCACAACTGGTTGATTTGTTGAGGGCTGGTTGAGGGTTAAGACGTGTACTATATCTGTGTAAGTGTTGAAGGTTGAAACACTGAAGTAAACCCAGAGATCTCCAGGGGAGCCACAGGCACCCCCCCCCCCCGCCCCCCACCCCGTGATCTAAATTGTTACCACGTTCGCACCTTCGTGCTGGTCCGCTGAACTTCAGCTCCTCCTGCTGACTGCAGTTGCTCTCACAAACTTTTAACTCCAAACTCAGCGCTGGAGGTTCACGTGCTGCGCGCTAACCTGCCGCCTGCCGCTCCCAGTTGTCGGGCACCAGCTGAGACATTCACACCCGGGCCGTGGCCGAGGTTACGGACGGGCCTTAAATCCTCTTTCTCATTGGCGATTATCATTTGACAGCCGTGGAGACCCGCTGACTCCAGTGCAGATTGCGAGGGGATTAAACTATCTGCCGGGCGAATATCATCTGCCTGCTGTCAGGGCGGCTTGTGTTTACAGAGGGAACACGTGTCTCACCTCTGTCTCTCTTCTCTGTTCCCCCCCCGCAGGCCTGCGCCCACCGCTGGAAAAATGTCTACTACGACTCGGAGCTGATTCTCCCTCACGGATACTGCGCCATCATTCCTGCCACCCTTCAGGGCAGAACAAAGCCACTCATCCCCTGTTATGAAGGTACAGTGAAGGCACCACGGTGGGCAGTTACAGCACCTCATGGGCTCGGCCTTCTCCACCAGAGGCAATAAACCCATTAATTGAAGTCCGAATGAAGACACCAGAGCTCATTATTGAGTTTCCACAACTGAAATCTGCAAACAGCTTTCAAATATTGAGGTTTTGAATGGAAATCGTGGCATCTTTGATGGGCTGTTGGCTTATTGGCGGTTCTCATATTTAGCGACACATCCCATCATCAGCTTGTTAGCGCCGGGCTCGTTAGCACTGGCCATAGCGCTGAGCTGAAATTGCTGCTCTGCCAGAGCGGAGCCAGCTCCGCTTTGGACTCGTCTTGTTTGCGTCTTGTGTCCAATAATCATCCTGTCATCCATCAGAAGTGTCTCGGGAAGACCGAAAACCTCAGGCTTTGTCTGCTTTTACTCGTGTGTGGTTCCATTTTCTCATGGCTTGTGACCCGAGTTGGCGGCACCGTCAGAGGGAAGCACCTGACATCTGCTTCTGAGCTCTGATTGGTTTCCTGGCAGGCTGAGCCCCGAAGCGTGAGAGCTCCCCCTTTATCAGCACGAGCTCTTCAGCGGGTGCCCAGTTGCTAAACCAACCGTGAAGGCGTTATCGCAGCGTGTTGTTAATGACCCAAAGCGTCACAGAGTATTTCTTATATCCCAACTTTGCTCCCAGGTCAGAATTTCACTTCCTTCCGAACTGCCAGGCAGACTTTGCTGGGGACCAAACATGCGCTGCATTTTCTGTAGATCCAAACTCAATATTATCTGTAACTGGAGCTCATAGTGAGGCTCCCCCCCCCCTGACGTATATCCAGCTTCCCAGTCGTATGTAGCACTTCACCCCTTCTCTGCACCCAGACATCCCTCATGGAAGGGTCCGGGGCTTTGACTAGCTCCATATGGAATGTGTGTGTGTGGGGGGATCTGGTAAATGTTGGCTCAGGCACACAGTGAAATAATTTGTGGTTTATTTTTTTCTTATAGACTATAAGCAGAAGTATGGGGAGGAACACGGATCATGCCAAGCTGGGATAGCAGGAGTCTTCATGGAGGTCAGTACCAGCCCTTGTTCGCTCGTACACGGTCGTCTGTTGTTTAAACTGATCCCCACATTAGTCCCGGATGTGATTCAGATTAATTACTGTTCATATTGTCACACCTCCATCCCGTGAAAGAGCGCCTTTCATTGCCCCCCAAATTCTAATGGGATGGCCCGCAGAGGCGTTGCCTGTGCCGTGAAGGGGATCCTCTGTCTGATTAAAGAAGGCAAATCATATGGAAAATCGGTTTTCTCCCTCCAGCCAAACATGCGTGTTTGCATTGAGCAGCCAGTGCTGGCCTGACGAGCAGCTGATAACAATTAGCTTATGTTTCCAGCGTTTGCTCGCTGGCGTCGTTCCTTTTTTCAATAGATGCGCTGCTGCTTTTGTCGTCGCCCTCGCTCGCACATTATAGCTCATTTTACGTGAATTTGATGACGTTCCGGGTTGAACCGAAACGCACATCCTGCTGTACGTCCCTTCGAGAGCGTGCAGAGGTGTCACAGATGTTTAACGGAGATCATTTCTCATTACCGGCCACATTTGTGCACTGAAACCGACTCAAAGACTCTTTTGAAAGTATTCAAGGCTGTTAGGGAGCATTGGGTCAGAACTGAGTGTGACAAAATGTTCGATATAAAAGCCGGAAATAGCTGCAGAGATCTTCTCCTTTCACCATTGCATGCGCTGCCTTCACTGACATCATGTGAACCCCAACGGCAGAGAAGACTTTTGGCTTCAAAAACGAAAACAGGAAGTTAGAACTGAGCCTGCTGTGAAAGCAAAGATAAGATCAGCCCCCCACAGTAAAAGTGAGGCTGTCCTTGTCATCCTGCCGAACACCCCCGTCTATGAGGAGGAATGCAAGGAATTCAAAGGAACGATGTCCAACTGTGGGAGTCTGTCCCCGTCTGCACCGCGGTGCTGACGCCTGGTGCTGCCCAGATGTTCCACAGCGCAGGGCAGCAGGAGTCGACACCGCTGAGTAGACCTCTGCAGGGCTGCTGCGTTTGTTTGACTTCTCAGAGGAACCCCCCCCGGTGCCGATAAGAGTGTTGAAACAGGAACGGCCCTTCAGCCGTCTCTGCTCCACTTCAGGGCAGAAACGCCGTGAACAAATGTTCTGCAGCTGTCACTTTTTCCTCCAAATACCTCGTCGCGTCACAGACAAAACGTTCTCCAGACCCTCCCTCTGGTGGTGTGGCAGCGATAGCAGGAACCAGCCTGGTTCTGCCTGGTTCTGCGGGCCCGTCTCGGTTCCTCTTATCAGCGATAGAAAAGGTGACTCAACCATAAGTGTGTGTTTGTGTGTGTGTGGGGTTCGTTTTCAGGAGCTGGTGGTGATGGGGGCCCCGGGCTCCTACTACTGGACCGGGACCATCAAGGTGTACAACCTGACCTCTGACTCCTTCTACAGTCCGAACAAAGAGAACGTGGACTCGCACAGATACAGCTACCTAGGTAACCAGCTGTTTTAGCCTGTTTCATGCTAGCGGCTGTTTAGTGGGTGTGACTTAAGCGTCCGTCGTGGTCATTGTGCGTCTGCAGGCTACGCCGTGGCCGCCGGGCACTTCTCCGCGCCCAACGTGATCGACATAGCAGCGGGGGCGCCGCAGCACAGCGGCAGCGGCAAAGTACGGTCGGCACCTTTGGTCTCGCGTCCAGATGTTATCTCCCACTACAGCGCCGTCTTTCTCTCCCGACAGGTTTACATCTTCAAAATCGACGGCTCGTCGTTGGTGAAGAGTTTCCAAGCCTCAGGGAAAATGGTGAGAGCGCGACTTCGGTCTTCTGTTCCAGTTTATTTCCCTTTTAATGCCCAGAACGGCTCCTCGAGGTCAAAGCGGCAACGAGCGGACGCCGAAGTTGTCAGATTTATTGACTGTACCTAAATCTCCATTCAGCCTAAATAAAAGGGAGCCAGGGTCACTTTGAAATGCTTTGTGAATTGTCTGTCAGTTACGTGAACCGCACTGCTGTGTTCTGACCCGTTACTCTGTGCCTTGGCTTGGTTCCAGATGGGCTCTTACTTTGGCTCCTCATTGTGTGCAGTTGATCTGAACCAGGACGGCCTGTCCGACCTGCTGGTGGGGGCTCCCATGCACAGCCAGCTGCGGGACGAGGGCCAGGTGACCGTGTATCTCAGCATAGGCAACGTGAGTGACACCTGCGGGACCGCGGCGCCCCGCCAGCTGCAGGGTTCTTTAGTGCAGCCTCGCGTTCTGTTATCGTAATTTCAGAACCCAAATTGAGATTAGAGCGGCCCTGTTGGTTTTGTCAGAGGTTTAAGCGTCTGGCAGCTGGATGGTTTGAGTAAAGGAACCACAGGAACAGAACACGTCTCAGCGGCTGTCACGTTGTGAATCTCCTTCCTGTTTCACACCTGAACCGTCGCGTCTCTGCTTGCGGTTTTCAGGGGGTGATGGAGGAAAGCGCCGTTCTGAGCGGCGACAACGCCTTCAACGCGCACTTTGGCGAGTGCATCGCCGCCATCGGGGACATAGACGACGACGGATTTCAAGGTCAGGCCGCGATGTCCTCACGCCGAGGTTCATGTGCCGCGTCACTGCTCACCTAAAACACAATCCAGCTGTTCCCAACGTTTCTCTGGATGCGCTGTTTCGTGTTATTAAAACAACGATGGAAGCCAACAACTTTGTAGCGTGCTCCGATTACGACAAATGAGCATATAAAAGGTTTTCTACCGTGAACTTTGATCAGTGCAGATGTTTAAAGTGTAAAATCAGGCAGCATTTTGCAAGCTTATGACAAAGAAATAAATTAGTTTCCTAACCTGTGGGTCAGAACTTCTGTAAATCACAACAAAAATCAGATTATTTATGTGTTCGGAGAAGAAAGAGCAAGATTCTGCAACAAACCATGCGTATTTTGGTTCCCTTTGCTCCCCTTCTTATCTTTGTTTGGCCACTGGAATTCCACATCTGGACGTTGTGTCCGGGAGTCACAAGCAGCCTGATTATGGTCAAAGTTCAGGAGCGGTTTACAGGACCACACTCCGAGTCCAACAGGCTTCGGTCCATTAAACGCAAATCACATGTAATAACGTCGAGCGTTTTTGAGCCCAAATTGTGAGACGATACGCCCAAGTTTCGAGCGTGTGGTTCAACAGAGAAGCTGTCCTGGCGTAACACACGGAAGGAGCCACTTATTGTGTAACATTTGAAGAAGAAGTCCTTTTTCTGTCATTTCCGCATGTTGTTCAAGTATTTTTAGATTATTAAAAGAAGGTTTTCACTTAAGCCTGGTGTGGAAAAGCTATGAGGAGTCATTGTTTGAGCCCACACTTTACAGTTTCCACCCTCACACGACTTTTTATGGGCACTAACAGCACTTAATTGTCTATTAGGAGTTTTACTGTAACAGTTTGTTTCCAGGCACGGGGCAGCAGAGAGTCAACACGTTTCTGAGGGGTTTTTGTGTGCAGAAATGAAGCCACGTTCGCTTTCATCAACCATTTTAACCGTCTCTGTGCTCAGATGTTGCCATAGGAGCACCCAAAGAGGACGACTACGGAGGGGCCGTTTACATCTACCACGGAGACGCCTCGGGAATCATCAGCACCTACTCAATGGTGAGTTAGCTTAGCATAGCTTTAGCACCTTTGGTATGAGCGTAACTCTGGAGCCTTCCAGCTGGCCGCAGAGTGCTAACATTTATCATAAATCTGTGATGGAAAACCAACTCAGATGAAAGAGAAACCACACAAAGCCCATTTTTCTTCCCACACGTGCACTGTCTGAAGGCTGGTATCATCTGTTGCAGAAGCTGACTGGGCGCAGTGTGAACCCTGGTCTCCAGATGTTTGGCCAGTCGATCTCAGGCAACGTTGACATGGATGGCAACGGATACGCAGGTCCAGTCAGAGCTTGCTGAGTTTTGCTGCAGCATGGGTGCAACACACTCGTGATGGAGGCATTTTGTTTACAGCATTCCAGAGTTGACACTCAGACGTTGACAGCCTCGTGGCTAAAGTCCTCTGTGTCTTCTACATCTGCATTATCCCTGCCAGCCCATGCTGATCTTCTATGTGATGTGTGTTTGGGGTTTCAGACGTCACCGTGGGGGCGTTCATGGCGGACAGCGTGGTGCTGCTCAGGTGAGTCCGTCTCCTGGAGGGTGTCTGGTTTGTTAGCTAACGCCCGGTCTGTTAACACCCAGCGTCTGTTCCAGGACCCGGCCTGTCGTCACCGTGGACGTGTCCATCTTCCTGCCCGCCTCCATCAACATCACGGTGCCGCAGTGCCACGAGGGCCTCCAGAACACCAACTGCTTCAACGTGACCGTCTGCATGCGTTTCCGGGGAAGGCAGCTGCCGGGGCAGATAGGTGAGGCTCATTAGCTGTGGAACATCCAGTTCCCAGAGCAGTTCTGCTTTCTGCTTCTGTGAAGAACTTTGAAAAGGACCCGGTTTATTAGCAATCCTTTGTTGTCAAGCTGAGGGGTTGACGCTCACGTGTAGCTGTAATGGGATAAAGAGGGTTCGCAGGAACGAAGACGAGCAACCGGCTAACAGAAATGCCTTTTCGGGACGCTAAATCTTTTTAAATCAACACCCATGTTGCGTAAGCATCCGGTTTATCTGCTTCGCATCACAGTCGTGTTAATGCCGTGATGGATAAGCTGGACCTCAAATTTCCCCCACGTGTCTGCAGTTACAGTAATTAAGATCATGCTAGCTGTGCTTCACGTAGACGATCTTTTAATTGTGTTTTTGATGAGCGAAGGATTCAGGAGAGAGCAGAAAAACAGCTCTGATTCAAGGAAAACTCATTGGTTGTTTTAAAAAAAGGTTATGGAGGAAAAACACGACGCAGCCAAGACACAAAGGTGACGGAGACATGAACAAAGCAAGGAACATTCCATCTTTGAAGGCCCATCTGCTCTCCAAATTACACAAATCTAGCAAAAGTGGAAGCACAGAGATCCTTTGTAATCCCGTTACATAATCCCCCAGATGACCTTTGGTGGTCACCTCGAGGAGGCCAGGTGATATATTTGCCTTAAAATCCTTTAAAATCTGAGAGTTAACGACTCTCCAGTTTCTATTCTTTCATAAATATTTGACTTTTTCTGAATAAGCGGAGCAGAGGCATCAGCCTGGCTCTACACCTGTGCACAGGTCAGACTCTCGGACTCAGACGTCATCCAGAGTAACGGAGCTGGGTGTGTCATTAACGGGTCCAGGTGGCGCTCCCTGCTCTGCTAACGGGCTCTTGGGCGCGGTGTCTGATGCCGTCCTGTTCCAGTGTTTGGGCGCGGCCATTTGCAGCGCCCCCCCCGCCAGGGGGCTGAGGTGCTGTTGTTACGTAATGATTGCATCCTGGCTCTCAGGAATAAAGCCTCTCTGTTTCACCGCCTGGCAAACGCCATGGAAAGTGCGAACCTCCCCGTGCCTCATGGCCGTCACTCTGTCGGACGGAGGAAACGGGCCGCGGTCCAACTGGGGTGTGTTCGCCACGACACACCGAGACGGATTCATTGACGGGAAGGAGTCTTAAATGGGGCGTGCGGCACACGTTTCTCCCGGAAATGACGGCGGAGTTCGACTGAATAGGCGTAAAGTCCCTCGCTAAAACAGGGCTGGAGCCAGTGGAAAGGTCACGTTCAAACGTTTGGGTTCTGTTCCACCGACTGGAAAATTCATTTCCTTTTTTTGTTCATTCATCCTAAAGCTCAAACTATAAAAACTCTGAAGTTAGGCTAAAGTTCATGTCGTCCGAATCGTGTCCAACGTGTTCTGACTGAAAAAGAACCCATTCAGTGTCCCTTTAACGACATTTGGACAAAAATCAAACACTTAAAAAGTTCATCAAGCACGTGTCCTGTATTAAAAAGGGGGGGAACTCACGTGCAACAATGTTCCCGACTGTTCAGAGCTGCTGTACAACCTGACAGCTGACGTGGAGAAGCGGCAGAGGAACCAGCCCTCTCGAGCCTTCTTCACTCAGAACGGATCCCAGATCAGCCAGGTGAGCCAGCAGCTCAGGCTGGACATCAACAGGGAGGAGTGCCAGCGCTACACCGCCTACGTGAAGGTAAAGTCGCTGTTTTTCCCGCCGTCCTCCGCTCGACCTCGACGGCTCGGACGCTGTTATTGACCCTCGCTCGCGTGCTGTTTTTCTTTCTTATCTATTTATGTAGTTTTCAGTTGGAGCAACAAAGTTTGACCACTAAAGTTTAGACAGACGAGCCACAAAAAACAATGAGAATGTCACCGCGTCTCCTGGCGCTCGTGAGCGCGCACGTGCGGGAGCGCTCACGAGCGCCAGGAGACGGTGCTCCGGTGGGGGTTTGTCAGGAATCTCTTCGCCCCCTCCTGCTGAGTCAAGGCACCAACCAGGCAACGGTGGCGCCGCGCTGGTCAAATGTGTGGCTGCAGAAACTGAGAGAAACAGGAAACACAGTCTCCTTTGTCACCAAAATAGTCCCGCCATTGTGCCCCCCCCCACCGCCCCGGCCGGGGGCCTTCGTCCCGAGGGCACCCGTGTTTCAGCTCCTGTAATCCGGGGGTCTGTTAGGGGCTTCTCACCATGGGAGGCTGAGCCACTGACTGTGGGGGGGGGGGGCTGCACATGCTAGAAGTTCCCTCACTCATCAACACAGCAGCTCTGCTCCGTGCACGGTGGTGCACGTGATACTCAGCACCTTATCAGAGCTTCTACTCCACACACACATTGATCGAGCGTGATGTTTTTGGGAATATTGACATAAGAAACAGTGAATTATTTGGATGTAAAGGGACGAATGTGTTTTTCCGTGCGGCGTTTTGTACGAACAGGAAGCCGTGTTTTGGTTGGCCAGGCCGAGGTGAGCGTTGCGGCATGTTTTTCCACTCTGTTTCCCCGAAATCCATCATTTCAGTTTGGAGGCGGGACCCAGCAAGAGTGGTAAAACCAGAACAGCGAAGGTGCGAGGCCTCAATTACCACCAGTCCCAAAGTGTTAGCAGACTGACAGAGATGGGGTTTTTTGAAAGAAAAGAAAAAAAGAGCTAAAACTGCAGCCTGCTGATGATTTTATGTCCACCGGGAATTTAAAGTCGGGACAGCCGACGCAGGCTGAGGTGAGGTGGCTTCACTCTGGGGGGGGCTCTGGTCCACTCCTCTCCTTTGTCTCGTGTCTGCCCGCATCACCCAGCCCTCCCGTTCCCCAGAAACAGTAAGCTAATGGAAACCAGCTGGCTGCCCAGTCACATCATCCTGGGATTGTGCCCCCCCCCCCCCCCCACTCCCACCTAAAACATACAGTGAAAACACGGGGCTCGTGTCGCGTCAGGGGGCCGGGCCGTTGTGTCAACGAGAGCTGCGCGCTGGCACCGCCGATGGAAAACCCTCACGCTGCTCGAGCTGCGATGGGTGCGAGTGGAGCTATTTTGAGCCGCGTGTTGAGTCTCATGATCGTCTACTCACCAATTTATTGACTTTATAAATTGTACAAACACGTCAAAATGGACCTGGTTACGAAAAGTCTCATTAAGGAGCAGTTAATGGTGGGTTTAGTGGGTGGAATGTTCATTCAGGAACTGAGCTGGTCCATTTTTCCCCATCTGTAATCAAGTAACCGGTTGGATTGGTTAGTAAATCACATATTCTGGAGAGCTAAAAGCACAGCAGAAGTAGAGCACAGAAGCTAATAGTCCATCTTTCTTTTCAACCGTAATTCCTCTCCGCGGCCTTCGGGTTGATCATTTTAACAATGTTTTTATTGGCAATAAATCACAGCATACCAGTGCTCCAGATGGTCTTTGTTTAGTTATTTTTAGCTAAATAAACGTCATGCAGGCTTTCACGTTAGCTTTTACCTCACAGCTCCCTGCAGAGATGACTGGGCTTGAAACGATCTGAGGTGCTCTGGGTGAGCTGGCATTGAGTCATTTCATAAAAGAACCACAGTCTCCAATAAGAAATTCTTTAGTTTGATGTCTTTTATTAAGCACTTTTGCATGCTATCCCTCTGCGATATGGTTGTGATCACAATAATGTTCCAGTCAGGCCACGAAATAGCTCGAGGGCTTTGAATATCTGTTTCCAGCAACTGGACGTTCGTGTCTATCAAGGGTAGATTCCAATAGACAAACAAGCTAATATTTACAAGATGGATGAGTGAAGTTCAGTCTGATGCAATAAAAATGAGCCCAAGTAAAGTAAAGAAACAGTGAAGAGATCAGTAGCTACAGAATTTCTAGTGTTTTTCACCAGGTGAGATTCCTTTCTGAATTGGTTGGGTCGTGAGGGGACCAGATCAGGGCCCACGTCAACTGGAGGTGGATTAAATACTGGTACAAAAGTGTGGAGCAAATGTGGTTGGTTGACAGATTGATGCTGGTATCCACATGCACCGTTAGCGTGGCTAAAAGCAAAAAAAAAAAGCCAGAGGAAATCATTCCTATCACGTTTCTTAACCCCCTTTGTTCTTGCAAGCAGATGATCTCAGTGTCCATAGATTTAAAGAGCAACAGGTGTAATGTCAACACTGTATTGTCTTTGGAACTGGGGGGCGTTCATTATTCACTGGGTAAAGCGCTGTGTGGTTTGTAAGCTAGCTTTTACTGCTCACTTGACTCTGATTTATGACCTCTGTGTAAACCCGCTTTGTTTGATGTCCTGCACTTCTTGTGCAATCGCATTTCTCGGGATGTTTACATCATTTGGCAGTTTATCTCCAGCGCACGTGCATGTCAGCCTTGAAACCCTGCCAGGGGCCGCTTCCATTTGTGGTCATGAACTGTATTGTGGAGCATCACAGCCTGCAAGGAGGAGCTAAAATAGGCATTTAAAGGCCTTCGCGTAACAGTTGTCTGTTTAATTTAGCCCGTAAAACATCCACTCACTTTCCCCTGGCCTATATTCCACTGAGCCCGTGCCCTATATCTCCTGTCCTCCCAACATTTGCTTGGCACCACCGGAGTATTTAAAGTCCCATCAAGCTTTACTCTGATGACTGCTGCTGTTATTGAATCATCTGCAGGAAGAACATCTATCTGTCAGAGCTAAATGCACTCCGCCAATCAAAGGTCTCATGTGACTGAATGGAAAATTTGAGCGACACAGCGAGGGAGATTTTAGCTTAGCTAATGCTGGAGCTAACAGTGTGCAGATCCAGCAGGAACCCGGTTCACTGTTTCATTGCCTCTGTGAATCGAATTAAAAGGAGGTAATGCTTTAACCGTCCTGCATGTCTGCTTGTTAGCATCACGCTGCTCCTCATTCGCATGTTGCTTAGACACATCTGCCAATAGATCTTGACCTTCTGAGGACACAGACCAGACTTTTGTTGCCATACGTTGCACCGATGGTGATGTGTTGAGAGAAAAGTGGTTCTCAGGAGAAAATTCTGGTTCCCACACTCGCTACGATGAGGCGTCTTGCCTTTTCCTGTGACTGACACCTTATCAGTATTTGCGCGACGTGAATTTACCAGGTCAAAAACAAACACGCGCAGTCATTTCTCTCTTTGGTTGATAGCGGTCCGTTGTCCTCAGACAAACAGGAAACCCTGCAGAGCGTGGCAGGACTTCCTGTCGCCGCATCCCCAAGAAGCCCAAGTGCGTCTGGCACCTGTAGAAGCAGAGCCGCTTTGTCTCCATCCACATATACGTTTCACCAGGAGAGCTCCACTCCCGTGACGCCGCTCCCCGGTTACCAGAGGCGATACAATGAGAGTGTATAGTGAGAATTTAATCAAATCCAGCTGCCATTTATGACACACGACAGTCAGTGAAGGGTCTATTTACCCACGCAGGGAGAGAAATGGAGTCTAAAATGTCATAGACACTATCTGAAACATTTCCACCAAATGTTCTTTAATAGCGTTTGCTGGATACCGAGGACAAGCGATTGGGGTTAATTTTAGCTCAGGGTAATATTTTGGTCTGGATTTCCCTACATGGTTGTGCCAGAGCGAACCTCTGCAGGCTTGTTTTGAGAGCGCACATCCACCAGACTCGCCTTCCAATAAATCACATTTTAGGGGTCCTCTCATGTGCTAAAGGAGTGAGTTACTCTGCCTGCTACGGCCGCCATGCCTCCACGCCTCACATATCCGTCCAGGTTGCTCATATCAGTAGCAACACCAAGGCGCAGATTTCTAGCGTATGTTGATTTTGGCAGCCTTGCGCTCCCGGTGAAATGTTTCCGTAGGCTTTTGGCCGCGTTGCTGCCACACGATGCCACCACAAGGCAGCGTAATGGGTGGCCAAGTCTGACCACAATGAGAGGCTTCTGTTGCTGTGCTTCCCACATCCACAGCAGAGGAAACATGCGGGCGGCGAGCGCTAGCGTCTTCGGCGTGTCATTAAGCACGGCCCATGATAGAGCTATCGCTGCATCCCGCTGCTGTGTTTCCCTGGCAACCTGGAGGTGACCCCATTGTCACTGCCCACTACTTGACCCATTTGTTAATATTAGTCCGTCTCGCTTGTGCGGTGGCGTCAACATCAAATTCTCCTTCCTGCATAAACAGTCAGGGTCCGACGCAAAGGAAGCAGGGCAAATATACACACATGACATTTGTTTGTGTCCGGCAGAGACTGTAACGTCCCCTCGTCAGGTAGACGGAACAAACCGGAGTTCTATCACAGCCTTGTCTCAAAACAATGACTCCAACCAGGGAGGAGAACGTCCCAGTTACCACACGCCAAATCCGTGACGAAATCAGCTGCAGGAAGCATCTGGAGACCTCTTCTGTCACCAGGATGCAACGTACACACACACACACACACACACACACACACACACACACACACACACACACACACTGCTGTGTAAGCTGCTATTAATCACCAGGTCAAGCAGCCATGTCAAGTTATAGAAATCAACGAAAAATAAATGGTGCAACAACTGTCGTCTTTCTAAAGGATTTTAATCATTTTCAATCAAGAGCACGGAAAGTCGTTACGTAAGGCTTCAGATAACGAGCTTCCTGTTTATGTGACAGAACATTTTTTGAGATGCTAATCAGATACAGGCAACTCTTGGAGCAAAAGTAAGAAAGATGTAACGATGTGGAACATTAACGAGTTAAAACACGAAGAGTCATCGTAGTGTTTCATCATCATACCATAATTAGTAATGTAATTAGAGAATATTACAAACGTGCGTTCCTTTCTTGGTTCCTTTTTCACTTGAGGTTCGTTTTGCTTCTCAGAAGACTCTCGTGCACGTCCTTAAGGACAAAGGATTGAAGGAAAAGGGGTTTCTGAAGGTTCTAATAGAGTTAGCCTTAATGCTCTCCTGCTTGCGGTAGCAATGCTGCTCGGAATAGCGGGGAACACAAGGAATGCGTTGGGAATGTCGCTACGTGAGGAGCTCAAATATGAGGAAACACATCCGCGGGTGGCTGGCTGCCTTTCAGGTCTGACATCACACTCGCGCAGCTATAGGTAGCGTCGGCCTCAACGCTGCTGCGAACAATAGCTGGCTGATGGTTTTTGCTGCCGCGGAGCAGTAAACCCGTTCCATCTGCCAGTTTCCAGCGTGGAAGTGAGGCACTTCTTCTCTGCTGTTTTATAAGTCCCAGCTGTGGCTTTAACGGTCCGAGGGTCAGATGTGGAATGCCTTCTTCGTGATGCATTCAGGGCCATGAAGGTTTCCTGTAATTTGCGATCGTGTGAGCATTGTTTCGAAAAGCTGTAAATCCAATATAACCGAATTCCCAGGAACAGCGGAGGTGGGTTTCTCCTCATGTGCCCCTCAGGGATGTTTGCCGATGGGCTCGAGGCCCGAGTGGGCCGACGCTAGATGTTTCCTGTGGGCCAAGTGATGGTGCTGCTCTGTGGGGAAATATCTCTTTGCTCGGGGGAGGTGTTGCAACACAACTTTAGCCTCAGTAACACTTATTTTGGGGGGATTTAAACGCGGAGCAGCACCGGGGATTCGGTGAAAATGCACGGAAGGTCAAACGGGGTCGCGCTGGTGTCTCATCTGGTCAGGTGGCAGCAGTGAAGGAGGCGCCGGAGGGGATCTGAGTGCCTCCAAATCATCGCCCGCCTTAAACCAAAGACAGAAGCTTCTGTAAATCTGCTCATTTTTGTTTCGCCCGAGTGAATTTGACCTTTTGTAAATGTTACCACAGAAAAGCTCTTAAGAAACAAATCACGGCGTCGGCTTCATTTGTTCCTGCCTCCCGCCTGTTTTGATGCACATGTTGTGGAGGCGCTCCGTGTGATTTATCAGGCTGGTGCTCGATGTTGGAAGAGCATCTGAGAATGACTGCCATCCTGACTTAAGACGGCTGAAATATGTTCTGCGTTGCATTAAAATCGGGCTTCTGTTTAATGGAACCGCGTTCAAAGGCTGGCTGCCTGCTTCCCCTGTTTACAGATTTATGATTATAGACAGGCTGAAGGCGCTCAAACGCTTTATTGACCTTCTAAAAGCAGAAAGGCTGCAATAAAAACAAAGAATAGTTTGAGAGCCTTTTGTTTTTCCTATTCTGTGGTGCTCCTG
Source organism: Takifugu rubripes (assembly GCF_901000725.2). Taxonomy (NCBI): domain Eukaryota; kingdom Metazoa; phylum Chordata; class Actinopteri; order Tetraodontiformes; family Tetraodontidae; genus Takifugu; species Takifugu rubripes. The sequence goes on from NC_042288.1 coordinate 14,761,974, forward strand.
AACGCCACACAGCGTGCAAGCGTTCATCCTGGTGGTGCTAGTCGCCACTCATCACCATGTGTCCTGTATTTGATGGACAAAGACACACTGAAAGTGACACATTCTGCTGTTGATCAACGAGGGACGTTAACGACAGTTAAACCACAGAAGTGTTGCAAAAGACAGTTTTTTTCTTCAGTTTGTGCTGGTCACGGCAGTTTCCTGAAGCACCGCGACGAAAAGTGCAAAGACTTGAAAATACAGAGACTAGATCTCATCTTAACTTACTCCTCCAACTACCAAGCAATGATCTTAATTAGGGTATGAAAAGACAGTTATATTTAGAGTACATTTCGGTCACTTATGAGCAGTTTTGTTATAGGCCATAGTCCACCTGCCCATGAGCGAGTTAGCAGCTTATAATGAACATAATCGCATCATTTACATACCAGCTAAAGTGTTGGTATATTTTAGTCCAGAGACCAAAATAAAACACATAGGAGACAAAATTGCGTTTGTCAAGTGGTCAGGAACAAACAAACTGAAGGGCTAACCATGCAGCTCTTTATCAATATTTATATTATATTCTGGGGAAGTCGTCAGTGTGCAGTTATGAGCTGGACAGAAATATCAGCGATGAGGTTTAATAGAGGAAGTGAGCCTTCAGGACAAACACCAAGAGGAAAACTCTCCAATTTAAAGACAGCTGCGCTCATTCCATCCCTGACAATGTCCTTGGAGGACGCAGCTTAAAAAAAATCTGTCATTAGGGTCAGAGGAGCTGCTATCAGGATGTCACAGCTTTTAGATCCACCATGTCAACCAAATAAAGCAGGAATGTGAAGTAAATCCGCTTGGTCATCATCATTGGGATCTTAAGTGGATTGAGAGGGGAGATCAAGCATTTAAATTGTGTTAAATCACCGTATAAAACCCGACTCCTCTTTAAAAGGCTTCAAGCTAAAGCAACTGCAGCACTCCTACACAGCTACGCAGCAACTGCAGTCAGACCTGCCGTCAATCCCAGTTTATCTGCATCCCCAGAGCCTTTACTGATATAATACACCAGTATTTATCCTTTTACCTCATTTTCCCCCATTTTTACCAACCCTACACAGGAAACCTAAACCTTTCGTGCCCAAATGCTCCTTTTTTCATGCAATCTAAAACTTATTTTGGCACCTAGCCCTCCACGCATCAGTCATCCCGGCATCCTTTGTCCTAAAAAGGAGCGCTGTGTGCACTTTTCCCCCTGAGGAGGTAATAAAGTCTTCCCATGACGGGGCTTAGGGCACATGCGTTTGAACTGGTTTGGCTCTGGTGTGTTTCATTCGAGCATGCGGAGATTCAGCTGAGGATCAGAGCGTGTTGCAGCCTGACATCATCCCTCCCCCGCACCCTCCAATGACGAAGCTTCCCGGCGAGCGTGACGGAGCGCCTCGGAGCGCCGCCATCCCGCCGCTCAAATGGACGAGCTCGGCCTCGGAGTCGTGGCGTCGGAGCGTACGTGGGCAGGAAGGGCAAGCGGGAGGCAATTAAAGAATGACAGCGAGATAAGGATGATAAGATCGTAATGAGGGTGTTATAATCTGCCAAAATAAATAAATGAGTCCCGTATGTGCAGTTAGTATTCCAGCAGAAACCTCCTCAGTCCGTGCGAGAGTTGAAGGTTCGATTCCCCGTTGTTTGCTCCGAAAACACCAAGGGCCCGAAGCTGTCCTGCATCCTGCGACTTAATTACACGGACACGCAAACAGGCAGCGGCCCAACGATCTCGACCACCGTCGAGTTTACGTCCCATTGTTGAGACAGTGCAGTCGCCGGCGGTAACGGCTGGAAACACTTCCCGTCGTGCTTGCTGGCATCCCGGCAGCACGACTGGAGCCAATAATAAGTCACTTTGTCCGTGGGATGATGAGAGGGTTCAGGCCATTTTACAGTGACCATGCAGGAAATGGACCTCCTTTACTGGCAGCTTTTTCCTCTCTGAGGATGCTGCTAAAGCAATCCTTCCAGTGGAAGGTCACTAAGTGTAAGATTCTAAAGTTTATGACTTCAGGAACACCCCCACAGGAGCAGTAACGCGATGAAAGGGATGGAAAAAATCATGTAAAGTGCACTAATCTAACTCACACACCAGAATTTGGGGTTCCTAAAAGTCCTCTGATTCCTGCGACGCCGGTCTTTTAAGTCGGTGCCATGTTTTTTTTTTCTTTTTTCGTAATGCTTGGTGACTACGGCTAGCTGTGTGGTGAAGACGCTTGTTAAACTCCCCCTGGTGGTGGATTGCAGCATCGTTGCCCTAGTTCCACCAGTGTTGATTATCACCAGTTATTACACCAGTAATATCCTCTGGTACCATTAGATTTACATCCAACTTTTTTTTAAAATTCTGTCTCTTTATTGACACTATTGAATCAGCACTGAAACTTTTAAAAGCAGAAGATCCAGATGTGTATTTGGTGACATGTAGATGGTAGTATTTAACATAAGTCAATGAACTGGAAAGTGAAAGTATGTCTAACAAAACAATTCCTGCAGTACTAAAACAATATAATGGGCCGTGATCCTGCTGGGAATCTCTACATCCATCCTCGTGTGTCCTCTTCTTGACTGTATATTTACACCCGTACGACACATTTACCATCTCTCTCGTTCCCCTCGCTCCCATTTCCCCCAGTCTCCCCTTCTCATTTTCACTGCACATAAACTCAAATACCACCTGTCTGGAATAGTTTGTCTCTCGGTCTGGATCGCTCTGTTTGTTTCCCACAGAATGGACATCGGCTACTTTACGGGACAAAAATGTCTGGACGGAAACTCAATAAAACCACCTTTTATATGTTTCCTATGTGGGACATCTTCATACAGCTTAGCATTGGTTAGTTTATGAGTCTTTTCATTCAGAAGTAGATATTTTATCAATTTTACTTCCTTAAACAGCACAACTATCAGTATCGGCGTCTGTCCCAAATCTGCCAGCCTTTGTTCCGGCTCGGACTGAACTCAGTTGAGGCTCTGAATGGAGAATGAGCTGTCACCAGCTTTCATTTAAAGAACAGTTGCTGGGTTCCTTTCCGTAACTTTAGAAATACCAGGCAGTTAACGCGAGCTGCTGTCCTTCTCAGCTGGAGCTCAGGAATTCTCCTGTTCCATAAATACTAGAATTAAAAGTGGGATCAGGAGGGAATATACGACCGAGGGACAGTAAAAGCTTCAGCCACGTGTCACTGGAGGACTTCTGGCACCTCTGATATGAGATTAATTTGTGATTTCCGGTTAATTATCGTGTTAAGAAGACAACGATGTCATCTGTTTGCAATAATACATTCGCCGTTAAACACGGATCTGTCTTCGGTGGCTGCAGTTGGAGTTTCTGCCTTTTATGGTGGCATAAATGTCACTTTTATGCCCCTCTTATTTACTCCTGGGGTTTGTGAAAATGTGAGCCGTGGAGACCTGAGCCGCCACCTCCCAGGGGGCCGGTTCACTCTGAGGACAGGAGGCCTCTGCTTCGGCCGCTGCTGCGGGTGAGGACCTTGTGTTTCGCCACCTCTTGTCCGACTCTGACTACCGCATTGTGTCGCGTTACCTTCTCGCTGAGCCGCTGTGCTACTGGAACAACGTCGCCTCTATAAGCCTAATGAGGCGTGAGCCAGTCAAGTGATGCATCTAAGGTCAAACTCTCGACTCGATGTGTCTCGGTCTCTGTTGTCCAGCTGTTCTCCCCTCTTTTAAATGTTTAATGACTGACATTTTAGTGTCAGAGATTGAAAATCGACCTTTATTCCTGCTAAAGCTAGATGATATCTGGTTAGCGTGTATGTGTTTGCAGTCCATCCACCCATGTGGACCCTTAACGGGGTCACGGAGGGAGGGAGCCTGTCCCAGCTGGCTTCAGGCTGGGGACAAAAAGCTGCCATTCACACTCGCATTCACACCGAAGGTCCATTTAGAGCCACCAGTTCACCCTAACCCAAATGCATGGATTTGGATTGTGGAAGTTGGGGGACCCAGAAATGACACTTGTGGACACAGGAGGGACACGTAGAGTCCACAGGGACAAGCCCCTGGGCAGTTTGATCCCAGAAACGTGTGGCTGTGTGAGGACAGTGCTAACCACTGCAACACAATGTTTGCTCACTCCTAAAACAATTTAATTTCTGACAAAGTTAAGCTTTACTTTGCAACAGACATCAGCAAAATTCCTAAAATCAGACGTTGTCAGAAGGGGACATCTGTGTCTGCACGCGGCGCCGTTTCCCGAATGAACCCCCGTGGCTTCATTGCTCCTTCCTGCTGTAACCTGCTCAGTGTTGATGAGCTGGGTGGGCTCGCCAGCTCGCCTCCCGTGCTTCAACTACAAGCCGCGCCTGCTTGAGGGAAGAGGATGGGCGGATGGACGCTGGAAAAAGGGCCGTGCCAGCGAGTTAAAGAGGGAAAGGGCAAGGGAAAGGGCAAGGGAAAGGGCAAGTGAAAGGGCGGCCATACGCGAGCGCCGGACAACACAGGGAAGCCCCGTGTGTTGACATTGTGGGTTTGGCTCCATTTTGTTGGGCATGAGTTTGGGAAAGGGACAAATTGTGGACATCACTGAGCCACCTACTAAAGCTCCCTTTGATAGACATCTTTTCTTTTTGTCTCATCTTTTCCTGTGTACTTTCAGCACCACCGGCTAATAAAGATATGGGATTTGATCACATTTAGCTCTTGTTTTTAATTCTCCCTCCATTGTTTCCAAGGTTGATGCCAACTCAAACCCTACTTTTGTGGTCTTAGAAGGCGCTGCCAGCACAAATTTAAAGATATCTCTCACAGGCAGTGCCAGCGGTATTTTCTTTTCCTTTTTTTCCCCCTCTATGTGTTTGCTTTGCTGAAATCTTTGTAGTAACGGCGCTTATACTATTTTCATCAACATGGAAGAAAATAAACTGGAAGGGTTGGGACAGCGGTGTCATATGACAGCTCCAGTTTGGCTTTTTTTGGTTGTTAAGCATGAGTCTCTTGGATATTTTGCAAACATTGATGACATAATCATCTCCAGACTCTCTGATCTTTCCCATAAGCTGCTGACTCGCTGGTCTTCGCGCCAGTTGTCAATTGGAGAAAGATGTTCCAATTAGGGTCTTTAGGCTGTTACATTCTGTTAGGTATTTGAGGGTTATAATGTGTCCGCGGAGGGACAGGATCTCCTACAATAGCCTGGTTGTTTTGCTCCCTACAGAAAGACGTGAAGGACGTGTTTACGGGGATCACGTTTGAAGTGGCCTACAACCTGGGGAAGCATGTGCTGGCTGGTCCCCAGGAACGAGACCTGCCTGCGCTCACTCCCGTGCTGCGCTGGAGGAAAGGACAAAGGATGGCAGTGAGAAATGAGGTGAAATCATAATTAAGACGACCTTTGAGACTTCTACATGTTTTATTTTGTTAAAGGGGGATAGGCAGAATGACACTAGGGGGGTTGCAGTCAGTGGTATCTTAAGCTATTGCAGAACCAGGGTGTAAAGTTAAACATTCAAATGAGTTTATTAAGCTTTTCTTTTTTCTGTCAGGTGGCAGAATAAAGGAAAAGCTCATATGTTTGATCACACAAACGTCTGCGCTGGTAACCAGCTTATATATTGTGTGTGTTAGCTCTCTTGAGTGGAATCCAAAGAGACTGGATCATTTATTTTCACTGCGACCACCTCTAACCTACCCCACATGTGTTTCCCTCCCGTCTGCACTTCTTGAAAAGCGGAGGGATTTGCGTCTCTCAGCGCCTCCGTCTCCCTGACTCTCATATCTACGATCAGAGAACGCCACTTTACTAAAAGATTGCTTTGAGTTTTGCTTTGATTTCACCCCAGATCATCTCATGGCTGATTTAATGGGAAGCCTCATGAAGTAAAGATCAGCTATCTTTGACTCAACACTGCCCCCTAGTCTGATCTTAGAGTTGATGTATGAGGTCATATGAAGTTTGCCCTTTACTGTTTCCTCTTCAGACTTGGTTTGAGAAGAACTGCCTGTCGGACGACTGCGCTGCAGACCTCCGGCTTCACGGGAAACTGCTGCTTTCTGGGTAAAGACCTTCAACACCACACTCGAAGACCAGTTTCTTTCTTTGCCTTTAAGTCCGCGCCGAGGAAGCGAGCTGACATCATAGTCCAGGAGGGTGTGGGGAGCATGACACATGCTTGGAGGACATCCACATGTTTTTCCATAAGCAGGGAGTTCCCTGTCTTCTTATTGTGCATCTCGCTTCGCTCTGCGTCATCACTAATAGAAGTCGGAACCTTTCGCTGCAAAATAAGCTAATTTTAAGGCTGACGTTTTGTTTATTTCCCTTTTAACCGGACAATAATTAAGCTAAGTTTGATTTCCTGTGGCTTCAAAGCTCAGTGCTCCCCTGACATCCTGCCGTTGTTTATTTGTGCACGCTCACTTCCTGTGTCCATCAGGCTGTACACTAAACCTCACTTGGCCCTCGGCGGGGTGAAGAACGTGTCCCTGAACCTGACCATCTCCAACACAGGCGACGACGCCTACGACACCAACATCCACTTCAACTTCTCCAGAGAAGTTTTCTACATCAACTTCTGGCAGAAGGTGCGTCCTCATCCCCTGAAGTACCTGCCGTTTAAGGACACGTGTTTATTGGTAATTTATCTGGTGGTTGTGGCTGCAAAGAAGGCAGCAGAGCACAGACGCATCAGTTCCACCCTGCCAGTGAGATGTAAACTCTGTGAATGATCGTTTATTTAAAAAAATGGTTGAAGGTCTCGAGCACAGTCTAAACAGTGAATCTCGCGGAGAGGCAGAGCCGTGCGAGGAGGGACCGGCACAAAGCCTATTCTTGAACCGTGCAGGCTGCGGATGAAAGCAGAAGGAGCAGAAGAAGCAGCAGCAGCTGTTCCGTGTCACAGGTCGAAACCGATACAGCGTCTCGCCCAGCAAATTCCCATTCCCACAAGCTTTGATTTATACGCCGTTCAGATCGCCTGCGTGTAGAATCTCCTTGGTTAGATAAAATCCCATTAAGTAGTCTCATTTAATGTAGCATCTTCATGTAGATACTCTTCATGTAGATGACCTCCTTTCACAGAGGCTCTGTTAATGTGATATCTGCCCACTGCAATCCCACGTTAAACCTGTGAGATATTCATCCACACCGTGTTGATGGATGATGGCTTCCACAGAAGTGGTTGGAAACAGCGTTTTGGGTTTTTTTCCATCCATTTCGCGGCCCGACACGCTGCATATCACCAAAGCTTTTTCCTCCAGCTGGACCTCATCTCTGTTTGCACCTCAGTGATGGATAAGGATCATCTCAGTAAAGCATAAAACCCTGTGACATGATTTAAAACCCTCCGACAAAGCAGGAATTGAATTTAAATGGAATACACGCTGCAGGCCAGTATTAGTAAAACAGCGCATCGGTTAGAGTTTCATGCGTAATCTAATAAACTAATTAAATATCAGGTTACCAGAGCCTCGTTTTACTCAGGGAACCCGATAAGTCACGGTGGCCTGCTGCGCAGAGGGAACAGGAAGGGAACAGTGTGCAGAGATGACCAAGGGGCCACTGAGCAGATTTACTTTCATCTGCTCTTTCAGACATTTCTAATTACTCCTGGAGCAAGTCCACGTCCACCACGTGACCCTTTTTGCAGGAGTTTGGTTCAGCTGTCGAACCCCCCCCCCCCCCCCCCCCCCCCCCCCCCCCCCCCCTCCCCCCACCAGAGGTGTTTTCTTTTTTTTCCCCACGGAGCAGAGCAGGGAATCGCACTCCCCCTCGGTTCCAGTGCGTGTGGGACGCGTTATCTCTGTTGTTCTTGCAACACAAGCTGTCAGGAAGATGTGGAGGTGAGCTGGTTTCAGGAGCCCAAACCTGGCTCCTGGGGGGCTGCTGCCCCAGCTTCTGTTTATTTATTTATCATTTTAATAAAGGTCAGAACGGCTGCAGATGGATGGGTTGGGTTTTTTCATGCAAGTACCGACAGTTTGATTTAGTAGCTTAAGTTCCAGAAGCATATAAGTGAGATATATATATATATATACATCATTTTGAATTTTCCTTAATGATCCTGTATATATTATAGGATAGTCAGCCGCAGTTTTGCAGCAGCCAGATAAACGTATTTAAAACTGATTTAAAAAGTCGTAAAGAAGAAAATCCAAATAAACACTCAAGAGGTTTCAATGGCGAGCGCTCTGGATATGGGCCTCCCGGTCGGGCGATGTCAGGCTATCCTCGTCTGACGCTGACAAGAAGTCGACGGAGAAGTGCTTGAACAAACAGGCCTCCTCCCCGTGGATCAGCAGCACGCCGCCTGTGTGAGCGCTCTGCTCTCTCTCAGGGGTTACCAGATGGGCCGCGGTTAAACAGACTGCCTCCTCCGGTCCGTGAGGGGGGTGTTTTCAGAGCAGGGCCAAAGGATACAGGAAAGGGAGGAAATTCCACCATTGGCAGTTGTGCCCCCCCCACCCCAACAGAAAGGCCAGAGCTGACTTATTTAAGCTGGAGGCAGATGCCCCACCCTGGACTCTGCTGAATAAGTAGAACAGGAGTTTGGGTTATACTGCAGATGGATATTTATCTTTAAACGAGTCAGCACAATTTGCTCTCCATTGCTATAGAAACATGTCATAAACACCATCCCACTCTGCACCATGTCTTTGAGCTACATTACCCCCCCCCCCCCCCCCATGTTCCCACAGCTTTTTATTGTTGCTAAAGTTGGGAAATATCTCCGCTCTCTTTTATGCTGCGTGCTCAGAGCCTCCGTCCTCCTCTCTGGGTCAGAGCTCGGGTGTTTACACAGCGCAGCCGGTGAAGCTCCATGTTGTTTAGACAAGCGTCCAAACACGTAGAGTGAAGGCTGTCCAATTGTCCACCCGCCGAGACGTGTTTGTGCCATCGGTGCTTTGAATGTTCTTTGTTTAACCCGCTTCAGGATGTCAATGAAACAATCGAAGCTGCAGTTTTTCATACACAAGCCCGAAGCTCACAGGTGTGTTTATAGCTGAAGTCCATATGAGGCCGACCGCGCTCTTTGCTTCCCAGTGTGATTCTTGGAAGCGCAAAGACGTCCTCTGTCTTCTGTTTCAGTGGTGTCACTCTGTCCGTCCTTATCAGCTCCCCTGTCTATCTGTCTTTTTACAGGAAGAGAAGGGCATTTCCTGTGGACTTGTTGATCTGGACTTCCTCAAATGCAGCGTGGGGTTTCCCTTCATGAGGGCGCAGACGAAGGTAGCTCACAGAAACCGACTTCACACCTGCGTGCAGCGTTGCACCTCTTCCCATGCATGGGAACCTCTTTCTGGCTCAAACAAGCACATTTTTCTCTCCACAGTATCATTTTGCAGTGATTTTTGACACCAGTCAGCTCTCGGGAGAAAATGACACCCTGCAGTTTTTAGTTCAGGCAAAAAGGTGAGTATTTTGAGTCGTTGGTTTATCCCGAATACGCGTCGATCACTTTGTGTTGCGCCAACTTCACTGCGCGTTTCTGTCGTGTTTTAGCGCCAATCCTGAGCACAAACTCTCCGACAACACTTTGGATCTGTCCATCCCACTGATCCGTGAGACCGACACCACTATAACTGGGTAAGGAAGGGGCGAATGTAAACACCAGCCGCGGTTTATTGGTTCAAGACTTAAACTAGTCGCTGGTCCGTCTCTGTGGGAGTAGAGGGAGAGCTTTTGTCAGCATGGGACATGTCAGCTTGAGACGTCTTATCTGTGGACAGTTTATCATATCCCCGCTTCACAGAGACGGGATAGAAATTTAAAACAGCCCAGATGTGCCAGAAGTCTGACATCTGATAAGGCTGAAGGGAGGCTGCTGAGAGAAACCGGACCCATCGGTCATGCAAACATTGTTGTCCGGCGATGACGTCATTAAAGCCAGAGGTTTTTTTTTTATGGAGCCTATTTATGTGAGCGTTTTAATGATTGTCCGCTCTGATCCCTCTGCAGTGTTGTGACGCCGAGCTCCTTCGCGTACGGGAACTCTATCGACGCCTCCCGATTCGTCCAGTTGGAGGACATGAAGTGCAACTTTCAGCCTCTCAATCTCACTTTCCAGGTGCTGCTACCGGCACGTGTGTTATAGTCTGAAGAATCTCCAGCATGCGCTACATTTTTCTCTTTTTTTTGTCCCTTTTTTCCTATTTTTCCCCTGTCTGACCGACGTAGGCTATAAACAAGGGGCCCAGCAGGCTTCCTGGATCTACTGTGGATATCAGAATACCCAACAGGCTGGTTGGCAACGGAGCAGACATGTTCCACATCATTGAAACACAGGTGGATGCCAGCGCTACATTATTTATCTACCCCTAAATTATTATTTATTGCTTTATTCACCAGCAGGCAGCTACATTTTCAGCTAATTTATGCAGCCCACCGCTGTGGACCCCACAGGAGAGTTTCATGTATACGAGTCTGTTCGTCTGAGGGCGTTTTTGTCACAGCGTTGGCCGGGTCTCCGGACACCAGTGGGCCATTTAAAACCTTAGCCAAAGTGTTGACGTTGCTACCGACACTAGCATATCATTTGGTTTCACAACATTTCACATTTAGATAAAGAAACCCAATACTCCCACAGGGTTTCAGTGTTGTTTTAACCCCTCCGTTGCTCCTTTCATAGGAGCTATTAATTGTATTTACTCTGAATAGGTAGAGGTGGTTGACTGTATCCCACCCTCCTTGAGCCCATCTGGAATCACTCTAAAGGGATCAGACAGCTTGCACGAAATGTGAATGAGGCACCTGTAGAGCCGACTACTGTGCTGTACCATCCCCACCCTGGAGCCACACATCACGCACTCCATACTGCTACCTCCGCCTTTAGCCGCTGGCGCGCTCGAGTGTTACGCACATATTTTATAGCCAGATATTTATAACACAGACCTCCGATTGTTCAGAATTGACACACAGGATATGACTGTTGCTCCACATGTGCCGTTCGGGCTGCAGGCTTCATTATTCACTGGGAAAGTTTCGTTTTAAGCGAGTTAAAAGTTCACCTGCAGAAATACAGGACATGAGAAATGGAGATCGTAAAAGCTCGCCCGCTCTGCGTGGCTACAGAGCAGACAATGGGGAAGGGGAAGTGCTCACCAGGGGGCGGGCAATAAAGCAGACACCTTTAAATCGCTCCATATGGGAGACTTGTCCGGGAGGGGGGGCTGGTATCTGGTGACTGTTTCCTGTCAGTAACAATAGTGGGACTGAAACCAGTTCATGTGACAAAAGCAGAGAGGTGTCAGGTTGTAAATCTGACTTCATCTTACAGATAATATTGCCATATACTTGTTTTTTTTTTGGCGTACATACGTGATTTTAAGTGCTGTTTCAGGTGACCGACGGCAGAGGTAACTGCACTCCCCACAGGAACCCGACACCCTGCACCATCCCCCAGGAGAAGGAGAGCATCTTCCACTCCATATTTGCCTTCTTCACCAAATCGGGGCGCAGAGTGGTGGTAAATATACGATCCTCATGTTGCACTTTGACCCCTGGAGGTCGCTGACAGTAACTCTCTGTAGGGATTCTTGTTTTTTTTAGCCAGCGCAGCATCTGTTTATCACACTTCTGCCTCTCCCCTGATTTGTTTCCCCTCTTTTTTTAGGACTGTGACCGGCCCGGACGAGCGTGTATGACAATTTCCTGCAGTCTGGGCCCACAATTAAAAGAGGAAGCTTTGAGCATTGACATAAAGCTTCTACTCAACACTGAAATACTAAAGACGGTAGGGAACCTGGACCAGGGGTGGCACAAGGCCTTGCAAACAGAAAATGAACCCAAGCTCCTCTGCTCTAATCCCAAAGGATAGTTCCTCCGTGATCCAGTTCGTGACGAGGGGCAGCGTGCAGGTGAACGACGGCGTGATGGAGGTAGAAAACGGCTTGTCGGAGGACTTTTCCGTGAGTACAGATCGATGAAATCCATTTTTTTCTTGGTCAGTCAATATTTTTAATGAAAGTGAACACTGCTGGGGTGGATGCCGTCTTTCTTCAACCTGTTTTTAATATTTTTGGGTCCTTTTTATGATCAGATTTACAGTCCATCATGCTGTGGTTTGACAGTTATGGGTTGCGGTTGTGACTGTATTGTGTAGGGAAGGTCTTCTTTTCTCCTCTTTTGGGGTCCTCAGCTGTGTTCAAAGACAACCAACCCCCACCCCCCACCCCCCCGGCGTTGTGCGCTGAGTGATTGGATGGACCACCAGATCAGATGTGACAATTATCCTGAGCACCTAGCATTCTCTCAGAGGGAATCTCAAGTGATTAGGGTGCTGACCGGGCTGGGGCTCGGCTGACCCTGAGCCTCAGACGTGTTCCGAGGATTCTGCTTATTCCACTAAAGCCCCCTCCCAACCAACCACCCACAGGTTTTAGTAAACACAGCTACCTTCTCCCCCCAGGATTCCGGCTAGCTTAAGTACACACTGGAGAGCATGATTTGTAGCGTCTGGTTTTATCGTTCACATCAAACTCATGTCCCCTTTTATGCCCTCTCACATGTAAATAAACTGATGTGGGATTCAGGCACAAACGCCACACCCCCGAGTTCAGTTTCAACAAACCGAACTGAACTTATTGCACATTCCTCGATTTAAATCATCGTTAAAAAGTTCAATTTAGAAAGCCCGAGTCAAGGAGCAACGACCGGCAGAGTTTTTCATCTTCTCTGTCCTCTGCGAGAGCCTCGGTATGCACAACAACAGCTAGATTCCAGAGTAAAGGGGAGGTGTTAATGTGGGAATGTATTCCACGGACAGATCCATCTCGCTGGTCCGGAGGAAAGGAATGGCTCACAGTTGGCGTCTCATGCCACATTTATGGTCAAAGCCCGTGGAGCATATTTCAGCAGGCAGTCCTGAACTTGACTGGCCTTTATTCGCAACATCAAATTAAGCAGAATTGCGTGAAATTAGGGAGCGAAACGTTTATTTAAACACTTATTTGCCCTGTTGAACGCCGCCAGTAAATCCATTTCTCCTGGCGAGGGGGGCGGTTTTCCATCGAAGGCAACGAGGCGCGCTCGTTTTCACCCACCCTTGTTAATTCCTTGCAGATCAATTTGAGTGGGTTCGTATGAGACGAGTGATACGCAGAAGCCTCACACGCCTTCAAAGGGAGGCACAAAGGATTCTGGGAATGCCACACAAATTGATGGGGCCCTTTAGAGGGTCACAGAGAATCAAAAACCACAAAATTGTGTTTGCTTAGTTGCAACAAATAAAGCAATTGTCACACGCTGATGCCCTCCATTGAAGTGGCGTGTTAGTGTGTGTGTGCCTCTCTGGCATCGTGCCACTGACAGATGTCTCAGCAGTGCACACATGTCATGGGAAACTGCCAAAATAGCTTTAATTTATTGTGGAAACGAGGCTTTTTTTAATGGGTCGCCAAGACTCCTTGATAAAAGGATAACGGGATCAGGCTCAGTCTGAGCTTTAAGGGGTTAGATTCATGCCCCGACCTCAGATTGAGATATGATTTTTGGGGATTTTCTAATCAGGCGCAATGTTAGCTTCATCTTTTAGACTTTGGGATTTAATTAGAAGGTTCTATAGTGCGTCCAGTGGACACTTTAGATCTTTAAAAGCTCAATTTTACAATATTTGCTGCATTTTACTTGAAAACATCTCAAACACATAAAAACAGGTTCGCGTGGTGTAAATCAGACGACCACTTATTTCTGGTGACGACTCTGTTGTTTGCATGTTGTTTACATAAATGTCACCATATCCACCGTGTCCTGGTCTGGCTCTGCTCAAGGCTCAGAGTGTAGGATTTCCCCTTTAATAAAACACAACAGTGTCCATAAACAGACCCTAAGTCTACAATCATCTCGGTCCTCTTTCTGTGTGTGATGAGCTGCTCAATTATCTCCTGTATTTAAAATAAACTCCACCAGTGTCCCGTTCCACGCTGCGTTTTAGCTGCAGCAGCCGTCGAATCCTCGCGGCTCTTCTGGCAACAGCTGCAGCAGAATGAAATAAGGTTTCTTTTGGCTGTTATTGCTTCAACACTCTACATCATTAGCAGAACACGGCTGAAGGAATTTTGCTGCGTTTGGCAGCCTCACTGTTTCTGTGTGTGTGTGTGTGTGTGTGTGTGTGTGTGTGTGTGAGATTTGTGCGAGACGTTGTCCGACTAAAGTGCTGCTGCGTTTCAGCTGGTGTTCGAGGCGCTCCACAGCCAAGAGCCGAGGGGTTACGTCGTGGGCTGGATCATTGCCATCAGTCTGCTGGTGGGAATCCTCATCTTCTTGCTGTTGGCCGTGCTGCTCTGGAAGGTAAACACACAAACGCAGATTTATTTTTCGCAAAGCGTTATTACCGTAATGTTGTCACGGCAGCATTGGGCCGAAGCTGCAGTAAAAGCCGGCGTGTGTGCGACCGTGATCAGGCGACAGCAAAGGATCCAGTTGTACTGGGACAGCTGGAGGTGGGGGCGAGAGCTGGGTTTGCTTGAAACAACCGTGAAAAAAAACGGGACACAAACTGGCCGGTAATTCACACCCTGCCCGTGACATGAAAAGAAAAATCTACAAGGGAAATCATGTCAATTATGATGATATGCAGAGGCCCTGTTAGCACAAAAACCCCTTTTCTGTCTCACTCTTTCCTTTTCCACCGGGAATGCCACAACTAAACCTTGGAATGCTGGTCCTCGTATACCCCCCCCCTCCTTCCCCGTGTCCTCAGATCTTGCCAAAATAAACCACACTTACAACTGCAGCACATGTCCTGTATTGGTCTTTTCAGGAAATGCCTGAGGAGAGCACAGGTCTGTATCAATAAACTTAGCAGTGAAACCCTGATAAGTGAATGGAGTCGTAGTGAGAGAGGCATCGCAGCCGTGCTTGCACACACACCGGGGGTCTCCAGCTCTCCCCATTCCTCTCATATCTTCTATATGTTACACTCGGTGGAGGTATTTTTGAGGTCAGCTGAATGTAAGTGATAGCGCACTCCTGAAGAAACAGCACCTTTTTACTGGGTAACTTGTTTCACATTATCCACGTATTTTCAAATCTCAAATGTATGTGTCGAAAGCAGGCGGACAGACATGGGAGTCACCAGATAATAGGGCAAATTAACCAGCTATTCAATCAATAAAATGAGCAAGCTCGGTGTGTATTTCATTGTAAATTACAGGAAAAAGCCACATTAGACATTTCCTGATGGCGCCCATTGGGAAGGAATTCCACTCTCCTCTCATAAAGATACCAAATTACAGTCCAAAAAAAGAAATATTTGCCATTTTTAAACCAAACTAAACAAGAAAGTGACTTCAAGTCCTCATTAGTTTGATGTTGGCTGTATTTTCTCTCTGCCGGTATTTACTTATTGATATATAATTCAATATCATTCAGCATGTATAACGGCCTTTCGAGATAAGGCATCCTTTAAAACCCCAGCTGTGATCCGTCCACGCTCTTCTGATTCTCCGATCATCCCCCGAGCAGCTGCAGACAGGCTGCGTCCCATCAAACACGTACAGACTGATTGATTCTCCACATTTGCTGCAAAGTTTTGTAATTTTGCTTTCCGGGACGGTTGCGCCGACACTTCAAGTCCCAAGTCAGTAATGTAAAAGACAGAAGGCGGAAAATTCCATAATCGGAAGATAATCTAAATAATTCTCTCTTTTTTTTTGAAGATTTCTTAGAAACCACAGGCACATGAGTGAAGCTAAGCGATAGCACAAGATTCAGATATGTTAGATATTCTATACATTTACTTAAGCACTTATTATGTCCTGCTCTCCTTATGAATGCATGGACCGTTTCCATCTCGCTGTCTGGTCCTGATCCGATCCCAGCCGCAGATCCCGATCATCTGCCTCCAATAAACTTTCAACACTTTTTCTGTCCCTCTCGCCACAGTTGGGATTCTTCCGTCGGCGCTACAGAGAAATTATCGAGGCTGAGAAGAACAGAAAGGACAGTGATGAAAGCTGGGACTGGATGGAAAAGAACCACTGAGGCCTGCAGAACGGGGGTCCCAGAGGAGCCAATGAGAATAGAGATTGGGTCAGGAAGGATCCAATGGCACGGGGTCTCGCAGCACAGCTGCCCCACTGGCACCAGGCCCTTCAGTCTTCCATATGTGGAAGAGAAGATTATTCTCCATATTTTTGGAGACCTGACTTTTTTTTCATGAGTGGGTGGGTGGGTGGGGCGGGGGTCCAGGAAACAGGCTTCTGAGGTGACAGTGGACTCGCTGTGGAGGGAACTCCCATCCAACAATGCGGAGCCGTTGAATGACATCCACATCCGCACAGGGCTGTAGAGCCACGACACGAATGCCGGCGGACTTCAAATCCTCAGGGCTGTGTCACATAGCAAATTTATTTTTATACGTACACTTTAAGCCGTGTTGGGGGGGTTTGAAGGCCATTATAAACATACTGTAGCGACAGAATGTTTTCCTAAAAGCACTGATGTTTGATAAGAATGAATGACTTAGCTTTATTTGCTTTTTAAGCCAAAAAAAGAGGCTCCCTCTGAACTATTGGAGTCACCTGATACTTGGTTATTCCTCATGGTGGAAGATTGTATCTTTCTCTCCTCTTTTTTTCAGTTTCAGTGTCAGTTCATCACACCGCTTTCTGGGTTTTCCGCCCACATTTCATGTCATCCAGTCAGGTTGCAGCAGCCGAGGCCCAGATAAAGTGCTGTCGGAGGTTTGTAGGGGCCATAAAAGCTGCCCTCTGACCTACCATCTGCATTCCATTGGCTACAGTTTTTGCTGTCAGGTGATCGAAACGGATGTGAAATTATTCAACTTTAAAATAATGGAACAAGGATTATCTGGAGCGAAGAACTGCCACTCAGGTATGCAGCTGATGTTTCAGCTGGATCCCCAAAAGCTTCCATGTTCAGAGTGGATTCTCCTAATCTCACTGAAGAAGAATTTTTAAAAATGTCACAAAGTTCATATGGATCGTGTTTTATGTGACTATTGTGTTATTTTAGCGGGAAATGAAAGACCAATCACCCTGCATGGGCTCCTACAGTCATTTATGGGGTCCATGGAGGGAGTGAACAGCCTAAAAATAGATGGGAATGCGCTTCACTAAATCACTGCATATCAGTCAGCTCACGGGGCTCCTGGGAAATAAATATTTGAGGGACCGTCCGTGCCACGAATGTCTACCACTATTAAACTTTGCTATTTTTTAAATTGTTCCAATGCTTCCAAACAGGTGTTGTATTGGTTGCGTTGGTAACATTTTGAATTCAATTTTATATCAAATGCCAACGGAGAAATAGGAATGTTTTCCATTTTAAACCTTAAATCTCAAAACAACAAGCTCCCCATTGCGTTCCGGAGATGGCGTTGGGGCAGATCTGAAGCAGACCAACGTCGGAGTCAAATGTGAAATGGCCAAAGAAGCAAAAGGATGTTTGACTTCAGTGCTGAGACACTTTCTGGCTGGTCGTGGTTCCTCATGCTCTGGTGCAGGCTTCATTTAAATCCACTGGCACAACGACATATACTGTACACACTCACATGTTCCCTCTGCCTCCACTCAAGCAACGCTGTCTCTGTGTGCAGAGAAAGTGACACTTTTTTTTTTTTTAACTGTGACGGTTATATTTTGTCAGCGTGACGCATTGTTGGTATTTGTTTGACGTCACCGTTAATCACAGAGTTATTTTGGGGTTTTGTTCCGAGTATACTACTGTCACTGAATATAATTTCCATTATAGTGTGCTGTACGTTTTGGTGTTTCATTCTTCAAGCTGTATATTTATCTGTTGATAAACAGTGAAATATGGCGGCTCTGTGTGTGGCTCCTCTGTTCCTGCGCGTTCGGTGGTGGGTCACGCATCTGGAAGGCTTTAGGTTCGCTTCTATTTGTCACACTGGGTTTGTGATGCACATTTATGAAGACGATGAACTGCTCTTGAAGGCCTTGTGTGAGGGTCGCTCGCGTGTCTACTCTATGGTTGCTAGGAAGCACCAAAATGAAACTCCAGCTCTCAAGTAGCACATGTTGCATTAATAATGAAGGTCCCACGCTGAATTTAGCCACAGCGGACGGAGCTTCTCATCCTGGCCGAAGAGGCAGCGCTCTGCTGCAGCATGTCGTCCCTGCTGCATCATGGGTCGATCAGGACGGAGGCCGTGGAGCGGGTGCTGGCACCCATGGCAACGCATTTGTGCCACTTGGTGCTGCTTTGCGACAGTGAGGGGGAAGCAGGACAGTTCAGTCAGCTGGAGGGGGCAGCTCAGGGGGTGGCTAAAGCTACCGAGGAGCTGGCAGCAGTGGCCTGCAGGTAGGGAGAGTGTGGCTCGGCTCATCTGTACCCACAGGTAAGATGGACATCCCACAGCAGTCTTTGTATCCAGGTACGTAAGTGGGACGGAGGATGAAGCGTTGCACACGGAGATGTCGTCTCTGCTGGAGTCGGTCGCCGTCTCTGGGCCGCATCTGCTACTGGCAGCCCAGAAACTGAGCATCCAGCCCGCTGTGCCTGAGCACAGAGAGGAGCTTATCGCCGCCACGCAAACTGTCTTCCTGGAAGTAGTCAAAGTAAAGCATGATTTCACTCACTGCAAGTGTGTTTAGAAGTGTGGTGTTGCCACTTTAAAACCAGCAGAGGGAGGCGTGATCGGGTGATTTATGAGCACTTCACAATAAGAACCATCTTCCAGCTGCATCCCAGCTTACCATAAAAGGGAAAAGGGGTCAAACTGTTGGCTGGTTTAAATTGTTCACCTGACATATCTCAGTTATTCATCTTAGGTCTTGACCTAACCTTCCATCGTTGTTACTATAACGACCCCGACACCATAACAGCTTCATTGCAGTAATGGATTACATCTGTTTTTGCCTGTAAACTGCAATAAGGCTGCAAAGTTGGCACAACTTTAAAATCAGAAACGGGAGATTGTAAAAACTTCATACCTTATAAACTCGGAACAAAACATTTAATTAAAAAGGATCATTAAGTGTAATAAATTTAAACCTAACAATATAAAGAACCACCACGCCAGCTACAGTTTGCGTATAAGATATCAGAACAGTCCAGACTGTTACCACCAACTGTCACATTTCTGTGAATTAATGAGTTAAACACAAACCGAACTGTTCAAAATAAACACAGAAATCACCTCAATAAATCAGTAAATCTATAAAGTCTTCAAGCACGCAAGAAACTGAACGATGCATTTAGGTGTTGTGGAAGTCTTGTCAGTTCTATTTTGCAGTTTTGTTCCCCTGATTGATTCTACGATTGTAAGAGGTGCGAGATAAAAATAGGATTTATGTACTATATGTTTTTGCAGTTGATTTATTAGAACTCTGGACTTCCATGAAATACAGTGTGTCATGTGAATGTGGACCTAAACTTTCAAGTGTGGTTGTTTTTAGATAAAGTTGAGACTTTAACTATAACGGAACCTTGCAAATTTGAGTGATGTCACAGTTTAACTTTGGTGCCACCCTCTTTGTCAAGATCTTATCAACCGATCTGCTTAATTATGACGACAGATGTGTTTAGAACTTGATAAAGTCCCAATTATTTGACTCCCTTTCTAGTCACAGGGGTCATATTAAGATAGCTCAGCTTCCTACCAGCAGCTGAGCTAATAAAACTGCAATAAAAGTTTCTCCATCTAATCTCCTCTCAGGTTCTGATGGTGGACGACGATGCTGCCATCAGGAGAGTTACAGCTGCCGCCGACGGCGTTCTCCAGCGCCTCACTGAGCTGGGCTCCTCCTCAGACATCCAGTCTCTGCTCGAATATTTCCAGGTGTTTTCTCAGGCTCTGCTTCTCCTCACCAGTCTGACAGTAGACAGGGCAAATTCCTTGCAGGACTCAGACCAGGCAGAGCAGCTTCTTGACTCCCTGGAGACCCTGAGGAAGTGCATATCCATGCTCCACACGGCCATGTGCACGACCATCAAACACCCTACAAATGAGCAGGCGCTGCAGGCCAAGACCTACGTTCTGGACAAGATCCAGAACACTGTGAAGGATATAGTTATCACTCTGAAAAATGAGTCCTGCGGCAGATTACCGGGGCCTTGTGGGCATTACACGGGGAGGCGGGACGCTCTGTTGCAGCTACTTAGTTGCTCCTCCAGTTCTGCTATCCGACACAGCAGCTTTGACCGCGACGTTCGAGATCTCGTCTTTCACTGTATGGCTGTGGCAAATTTGTCTCGCCGCCACTGTCAGCAGAGGGCGGTGGGCCACTGTCGTCACATCCTGCAGATATGGTCGGACATGAGGAGGGTTCTAAAGTCCTCCGAGGATCCTGACAAACACCAGCAGAACTTTGAGAACGACTGCACGTTACTGAGGCAGCATATGCACGCGCTCGACAGAGCGTTAACCACCGCCGTTCTTCATCAGGTCTTGGACGCGTTTGGAACCGCCTCCTCGGCTGTTTCAGAGCTTTTGAAAGTGACGAGACAGATCCTTGTGGGAGACGCGTCCACCCAAACAGATCTGAACTTTGCCCAGCCCCTCCTTGAGGGTTTCACGTCGCGCGCCCAGAGAATAACCCAAGTGGCACATTTTGCCTCGGCTATGGCCGCAGATGCGCAGCGCGTGGAGTACGTGGAGAACTCGAGAACGTGCCTCAGCAGACTCGGAGCTCGAATCGCATCGCTCTCTCCAGAGCTAGCAGATCACTCGACTGCTCAGAAACTTCATGACGTCTGTCTGAAGTGGGAGGAGGAGACCAGCCAGCTTCTGGATGCTGTCATCGATGTGGTGGACGTGAAGGAGTTCACCAGCATCGCCATCACTGAGATGGTCAACGACCGGCTCGGCTGTGACGAAGCGTACCGTCAGCAAGGCCGCGAGGAGTTTGATGAGCAGGCAGCGACTCTCCTCCGTCACATGAGGATGGCGGCTCAGTCTGTGAAGAGGCACCTGGGCAGAAGCGACGACCCCATCTACAGGAACGGCCTCCTCGTTCTGCTGAAACAGGTTCAGTCCTCCCAAGACGAAGTCGCCCGGTCGGTCAGAGAGACGCTTTCTGGTTCCCGCCTCAATGTGGAGGTTTACGCAACTTTTTCAGACAACGTTTCTGCTGCCATGGAGCATTTTAAAGTGCTCCGCAAAGGTCTGGACGGCCAACAGCATCCGCATCTCCTGAGCCCGTTGCGAGAGGTCGCACGCGAGACAACAAGCTCACAGATGCGCCTCCCCGGTGACGACGCCTGTGACCACCTGAGGCGGCGCGTTGACTCTCCGGGTTCGGAGCTAGCGGCGAGGGATTCCTTAGCTGGACATGAGGAAGACCACTCAGACGAGGAAACCATAGAAGCAGAAATGGCTCATAAATCTGACAAAGATGATTTAGACCCCCCAGCTGTCTCCAGGGCGCCCACGCTGATCCGCAGGTCCCTTGAGGTCGACCTTTTGCCTCTCGTGTATGATGTCGTGACTGTGACCAAAGCTAAGGATGTGACATTACTGAACCGGGCCTGCACCAGCGTCCTGGAGCTCTCAAACTGTTACGCTCAATCTGCGAAAGAGGCCGCTTCCGTTGTCGGAGTAGCCGATCGGCAAACGCTGGAAAGTTTCCGAGCGGAGCTGGTGTCCCTGACGCCGCTGCTGGTCCAGACGGCTCAGGAGACAGCGATGAGCTCAGTGATGAGCACAGGGATGCTGTACAAACACAGCATCCATTTCTCTGACCTCATTAAGAACGCCCGCGAGGTTTTACTGCCGACGGCTGGAAACTGGTATCGCGCTGTTTACACTGAGCTGCGAGGCGCTCTGCCAGCAATGACTGCGTCTGTTAGGAAGCAAATAAATGAAGTGATGACTTTATGCACTGATACAGTCCAGCTCCTGACATCATCCGATTTAACCTTAAAAAGTGATCAAGAAAGATTCAGCGTTTTGCACAACAAGCTGAGTAAAGCCCAGAACCATACAAGGAACCTGGTGGAGTTTTCTACGTCGTCGGAGAAGCCGCTAAATCAATTAGAAGGCCTCTGCCTCCTCTGGGGTCTATCTGTTCAAATTGTGCTGAATTCTGTTGACAGAATTTTGGGAACATCAGCGGATCAAATGGGCCCTCAGAAGCAGCTCTCGATATTGTCTGAGAACTCGCTTCGGATCCAAGAGGCAGTCCGGTTAACCTGCCTAAATTCCAGAAGCGCCTACAAATCCAAACAGTTGACGGCAGACGAGGAGGAACTGAAAAGGCTCACCGACGACTACATCAAAGCTGCCGAAGAGCTGGACGCCATGCCCAACGTCTTGCGACTGGGAAAGTCCGAGTTTTTCCAGAGAAATCTTTTAATTAAGATCAAAATCCTTGTTGGCCATTTAAGCAAAATGAACAGAGATTATGAGACCGGCCTACATAATATACTTAAGATGGCTTATTTTTCTGCCGCAACCAGCGATGAGAACAACCCTGAAGACGCTGAGGGGAACCTCGAAGAGGCCGCACAAACGCTGTTTGATCGTGTGGAACTTGCCTGCAAAAAGGTGGAGGACTCGTTACACTACATCCGCGATCCTCGTGTGCGTTGTAATCTGAGGTCTATCAACGACCATCTCTCCTTTCAGATCTCAGATATAATCAGCAGGGCGAGGCTCATGGCGGAGGCTCGGGATATTTGTGACACGCTCAGCCTGGATGTGCTAATACAGTGCTGGTCAGCCAAAGCTCATTATGTGCTGGAGGAAATCAGGAGGCAGGAAGGGATTCATCAAGAGGCTAAAGAGCAAATCAGGGCTGGTCTGCAAGGCAGAACACTCGGTTACGTGAGAGATGCGTTGGCTCCAAACCCATCTGGAGCTAAAAAACTTCCCTCCGGCGAGCAATTCTGCCACAAAGTCAATGGGAAAAAGACAGTAGACTCAAATGTAAACCTGGCAGCTGAGGACAAATGTGGACCTGAAAACACGAGAAAAGCTGATGTAGGTATTTAATCACTAGCAGTGTTACACGCCTAACTAATATGTTTGTCACAGTATGTCCTTATATTCCCCGTACAGGGCAGAGACAGGGCAGGGTGGCACAGAGAAGCTTTTTCACTTACTGACACCTCCATCTTCTTGAGGCAAGAAAGTGACAGCTGGGATCCTGAGGACAACAGAATAGTTCAGGTGACCAGCAAGATGGCCGACACAATATATTACATGACCCAGTACCTCAGGAAAAAAGGCCCAATTCCGGTAAAGGCCACTAGAGGGCGGCTTAGTCTTGATTTTTGCAGGCCCTAATTGACAATTGTCCATTTTTTTCCCTCCAGAGCAAAGAAGCATTTGTCAGCGAGGCTAAAGATGTTATCACGAACTGTCAGGCTGTAACTCAGTTTATTAGAGTTATCGCCAACCACTGCCTGGATAAACAGTGCACGGAGGAACTCTCCCTCATAGCTGACCAGATCCTCACCATCACAAACCAGCTCAGCATCATCTCAAGGTCAGAAAAGGAAGATTTTTAAAAACAAAAAAAGGTAATCTTTTTAGTTTTAAGAAAATAATAATTTTACTTCCTCTCTACTCAAGTGTTAATGCTGTAACAACTGGATGCAAATCATCTGACGAGATCTTGGTGAAAAATGCACAAAATCTGCTTCAGACGGTCCTGCGCGGCGTCCGTGCCGCAGAGACGGCCTGCATGACAGTAAATATAGACTCAAAGCTCTGCCGAAGCTGTGATATTCAGTCGTGTGTGTGTGTCCATCTGTTACTTCGGTGGGGGTTAAAGTAATAGCAG
Organism: Takifugu rubripes; assembly: GCF_901000725.2. Lineage (NCBI taxonomy): Eukaryota > Metazoa > Chordata > Actinopteri > Tetraodontiformes > Tetraodontidae > Takifugu > Takifugu rubripes. The sequence continues at coordinate 14,785,668 of NC_042288.1, forward strand.
AAATTTGCTCTGATTTTGGAGGGTTTGAAGCAGCCAGAGCCAAACTCAGATGGTGCGGAGGCCACGGCCTTGTGCTTCCAGTGGAGGAGGAAGCTGGAGATCCATCGAGCCCAGGAGACCACCAACCCCGACACAGACGAGCTGGGTCTGAGGAAGACGTCGTCCCACCCTGTGGCACCCAGTCTTGCCCCTTCATTTCTTGTGCCGACCACCCCCTCGAAACACAAGTAGTTATTGCCCAGGTCGTCCTTCAATGAGATAATCAGAAGAGGAGGATCTAGTAACAGCTCCTTTATCACAAAAAACAACAGTGGAACACGAGAGCAGAACGCTGCAACTTTTGAGTTTGAGAAATCAAACATGCCACATTCATAGATTATCGTAAATAATAACTGCTGACAGACTTTTAAAGCTTTTCATTGAAACACTCAAAAACACTGTACACATTATACAACTGGCCATTTGCAACGTTGCCAGTGAAAACTAACTTCAAACTATGTAAAACCCTCCCCCCCCGTAAAGGACACAAATAAAGGTAAATAATACTGATACCTCACATTAAACCACCTTAAGCCCTCAATGTTCCATTTTCTAGCTAATATACAACATATCTGCCTGTCTTAAATCAGTTTTACCTGCTTCTCTTTGTATAGTGAACTATCAAGCCCTCTTATGCAGTTGGACAAATTAAAGGTCAACTATTTACAAGTGTGTCAGGTCTCAAGGTTGTAACCATTATTAATATACCTTCAGGAAATCTGGTCACTTAAATAATGGTCCACATTTGTCCCTTTTAGGCCACTTTAAATCATAAAAAACCCAATGATTGACAGAATGTAAATTGAATGAGATACTTTTGTAAATCAGCTTAGTGAGTTTAGAGTAATACAAGGGGTTTGTGGGCCTGTATGTATGTAAAGAGGCACGTGTAGATTTAATGTATGCGCCTTTGTAGGAACGCAGCGGTAAAAAAGGGGCCAGCAGGAAGTGATTATGTGACTTCACTGAAGCCAGAAATGAAAACTATCATGAGGTACAGAGAAAAACTAATCCACTATCAGTTTAGAGGAAAACATCTTTTCACACACAAAAAAGAGCACAAAAGTATAAAAATACATAAGTGTTTTGAAATAAATAGAGGAATCTAAAAATTGTGAAATGAATATTAACAGATATGTTCATCAGAAACATCCGAACAATATGAAGAGATGACTTAACATTGACTTATTTGACTGTATTTTATCATTAACAGTGATAGAAGAATTTAACACACTTTCAGAACACACAACTGAGTTGGGATAATGTGATTATACCAAACTGTGCGATCAACTCTATATACAGGAAGGTAGATTCATGTAAAAGATAAAGATGCGTTCACTGACAGAACGGAGAGGTTCGTGTAAAAGATAAAGATGCGTTCACTGACAGAACGGAGAGGTTCGTGTAAAAGATAAAGATGCGTTCACTGACAGAACGGAGAGGTTCGTGTAAAAGATAAAGATGCGTTCACTGACAGAACGGAGAGATTCGTGTAAAAGATAAAGATGCGTTCACTGACAGAACGGAGAGGTTCGTGTAAAAGATAAAGATGCGTTCACTGACAGAACGGAGAGGCTGTTGGATCAAACGTCTTGAACACATCTTTGAGTGTCCTGTCGTCTCCCTCTGCCTCAGGATCCTCCTCTTTTGGTTGCTCCTCTGGGGCCTCCTCCTGCTCCTTCTTGTCCTCCGCCTCTTCTTGAGCTCCATTAGAGCCCAGCGCTCCCGGTTTGGCCTGTCTGGGATCAGCGTACTGGGGTCGGATTATGCCAGACAGAGCCTGGATGGGGAGGTTATGGACTGCTGGAAGTTTGAGCGGGGGAGCTGGAGGCGCTGCTGGAGAGCTGCAAGGAGAAGGCTGATCCGGGGGAACGTCTGAACTCTTGGGTTCTTCAGAAGAGCTACTTCTTTGGGTTGGTGAAAGAGACGGAGGTGGTGGATTGTCTTTTTTCTCAGGCTGTTTGAGAATTCCCACCCTAGTTGGAGACCCCATGTGCTCTTTTGGAACTGGTTCAGTCTGATTACGAGGATCATACAGACTGATCCCTACAAGAATAGTAGTGGGACTCTCCAACCCTCCACCAGAGGAGGCCAAACGAGGGGCGTACGGTGGCAGTTTCTCAGGGTCTGCTTTGACTTGACCAGCATGAGAAGAGGTGCCAGTAGTGGCCTTCTGATGTCTGGGGTCCACAGCTCCAACCCCAGAGGATGTCTCTTTCTGGCCGGGCAATTTGGAGTCCAGACTTCCTGTGCGCTTGAGTCTGGGGTCCAGGACCTTCTGCTGACGTGGGTCTGCAGGTCTTTCAGTAGGAGATCGAGATTCCAGCGATCCAGAGGACAGCCGGCTCATCCGCTCCTTCAAACGAGCGGCTGCCAGTCTGGGGTCAGTCAGCGATGGGGCAGAGACAGGGGGGTGGTCAGGAAGGCTTGTTCGATTCAGCTGAGCATCAGCAATGAGAGGAGGAAGAGGCAGGTTGATGGAGTGTTCCTGTTTGGGCACCAGGGAAGGGATGAGGTCCTCAGGGGCCCAGACCACCGTCTCAGCGAATGCTGGACGCTGGAGGATGATGTCCACTCGGATGTGGCTGAACTGCTTCAGCTGGCAGCGAGGATCCCGGAGCGTCACTCCAGGGACGGCATCTAGAGGGATGAGAACAGCTTTGTCCCGGAGCTCCCTTTCCCCCTCGTCATCCTCATCTCCGGTCAGAGGTTTCTGCGGGGCAGGGTGGCTCTGCTGCCGGAAGGAACTCGACTCCACTGGTCTCATCTTCCGGGGGTCCCTGGAAAACCGGGGGTCTGCGGCACCGTTTGGCTCCTTTTTTAAATCTGGGGGCCGCTGTCGAAGGTCCGTCTTCACACGCGGGTCACCGAGGGTCCTCTCCTTCACAAGGCGAGGGTCCCCCAGGGCTGGAGGCGGAGGGAGTTTGGACTGAGCCTGCTGCATCTCATTCTGTCTTTTTAGGGATTTAAGGATGGATGAGACGCAGCCTCCGTCCTCCTCGTCACTGGAGTACCAGTTTGTAGTGTCATCTACGATTAAAGAAGAAACATCAACAATCTTCTGCGTTTATTTCTTGATGGGAGACCTGCCGTACCTCTGTTGGAATGATCGTCCTGACCCTCTGCTCTCTGAGGCTCGTTCTCCTGAGATTGTGACTCTTGTTGTGGCTGCTGTGCCAGATGCAGAAAGATGGCTTTCTGCACCGCCGCTGGTAAAGACTGCAGCTGGGACTCGGCGCCCAGCTGCTGCTGGAGATTCTGCAGGAAGGCCTGACAGGGGTCTTAGAAATAGAAAATGTAATTAAATGATGTCATTTTTCAATGTCAGAGGTGTAAAAAGCAATTACTTGATGGATTTTAAAAAAAACAAAAAAAAACTGACCTTGTTGACCTGCAATCTGGTTTCGGAGGAGGCTGCTGAGAAGATCGACGGGGTTCTGACCCAAAGACTGACAAGAGAGGAGACTCTGAAGCATTTCTAGGTCTGGTCCAGGAGGGAACGCAGGCCTCTGCATGTTCATCTGAGGGCCGATATTAGGCTGGTTTCCGTGGAATGATGGAACTTGACTAGATCCGCCTGGTGGCTGCAGTGAAAATCCATGGGGATGGTGCTGTCCTGATGTGTTCTGAGGCCCCGGTGGCCCAGTAGGGAGGCTCATGGGTACAGGTGATACTGACGGAGGAACAGGAGGGGCTGAAGGACCCGAAGGCCCCATACTGACTCCCTGTGTGTCCTCTGACCCTCCACTAAACTGACCGGTGCCTTCACCTTGATTCTGAGGGTAGCTGGAACCACTGAAACCACATGACAGTTCTCATTCAGGATGAACTCCACATTTGCCCTAAAACCCGATTTGGAGCTAAGTTGGTACCTTTGAGCGATTTTCTGGGCCAGATTCACAGTTGGTTGAACCTTTATTTCAAACAGGGAGGGGATCTTCTTCCCTGCTGGACCATCTGTAGGACTCATCTGCCCAGGAGTGGGCAGCAAGCCCACCCCGGGGGGAGGCTTTGGAAGCGGGGCGATCCCTTGCTTCCTCAGATCCTCCAGCTCCAGCTCGTCTTCACGAGCAATCTCCTCTTCAGTGTTAATGATCTGACATGAGACAGAGGGCAAAAACAGACCAGCTGTTTTTGAGACCCACTTCATCTAAAAAAAATAAAATAAAATAAAGTGCGAGAGTGGAAAAAAGGTTCAACCTTGTCTAGCAACTCTTTGGTGACATCAGTTAAAGCATCGTGGGAGAATTTGCAGTTGTCTCCTTGGTAACACTTGGCACCAGTGTGAAAGAACTTGCACGGGTACTCGCTTGAATAATGAGTTAAAGAATATGTAATAACAGCTAGTAATGACATAAATTACTTATAATGAACCCAGACACTATTATTGAAGGATATTGTGCATGTAAATACAATTATCTCCTTTGCTGCAGTATCCCTGGAGGTAAAATTTACAAAGCTCCTTTTTCTTGTCTGGCACAACGTGCTCATGCTCAAACTTGCACTGATCCCCCTGCAAGAAAAAACAAGGCTGGTAGGAAGGGTCCACAGCTCGGTTTTTCCATTATTAATCTGTTTAAAGTATTATTACTCTACCTTGATGCATCGGCCCTCCAGGAAATACTTGCAGATGTATCGGCCGTTGTGCTCAACTGTGTGCTGATTTATGAACTCCTTGCTCATAATCAGCCGTTTCTTCTGAAAACCACCTTTTCCATCCTACAGAAAAGAAACAGAAAAGAGAATCTTCTGCTGAGGGACAGGTGATCCCTCATCTGTTGATAATTAACTAAAAATAGCAGAAAATATATGTCGAGTTTATTGCGTTTACATTCTAAACCCAAAATTCAGTGCAGAAACTCGTTGGACCTGGATGGATTTTCCAGGACAAACTTACAGGAGCAGCATCGTCCATGCCCTGGTCTCCCCCGCGACCTCGTCCACGTCCAGTCCACGGTTTGCCTCTCATCTTCTTGTTCTTGTTAAGCATCCCCCGTCCTCGTCCTGGTCCATTTCCTCTTCCACGTCCCCTTTGTCCAACTGAAACCCAAACCCGTATAAAACAGTCGCGTCAGGCAGCCGTTAACCACCTTATGAGGAGAGTTTCGGTTAGAAAAGCATTCCTACATGGCTGTTGTTTCATTCCACGCATGTTTCCTCGCTTTATCTGCTCTTTAGCGTGGCGCCCTCTTCCCTGATTCTGGGAAACCGAATCCTTTGACTGCGGGTAATCGCACATACCGTCATCGTAATCATCCCCCTCTTCGTCGTACTCATATTTGTCGTCGCTGTAGTCGCTGTATTTGTCAAAATCACCGCTCTTGTACGGGGGAGACTTGATGTGGCTTCCCTTGGACTCCCGTCCATACTGACAAGTGAAGGAAAACCATCAGTGACAATGATTTACAGGTGAATAGTCATCATCGGCGCTGAGCAACTCACCTGGGAGGACTGTCCATCCGAGTCCCGAGGCTTTCTGGTTTTGGGCCTTTCTATCCGATCGTAGTCGGAGTCATAGCTGTCAGAGCTGGAGCTACTGGAGGGGGAATGGTGCTGTGGAGACAAGAGCCGCTGATGCAGGGTGGCACTAGATTGCAGCAAATATTTCACTCTTGAACACAGCGCCAGCACCTCACCTTTGCTCTGTCTCGTCTCCTCCTTTTCGAGCGCCTTTTCTCTTTGGTTTTTCTGGACCTTTTCCTGGAGTGCCGGTGGAGCTTTTCCTCTCTCTCTTTAGCTTTTACCTTTTCCTTCTCTTTCTCTACAGGTGCTTCGACAGCCTCTTTGTTTTCCTCCTCAATTCCGATTCCTTCGTCATCTATTTCTCCGTCCTCCAGTTCTCCGTCCTCTCTAAAAAGTAGAACAAGATAAATTGTTCCCTTTTATTTAAAAGACGTGAAGGAGAAAATATTAAAACAGAAATGTCTGTGCAATATGCCTGAAATACATTTTATTTCAAGTAAAAACTTTTTTTTTTGATTATCGTTAATAATAACCCAAGATGCATGCTAGTCCTGCACACTTAGGTAAACTATTTAGGAAATTACACATGAAAATCTCTGACTGTCACTGCTCAGTGAGATTTGTCAGTTCCAATTATGAACAATATTGCTGTTGTCTTTCATTCACCCTGCAGGAGGAATCAGGCTTCACTCGCAATTTGGCTTTCACAAATGTTGAGTTTTAAGATGGCAATGATTCATTTAGGTTCATTTAAAGCATTTGTTATAACAACTCGATAATTTAAAATTGTGCTATATACAGCATCAAAGCAAATGACCACGTCAATCTATGGACATTAACGCCACTGGCAGGATGGTTTGCAATGGCCGGCATTTTAAGGTGTAGTGCAGATTAAGATTAAGTCAAACTATTGTAAAAGGGTAAAAGAATATCGAGTCCTAAAATTGATTTCACACTAACATCAATAGAGCACAAATTACAATTGTGCGTAATCCACTAGAGGTGCAACATTTTCAATTTATTAATACTTTGTGACTTACTAAAGTGCTGAACCAAAGGGGAAAACAGCATACTACTGCCTTAAAAACTTAATATCTTACATGATGGATCAAATCACATGAAAAAATACTTGAGAACTGTTTCATTTCTATTCAAATTTTACCAAGGTCAAAATATTAAGCTATTGCCATGTGACATGAGGCCATCCATTTCAAACAGATGCCAGAATTAAGGCAACACTGACCTTGAACTAATACTAAAACTAAACCAGGGCCTGTCGCTCCAAATCACTTTTTTTTTTGTCTTGTTTCCTTTGTCAGTGAAGTCACCTGGTGAAATTATGCACTCCAACAAAGTCTCGGGAGAGCTGGCCAGGCAGGTTTGTCATGACTACAGACCAATCACAGGGACCCGGGCGTGACCCAGCACCTCGCCCTCACGCTGCCTGTGCAGTAGCGCTAGTTGGCCGCTAGGGGCGGCGCACAATGGGCGAGAATGGGCGTGGCGGTTACGTTAGGATCATTTGCACCTCTGCAGATGACAACAACGAAGCCATTTCTCCACCCCAGCACCCCAGCACCACAAATGATGAGGTCTATTATCCTGCATTCAAATGAACATGAATGATACCATCGACAGGGATGGGAAACAGTTTGTGACAGCGCAACTCAACTGCTTCGAAGAGGCATGCAAAGCTTATTTGAGTGGGGGGCAAACTGGTCTTTACACCCTGCGTTTGATTATTAATGAAAGAAAACAGCAACACAAGCACCGAACCGCACAGATGAGCGTATTAAGAATTGTATAAGAATGTTACTCGACCTTTCGTCCCCTTCAACCTCACAGTCTGACATGTTTTTGTCAAGAACAGGGGCTGGGGGACTGGAAACAAGGCTCGCAGAAGCCATTGGAAAACGGATCTGCCTCCCTTCTCTCCGGTACAAGAGTGAATTCACTCAGTCACTCAAGGAGACGGTGGGTAGTGAGAGATGCAAGATTTCAGACTGGAAAAAACTCACGGTGTTACATGTCTCGACAGAGACAGTAAACAGACACTCTCCTCTTTCATATCAATGACGTTTTAACTCTGTGTACCCAGCCCGAGAGCCCGCTTTGCTAATGTCCCATCGGTAGGCAGCTGCCATGGTGAACTAGAGTAGACGGAGGGTGAAACAGACAGAAATGTAACCATGTTCGTTGATTTCAGCATCTTCATGGTCTTTCTCGACAGGGATATCATCTCAAAATGGCTTCTGAGGTCTGCTGCAGCACATTCTTCCTTCTATGCTCCGCCTCCTTTATATAGTCTCGGCGGGATCTATCTAACATGATTACAACAAATTCCGCTTTACGATTGGTTAGATATTATACGGGCTACGGATATCTCATTTCTTATTGGTTTACGGCGATGTCAATCTCAGGGATTGTCGCCCACAGTTTCCATCGTTGACGTTGTTCTTTCTTCGATATTAGAAGTTACAAATAACCGAGACTGTTGAGAATATTTTAAAAACAGGTCATCCAAATACAGCCGTATTTTTTGTGTTTCTAAATGTTACGGACTTTTTTTAAGTGAGCTTCTTAAATCGTTTCTGAAAGATGTCGATCTCTCAGGCTCGTGTAGTCTCTCTTTTAACCACCAGGTGTCGCTCCAGATGCACAAACAAACTTAAAGCGCTACAGCGCTTCGAAATTCACAATAGGGGAAATAATGGGTGCACGAACATTATACTTAAATAATGTGAACGTTCAAAAGATTAGTTTTGGGTTCACAGAACATTGGGAGCCCGTTACTTGGACCGCTCGGATGGTTAAAAATGGTTCATTCGTTTTATTTTATGATGCACCAAAAAAATTCTTCAGATGATAAAGTATCTCGTAAAGTTTATATCAGATGCAAGCGAATAGGTAAAAGTCTCAAAGTAACATAAAGAACAAAAGAAGGTATATTCATGTACAACTAAACATTGAAAGGCGTGCATTTTACAACCTAGTCCAAGTTTTAGAGTCATACCTAGAACTAAATGATTTGTAATGATTTTACTGCAACTCTATTCAGTCTTTTCATCGTGTAACCAAATGAAGAGGTCGTATTCAATAAGTTATTTGACTAAAACCGCGGTAAAAACGCCCCATTAAAGTTGATCATTACTGATAGGCGGACATTGTGCAAAATCCTCCTTGTAAGCAACAGAGGGACGTGGGGGGGGGGGGGGGGGGGGGGGGGGGGGGGGGGGGCGACTGGTGTGAGCGTTTCTCGGTGGGAGGGATTCTGCTGCAGGACCAAATCCAGGTGGTGTGCAAGGTCCAGAGGCTTTGCGGCAGCCTCTGAAGCGACGGTAGCACATCTCAGACACCTGATGAGCATCTTCTCTTAAAACAAGAGGACTGAACACCGGGATATACATCTTGCTCTGCATTAACACAGAGCTCTACAGTCATTAACAAGCAACAGCTTCCCGGAGTTGCAGAGATGGCAACACTGTCTCCTCGACGCAGGTGTTTCATTTTATTGTGTTTGGCAGCGATTCAGATTAGTCAGGCTGCCGTTCAGGTAAGAGTCATTTATTACTCGGTCCTTTTTCTAGTGGCTGGAATCTTGTGACAGAAGAGCTCCCTGTTCCCTGTGATTATCCTCCGCTTGGTTTCAAAGTTTTCATGTTTTAATGTTTTGATTATTCACAAAAGTCATTCTAACACGTTGCGTCGTCGGTTTAACTCCATAATCCCCTCTTCATCGAGGCGGTTCAATCTTTCTACAGCCAGCTTCTGCCACAGAACTTATGATCACAGCACGTAAATGTGATTTCTTGCTCCCTGTGCAAAGAATCCAAACTACCCATCCAAAGGACTGTTGTGACTGTACAAAACCCTCCAGACAATGCTGGAATTTATGGTATGCTCCACAGACAAATTGTTCCAATGGACATGTGATTAATAAAGCCTTCTGGAAGGATTAGAGGCGCCTTTTCTTCCTGGAGAATTTTCTAATGTTTGGAAAGCCTTTTGCCAAACTCACACCAATGTTATTTACAGCCTGTCGGTTTGGAGAATGCGTCTGTTGCCGTGTTGGATACACAAAGGAAGAACATTTTGGACATAGTATAGGTCCCAGTGACATCTGCCAGACAGATTTTGTCCAGCTGTGTGCCACTGGAAAGAGAAATGAGGGGTATAAGGACAGCAGGATGAAGATATTTGGCATCAGCTTAATGGAAACCAGGATTAAGCAAGTGAAATCAACCTGTGACACTAGTTTGTGGCATTATATGCATTGGTGTCACAGTGGGGTGTACTCTGCATGTTCTTTACTAAAAATTAATACTGGGTAACCCACCACTCCGTGTTCATTTGATGACATCATGTTCCCCTGCTGCACATTGATGTTTTTATTTCGCTGCTGGTGTTTTATGTTCTGTGAGCTAAAATGAGGTAACCTCTGCTTGGAAAGTGAGGGCACCCTGAATGTCCGGCTGCCCGGGCACATGTTTGTGTTTCTTAATGTCTTGAGTTCGTTCTTTAACGCTCATGCTCCCTCCACAGACGTGCATGGATAAGCACCAGGTGGTGGGAGTCCTCCGTCAGATGGAGAAGTTTCTGAAGGGCCAGGAGATGCGCTTCACCGAAGGCCTCAGGATCATGAAATCGAGGCTGGCAACGCTTCAGAACTCTGTCTCCAAGATGCCGCAGGCAGATCAATCAGCTGGTGGGTAATAGATTACACAGAAGCCCAGCACGAACGACAGGCCTCGGTCACAGCAGGCACATTTAAAAAGCTATTTCATTTGCTCAAGGTTGTCCAGGTATTAAGAGCATAGCAGTTATTATATATATAGATATATGTAGATATGCATATATGTATATTTACGTCTATACATACATGTGTGTGTATATATCTGTAACAATTTCTTTTGTTTATAATGATTAGCATTAAAGACATTTCTTAAAAATAATAAATAACATTTATCACCTTAGACATTTTAAGTTTCCAGCAAAGTCCATAACTCAAAGGAGGATATAGAAGAAGGAAGATGTTGTTCTGGGATATAATATTTCTCATCAAAGCCAGATAGAATGAATGTGAAATGACAGAACCACCTATTTAAAATAAAGCAGTGATATACACACTGGCCAGAATGAGCCGTTACTGACTCCTTTGGGGGAAATAAGAGCGGTTAAAGTCCATCAGACACTGGATTTAAAGTCTAATTAGGGATGACAACACTGATGATCTGTCCTGGACATGATCAGTCCCGACCCTGCACAATACATCTGAAGTATAATCTACCCTATTTTCACTTTCAGTGCTAATGTTATATAATGTTATTATGGTATGAATTATTCAAGCGCACAACTTTCCAGAACGCACAACACAGCATCAGCACTTGGCTGCTGTTGGGCTTCTATTGGCGTGTTGCTGTGTGACTGTAAATTAGGCTTTTCAACGCTCTTTTCCCTTGAAGATCTGCACTGCCCAGTGACACGTGTATATCCCCAGGCGGAGAATGCCAGAGGATGTTGGGAGGCTTACTCCACATGTGACTTGCATTTCTCTTATGCTCTCTTTCCCTCTCCTGCAGCTCCCACCACCTGCTCCCCTCTGGGAGCCCCAGCTTTTGGTACCAAATTTGGCTCCAAGCACTTTGTCGGACACGAGGTTCACTTCACTTGTTCCCAGGGTTACCATCTCGCCGGCTCCGCCACACGTGTTTGCCAGGAAAATGGCACCTGGAGTGGCACCAGTGCTGTTTGTAAAGGTGAGATATGATATTACATAGTTTAGAACCTACCCGACCCCAACCGAAGCATTACAAGCCCCAGGGTGTCATTGCATACACAACCACTAGGTGGTAACACGTCGCTGAGTACAGGCGGTGATTAGCTGCTTGGTCGTGCAACCTATGGGATTGTTTCTTGTTGAGGACGGTCTCCCTCAGGACTTTTTCTTCACACAAATGCACATTCACTGCCAAGTATGTTGGAATGGTCGGAAAGTTCCTGGTCTAATCGACTGTGGCTGCTCGTTATTCACTGTAGATAGCCGGAGTCCAAATGCCAGGCAGTCCCCGAAGCTCATCTGACCTTCTCGCACATACACTGATAACAGGTAAAGAAAAGAGCCATTCTTTAGAGCTGCTCGGCATACTGAATGAAGCCCTCGTTAAAATGGCATTAAATGTCACAGAACACAGAAAAACACCTGTACTGCATTCCACCGTGGGGTGCCTTCACCGCCCGGTTCCCGATTCTGATGAGCAGCAGTTGTTGGGCTACTGTAACCCCCCTCCTTCCTCGTCGCTCATGTTTCCCCGGATCTTTGAATGCACTCCCACTGGAAAGGGTTGGTCCACACATTACCTGTCTAATACCACAAAAGTATGCTAAGCATGCCGTTCAGAGTCCATTTAGCCTGTGCTGGTGGACCCAGACTTTCCAAGCAGGACCCTCTTTTGAACATTAGAGGGGCTGATGTTTATTGACATTCACAGCTAAAACAACTTGGGGAGGACTAACTCAGCACAGTATTATCCCTGTTCATCTGCTTCTAGCTCAGTGTAAATTTTAAAGTCTAAATTTAGTCGTGTTTGAAAAGCGGCTTTAAGCTTGCACAAAACCTTTAGAGTTATGAAGAGTTTAAAAATATCCCCCAGCGTGAAGTGGGTCTTTTCATGTTATAGGCCCGTGGTGGCCCCCGGGGGAAGTGAAGTGAACATGAAAAGCACTGGTTGTCGGTCAGTACGCTGTGGCCACGGCTCCGGAGATCCCAAACAACAGAAGCCGCTCGGCCGTTTGAACCTCCGCACGACTCTCAGAAGCCAGATTTGCTTTTCATCCACATGTTGCCACAAATAGACAGAACACACTTGAGAGTCATCCTGGAACGATAATCTCTTTACACAGCTCAAATGTACTGATACTGTGTTATACATTTACCGGTTGCCTCTCTGATCTCTCTGGACGGACACGCGAAAGATGGCGGCAGTGATTGTTCTGCTCTTCATCACCAGACATAAGCGAGTGCGCCAGCAATCCCTGCCAGAATGGAGGTACCTGTGTAGAAGGGGTTAATCAGTACAAGTGCACCTGCCCCCAGAGGTGGAGTGGATCTCACTGCCAGCACCAAACCCAGACAGGTCGGTATAACGCCATTCGGGTCTCGGTTTCGCTCGTTTGTCTGATCGTCTTAAATGTTGCTTATTCAACTGCTGGTGTTGGCGATGCAGCACCGCCCGAGTGGAGCGTCGTGAACGATCCGGCCTTCAGCCGGAGACCTCGCTGTGCCCAAGTGAACCAGGAGCAGCACTGCAGCTGCGACGCAGGCTTCCACATGAGCGGAACCTCCGACAGCAGCATCTGCCAGGGTGAGCGGCAGTTACATCACCGTCTCCGTGTGTGGCATCCCTCCGACAACCATCCCATGTGCCTGAAACAGGAATCTGTGGAGCCAGTCTGGGACAAACAACATAATCCTGTAACAAGCTGATTAGCATCCATTTGGGTCAGAGTTTGATTGCTCGGTTGCGTAACACTTTATGAGTTTTCCACCCGTATCTCCCGATGCCAACAAACGTATTTACATCCTTAACGTCTTCATCACACGCCCGTCGTCTGTGTCTTCTCAGACGTGAACGAGTGTGAGGTGTACCGGATGGACCAAGGTGGGAAGCTTTGTGCGCACGAGTGCGTGAACGTCCCGGGATCCTACCGCTGCTCCTGCCCCAGCGGCTACAAGTTGCTCCCCGACGGGCGGAGCTGCGAGGGTGAGTGACAAGATGGGGTAGAGGACAAAAGCTCATTCATGGGGTCCGAACAGTAGATCTGCCGGGGTATGTACTGGCAGAGAGGAATGTGATTGTGAAAGCGGAGGTTTTACCAGCAGAGAACCAGAGTGGAGCAGGCGGTGGGGGCGGCGGTGGTTTGGAGGGATTTGATAAAAGTGAAGGCTGCTTCTATCGTTTGAAAGGCAATCTCATATACATTCATCTGCTCTTTATAGATTTTACTCATCTTAATCATTCTCCATTCACATAGAGGTTCCAGAAATGTTGCTAGATGTCACCAAATCCTCCACGCTGAAATGGAACGGGATTGGTTTGCGTCCTGCACAGAACTGACAGAGTCCAGTTGAAAAACAGTGTTGTGACTCCCATCTATGGTCAAATGAGTTTCCTCAGAAAGGTGGCTGGGGTTCGCCTCACAGACTGTAGAGAGCAAGGAACCAGTTGAAGTGGTTGTGGGCGTTTGGTGAGGATGCATTCCAGACGTCTCCCTGGGACGAGGCTGTGGGCATAGACCCTGAGGCAGACCCAGGAAATGCTGGAGGGATTACGTTTACCATCCAGCCCTGGAACGCCTGGGTGTTCTACCAGAGGAACTGGGGGAGGAAGCAGGGCAGAAGATGGTCTAAGATCCCATTTAAGAATGCTGCCGCCATATCTCAGACCTGGATAGATCTGGTTCTAGCTTGGTTGGTATTGTCCACATACTGACTTTTTGTGTTATTACAAAACATTTCAAATTGAAATTGTTGACAAAAGTTCGGTTCAGTTAAGAGTCAAAGATTCAATAACTGAATATTTGATTCGAACAAATGTCATTTCATTTTACAAACCAAAAAAAAAACCCAAACTAAATTTTAAACATTTGCCTTCACAAGTGCAGCATATTAAACAATTTTTGTCCCCCTGAGTCAAATATGTTCCGGCGGTCATGAAAGTAACTGACTACAGGAACTTAATGATGGGTCTTTTTTTTACAATTACGTCCTGATATAAATGACACAGATACATAATCAAAGTAATCATCAGTAAAATACGCTAAACCATAGTAACAGCAGATCCTGCATGTGTGTCCTCTGTGAGTTGCACAGTTTCCATTGATGTCCCCAGCTTGGGTCTGTAATTAAACCCTCTGTGGCCTGGCGGCTCCTCTTCTTCGGCTGCCGGGCCAAACCCCAGCCCGGACCGGCTGAGCGCACCATCCCGCAAGCACGATGAGAGCGAACGCAACCTGAGAGCAGGGTCACGGAATACAGCAGCAGTCCTTGTCAGCCCTTCAGGGTGCAGCGATTGGTGACAAGCTTCGGGGTTCAGTGTGGCACCTTCGTGCCTTCAGAGGGGTCCGCCGTCCATATTTGATCTAGCGAAACGACTGACCTCACCTCGTCCCCAACAGAGGAGAAATATACGTGGCAACGCGTTCGTGGGAGACTAAACTGAGGGGGGAAAAGGATTTCGAATAATAAACACTTGGATCGCAGCACCCCGTGGTTGTGCCGGTGGTAACCAGGGAACAGGGAGGTCGTCTGGCAGGTCGCTCTGCCCGCTTGTCAGTCACACTCCACTGTTTTGTCTTCCAGATGTGGACGAGTGCTTGAGCCAGCAGCACAACTGTAGCCGCGGCAGCACTTGCATCAACACGGGCGGAGGCTTTCAGTGTGTCAGTCCGGAGTGTCCCCGTTCTCATGGCAACATCAGCTACGTCAAAACATCTCCTTTGTAAGTGGGCACGTGGCAGCGAGACCCTTCCTTCTCCAGCCTGGGGTCAGCGTAGCACTGCTGGGGAAGAAATAAACCAGGTTCAATTCTGACACGTTCTAACAGAAACAAGTCTTTCCAACGGCCATCAGCACGTTAACTCACACAAATCAGAGGCACTAATTAGCTTCTGGCACTCATTTTGGTTTGTGAGTGAACTAGAGGAAGAGAAACATAAAAAGTTTGATTATGACCATGTACTGGAGTGTGAACAAGAGGTGAGAAACTAAAGTTACGTCAGTAAAATGTGTCGAGGAAAGTTTTACATCTGCCCGAGCGATCCGTCTGAGCCGCGCCGGGAAAATAATATTCGTCACGGTGATGGAAACAGCGTGAAACTCACACTGCCGCCACAGTTTAGTCCTGCTGCAGCGGTGTGTGGCAGATTATTACAGCCAATCTGGCTCAAGTTTAGACAAAGCAGTATGATGTAAAGAATCTGGCACCACAGTCTGGTTAGTCAGGGTTCCTCTGCCAAACAGCCTGGGATGCAGCAATAAATAAGATTATGGTTTTTCCAGGACTCGTGACTAAAGTCCAAAATCATGCTTAGCAGATATTAATTGGATCATTTTACGTATTCATTTTACTGGGTTTAATATCTGTTTTGCTTTCTTGGCCAGGAAGTGCCTGCAAAAGACATTTTTAATGTCAATCTGCTTTTTCCTAGTAAAAAAAAGTCATAAAATACTATAATATTATTTTTCCATCTTTATTCCTGGACCTTAAACCAGGTGAAATCGGGCCCCAGGACAAAGATAAATCTTTGGGCAGACAAGAGTAAAATGAACGAGATGTTACTGTATTCATCCGAAGCAGGACTTCAAGTTTCGCCGTGCGAGAAGCTGAACAAAGCGCACAGATGCCAGCGTGCAAATCCACTCCATTTTTGGTTTGTTCCACAGTGCAGCGCTGCGAGGAAATAACTGCCCGCAGCTGCAAGAAATTAGGACAAATTGCAGATGATGGCGAGGCAGTTTTAGAGAGATCTCAGATATTAAAGCTCGCATTGTATTAGATCGTGAAAATACACTTTCTTTCTTTTTTTTTTAATTTTAAACCAGGAAGCCATGATTGGAAATTGCAGCTGCAAGCTTGTGTCTGCATGTATGTAAATACTTGAGGGCACTGACCTGCTGATGTTTGTCTTTTGCCACTGAAAAAACTGCTGCAAACAAGGATTCAGAAGATTATACAGCAGATTATTGATATAATAATTGGGTCTTTACAATGATTAGTATGCTTACCGTGGTTCTGTATCCCACAATGTGTGTGTGTGTGTGTGTGTGTGTGTGTCCGTCCTGCAGTCAGTGTGAGAGGAACCCCTGCCCCATGGACAGCCGCTCCTGCCACCTGGCTCCTAAGACCATGTCCTTCCACTACCTGTCCCTGCCGTCCAACCTCAAGACCCCCGCCACGCTCTTCCGCATGGCGACCGCCGCCGCCCCGGGACGCACGGGGCCGGACAGCCTGCGTTTCGGGATAGTGGGGGGGAACTCCAGAGGCATCTTCGTTATGCAGCGTTCAGACAGGCAGACCGGCGAGCTGATACTGGTCCAGCCTCTGCGCGGACCCCAGGAGGTCAGCGTGGATGTGGACATGTCCGAGTACAGCGAGCGCACCTTTCAGGCCAAGCACGTGGCGCGGGTGCACGTTCTCGTTTCATCTTATAACTTCTGAGGGGTTGGAAGCCCGCGCAGGTTTTAGCTCTATTGAGTAGAAGAGGGAGCATTTTTGTTTGTTTGTTTGTTTAGAGGATAACTTATGAAATTCCTTTAAAATTCAATGAATATATCGTGAAAGAAACTGGCCAAACTTACTAGACGTATGAGCTTTGACGGATGATTGAATATGAAGAAAAGCGACTACACGAAAGATAATGAGGAGTTTGAAGTTTCCCCTTTGTGATTTGTGCTTTATTTTATATTGATCTGTGTAGCTCCGGTAGTTCTGCTTTACAATGATAAATTAGTCACATTAATTAGTGCTCCTGTTGTTTCTAATTTATTGGAAATGTTGTTTTTGATGCTACCTGTTTCTCTTTGTTTTTTGGACTGGTTCATTCATTGCTTTAAACATCATTTATTATTGGAAGGGAGGTTTTTTCTTAACGAGACGCGGCGCTGTAAATAGGAATGTTTCCTCTTTTTTCTCATATTTTTTGTCACAAAGGAACTGTTTCATATTTTTAAATGATTTGGCATGCTTGCCTCAGCACTCGAACCGTTTTCCCCTGGAATGTCTCTGCATAACCGTCAAAAATAAACTCAGCATTTCAGAATTCCTTAGAGCCACCTCATTTGATCAAGATATTAAACATTGTCTGATTCCTTTCATCATATTTGTAACTTTTAACGACCGAAATTCAAACCAACAGGCAGCTGATTAATAAAAACCCTTGTATGACTTCATCACAAGAAACTGTTGTCATGTCAAAGAGAAAAACTTCTTTTTGGGAGAAAGAGGAGACTAATCTTCACCACATGTGTCCTTTGAACGTCCTGTAGGTCTCCATCCAGGGATTTACATTTCAATAAAAAAAAGAGGCCGAAGTGCTTCCAGAGGGAACGGCTGATACGAATCAAAACACCAGTTCTGAAAGAGAACTGGAGACGTGTTAAACCCAGAAGAGCTCAGCTTCAGCTCACACGTGTCATCATCCAGAGGCAGAAGGAGATGGTATTTAAGACCCAACGAGCCACAGAGGCCAGAAAATATCAATTTAGTTACTTTAATGAGGTGTTTGCTCAAGGTCAACTCCAGCGGTCACCCCTGCTCCTTGTGCGTTGTTCTGCACAAAATACTGTAAAACCATGGTAGCGAGCAGAGCTCCCTCCTAAACCACGCCGTCACACCTCACATTTGTGTTCCCGCCCCTCGCCGCTGCACCGTTTGTGTGTTGGGTGTTTTGTCCATCCCCTGGAGGAGCATTCAATAAAGCCCCTGGTCACGTGCACTTTTCCTTGGATTCCTGAAATTCCTGTAAAACATCACTGACGTGTGACTGTTGTGAGAGCAAAACAGGAAGCAGGAATGTTTCTAATGGACAGTAATAACAACTATTGAGGATCTGTGCTAAACTATTGTTGTTGTTTTGTAGGATTCTCGTATATGAACCTGTTGAACACATTAACACTTGTGCTTCTTTGATATGGTGAATTTGCATTACAGCTCATATTATACAAGGTATTGAGTCAACTTCTGTTCATTTGTTTATGTTTGGCTGGTTTTAATGGAGTTTAATGTTGTCTTGGAGCAGAGTTTCCAGCCTATTAAGGGCTAACTCTGTTTATTTTTATCAATTGGGCTCCAACCAAGAAGAATTTATTGTCATTATCTTCATCTTCTTTAAACCAGCCCGTCCATTTGAACTGGGTCCCATTTTCCTGTCATTGACATATTTAAAGCTTAAAATACATCAAACAATCTTCAATAAATATTTTTATTACGAAATTAATATTGAAAATTACAGAAAACAAATTATCTTCAAACTTTAATATTCCTGACAAGGAAGTGAGAAAAACTGCTGGTGAAAACAGTTTAACCCCTAAAATAATGTTACCACACCAGCAGGAAATAACTGAAACCTTTTACCATCATAAACACAATTATTCCAGTTTCCACCCCCTCAAAAAACCCCAGAATAAAAAAACAAAGCCATAAAGTGATCATTTTTGTGCTTATGACAACCACACGACAGACACGCAAACGTCAACACAAACACAGCGTCTGCACTCTAAACACACGTTAAAAAAAAAATCAACACTTCTCCGCGAGATGATTAACGCCATTAAAGTGTCTGCAAATACTTGAACTCTCCGGTTTAAGTCATAAAGAAGGCAAACAAATAAGCTGTGTAGTTAGTTTACACACCGTGACGCTGCTCAGGTTCCAGATTCGTACAAAACACTTAAGGAATAATCGGGAGTAAATATCGGTGGGAAAAGGGAAATTATAAGTACACTTGTGCCGAATAAACTCCGCAAAAAATGGATGATATAGACAAATAGAGGGGAAAAACCACACACACATGGAAAACTGAAAATATATAAATATCTTTAAGAAACGGTTGTCGTTATTTGTCATCATCAGAATTCCAACTCTAAAGACACTGAATTATTTCAACCTGACGTTTCCACCGACGTTGCATGAGCGGAAAGATACGCAGGAGGCCCTTGTCCTCACCTGTCCAGGAAGACACATTTACGGGACAAACAGAAATAAATTAACAGAAAACATTAAATGAAACATTCTCTTTGGAAATAAAGACTCAGCACAGGGAATTCAAAGAAGTGAGGAGTCTGTTGGCCAGTTTTCCTCTGGTTGTTCCGTGGTTCTGGACCAAATGAAGTCAGATTGTCCTGAACGGCGGCTGCGTGCCGTCCAGCCAGGTGCCGCCTGTTTGGAGGACAGACCCTAAAAACCCAACAGCTGACTCCACATTCTGCAGACGGGCGCGCTCCGACCACATCCGCCGGGAACTGGACGCGTTCCGCTTCACTCCAGCTTCGACATCTCGTATCTGGTCGTCATGATTTCCTAAAAAAAAAAATAAAGGGAAGAACACGATTCTTACTAAAAAGGAAAAAAGGTACTCATCTTGAGTACACCTACAGTATTTGTCTTCACCACTAATTTAATCTGTCATAAAGATGTGTGAAATTTCATTTTTCCTGTTATTATTAAATTAGAACAAACCACAATCTCTGGCTAAATTTCAATCTAGTGGAACTAAATAAGTCTTTAAATGGAGAATATGAGACTTTTAAAGTAGTATTATGTTGCCAACACTCCCTCACACCCGAAATATCCATAGATCTGGAAATATTTCGATGCATGGAGGTCATTTGTTGTGTCCTGTCCTCCGTACCTCATCTGAATCCAGCAACACTGGCAGCGCTCTGCAGCGAGAAACAGAGAGGAGAATCACACCTGAAACATCTGGAAAGACAACAGTGAACTCGATACGATGCTTACACATCGGTCAGGGCGCTGGGAATGTTATCCTCCACCCACTTCAAATCTTCATCCTGGACGAGGAGGATGATAAAAATGGATGTAAAGAGGGAAATGCTGCCATCTACTGCACAGAATCACACGTGAGCAGCAGAATTAGAGCTTCAGTGGGAACATGAGGGAGATACTGACTGCTTTTGTGTCCGTGGGCTTGACTGTGCCGTTCGTCTCACCCTTACTTGCTCTCAACTTCATGCCTTCAGCTGCCAAAAAAACACGAATGAAAGTTGGAATTTTAGCGCGATCAAGGAGGGAAGAAACGCGCCAAACGTTACCGTACAGAAGTTCGCAGAAGCGTTGAATTCCTCGATCTCCTCGTCATCAGAGTCGTCGATAAGAGGAGTGAAAGCATACCTGTGTAGAATACACGGATTAATGAAAGGAACGCGTTTGTGTATTGGCCCATTGAAGAACTTCTCACCTTTGGTTGTTTGCAGATGGTCGCCATAAAAACATTATGATGAGCAGAACGACGGAGAACAAAAACCTCCAGAAAGCATCTTCCACCCACAGCTCCATCCAGTCCTTTAAAACAAGATTGTGCTGGGTCATCCAATTAATCCCTCAGTGTTCCGAGTCAGAATATTTACAGCAAGTGCACTCACGGACTGGCAATCTGCAAGTCTGAACTTCTTTGTTCTCCAGACCATGAAAATGATGGAAGCTGAGGAAGAAAAAGCAGACATTTCTCGGTCCTCTCCTTTGTCTAATGCCACAACAGATTGTACGAAGAATGTACTTACCAATGACAGCAAATATTAGCGTGTTAGTAAAGTGTCTGTACAGAGACAGCTTGACAGGGTTTCTTCTTAACTTCAGAGTTTTGATGGTCTGCGCCAGGCTGACGAAAATGTTTGGCACAGTCAAGGCAAAAAGGGTAACGGCTGCGCCAGATAAACTAACCGCTCGTGTGAGGTTAAAAGGTGTGAGCTAGATGCAGACTCTAGTTTAGCTCGTGTAAAGGTGGGGAGGGCAGAGCGGCACCACACAGGGAAAAGACCGTTGGTGCACAAAAGGATATCCACCAGCATAAAGAAGAGTCAAGCAGAGCCAGAGGAATGCTGGCCAGCAGGGCCAAGTCAGAGTCTTTAGCCTACAGTAGAGGATGAAGCAGGACCACAGGGAACAGGGAGAGTGGAGAAGGTGTGGGGGAGACAGCGAGAGAAAGGATGAGCCAGCAAAATACAGAAGCGACACCCACAAAGTAAAAAGAAGGAAAAGCAGCGTAAGAAGATTGATAACCAAAGGGGCTCGGTAACTAACGGACGGCTGGAGTGCCGCTGCTATTCGTACTGCTGAGATGTACAGGAAGGATATGAACCAGATGATGCAGGAGTCAAATACAGCCAGAACTATTTCTGTAATGAGGACGGGGCCGTTGTCTTGACCCTTTTTTGGCCCCATGAAAATACAAAAATGCACGGTCAATTTTACAACCTGCAAAGCAAAACCTCAAACTTGGGGCTGAACTCACCCCGGTAATCCTCAGGACGCCTTCGATACTGGCAAAGACGAAGTAGAGGATGCCCAGCCCCACGACTCTGTGCATCACCGTCCCCAGTCGAGGCCTAAAACCAACACAGCACAAAGAAGCTGAAGCCTGGTGGTTGATTTCGCACCTTAGCAGTAAAATAAAAGGGTCTTTGCAATCACACACAGATTTACGTACTTGATGATTCCGTAGCCGAGACTGACAATGATGACCAGCAGTCGAGCCAAAGTTCTCTTGAGAGCAGAGACCAGCTCGGCGAAGATCAACAGGCCTGGGGCTAAAAGGGGAGAGAACCCAGAAGAAGGTGTTTATTTAAAATGAAAATGGCCGAACGCTAAAGCACACAGCCAAAAAGTGCCAGAGAAAAAGCCAAAAATGGTTTTTGTATTGAAAAGTTGTCACTATCCGACACTCACAAGCAGAGCCGACGGCATTGGTGTTTTCATATTCGGCACAGAAGACGGCCATCTCCACCATCCCCAGGAAAATCACCCCCGCTATCCAGAACTGGATGCGCAGCAGATCCTTCCAGTAGCACGCAGACCAGATAAACCAGAGCAGGCCGTACAGGATGTACACTATGCACATCACCATATAGAACTACCAACAGGCAGCAAACCGTTAGTCAATAAAGGCTCTGGTCATTCAAAAGTAGAAGCTCCAGCTAAAGACACGAGCTTTCGTAAAGTTAATAGCTAGTTACAAGTTTAATACTGTCTACTTACGATCATGAGAGGCCATTCTGTGACAGAGATGAAGCCGTGGCTGCCCTTCATCACCACTTTCACTGGGAAGACAGAAAACAGTTACATTATAACACCTTCACCCAATCAGCTATTTTCATGGTTTTCATGAAAAAAACAAAACAGCAGGAGGCCTTAAAATGGCTTAAATGTAGTCTTAGAGCTGTTTCTAATAGAAACATTTCCTCCCTTTTCCTGATCCCCCTACTCCCGTTTTAAAGTCACCTAGAACACTTTGAGAATGCTCCTGTGTCACACCTGTGCCACACCTGCAGCTTCAACAAAGCTCAAGTAACATGAAATACAAACATGTTAGCATGGTCAAAGGCGTTTATAGGTAAAAGTCTTTATCTGTAACGTGTTCCTCTCTGCTCCTCACACGCACACACCCACAAAATGCACGTGATCGCAACATTTCACCTCTTAAATACCAGTTGGCGTCTGGTTTACTGGACAAAATCTTGACGACCAGTAGGTAAGGTCCATCTTTCCAAGTGGTGGCTATGACATTTTCCTTGATGCTGAGGCTGCTGTTCTGTGCGGAGCTGCTGCTGCTGTCGTCGTACTCCTCGGTCATCCACACGCTGTCCGTTTCATCCTACAAGCAATCCGCAATCATAATTAAAGACCTTCCATTTGTTTCTTTTTTTGAGAACTGTTCAGTCGATTAAATCTCTTGTTTAATAGGACATTTTAATTAAAATTCCTATATAATTTTTTTAGGTTTAGGTTAGGTTTTTGCTTTTCTTACCTGCACTTTCCCTTCACTTGGTGGACTAACTGTCCGTGGAACTGCCTTGGCTTTCTGAGGAACAGAGATGTTTATTTCAATGCTATTAAGAGATAATTAATGGCACTACAGACAAACCAATGCAAAACAAGCACCTACTCTGAGCATGGGAAAGGCGAGCAGTGTGCTGCTGCATGTTAAATGGCTGTGTTTGTGCTCGATGTACTCTCCTTGTCCGAGGGGATTCGGGTCCAGACTCATCCCACGACTCAGAGGTGTGTACTCGTACATTTCCTGCGGGAGGGTCACATCGCCACACTAAATCACAATCACATCTAGGCAGGCACACAATCCACCCACCTCCGTGACGTTCTGCAGCGTGTTTACCTCAATATTGTGGAATTCGTTGTGGCATGGGTAGTACTTTAAATACCAGTGAATGGTGAAAGTGATTTTCTCAGGGCAGGAAAAAGCCACGACTGAAAGGACACATGAAGGACTGTGAACAGGACGTTTCAAAAAGAGGCAGCTTCTTCCTCCTAACATGTTATGGGCACATGTCTGAGTCTTACCTTCCAAATCAATGTCAGTATCTTTGTACATTGATTTCCTTAAAAGCAAAGGTCTTGTGGTCTGTAAAACAGAAAGTAAAGTCCATGAGCTGGACATTAATACACAACACCAATACAAACCTGTGAAATTTAGACCTACAACACCAACATCAACACAACTGGTTCCAGAAGGACAAGTACAAGAGGATACCTCTCAGTATCTCCATAATTTATGAGGTTCTCCTTGCTTAAGTCTCCTAAACAAGATCAAGCATTTTCCAGCTAATTGTCATAAAGCAAACTATATTTGTTTAGTTCTCGAAAGCTGATGCAGCATTTCCAATGCGTGCATCTAAATTGGTTTGTGCAACCTGCAGTGTAGGCTAGAACACAATATCAGTGTTAGAACTTTTAGCTAAAACTGGAGAAATGTAATTTTCTGTGAGTTTGTGAGCAACATTTGTCTGTGAGCTCAGTTAGCTCGCTCGTAGCCAGCGCAAAGCTAGCCACCATCGAAAACCCTTCCTGTTTTCCCGTCACACATGTATGGAAATACAACGGGAATACAGGGAAAATGACTGTGGATTTGGGCGTTAATAGACTACATTACACTGCGACAACAGCCACAAAAAGAAGCGAAAGAGCTAATTCGGCTAACAGGGTTACCAATCCGCCGCTACAGTTATCCACCAGCATTCTTTTTATTAAGGTACTCACATTTACAACGGTAATTTTCCAAAGTCCTGTCTCTGGTGCTGCAATAACCACCTCCATGGCATTGACGAAAACTAATAAAAGACATGACCATGAATAAAAAACTCCTCTGTTTGGGCAGGTCCACGTCCTCATCATATCTGCGGTAGCAGCCATGTTGGTTGTCTGCTACAATTCCTTCCGACGGGTACCTGAACGCACCAGAAAGATGCGTTCAGGCGCCCGTCCGGACGAGAACTGAGAAGCTTCAGCATTGTTTTTTTAAAAAAAATGTTTTTTAAAGCTTACATCTTATTTCTATACACCAAAATTGATTGAAGTCTAAACCAAACGTAATGTTTGTGGGCTCAAATTGTATTTCCTGCAAAACATCACTGCTCATAATTAACATGATTATGATGATAAATTATAGGACGTTAGCTTTCCAGAAAACAAAAAAAGAAGTAAGAAAATCACAAATGCACGAAATCATGAAGAAATTATTTATTCACCAGTTTAAAAATGTTTTGCCTATTTCAATATTTACAAAACAGCACAAAATTCAAAACAATTTCACAGATCAGTGTATCTCAAGCTTATAAAAAATGTGCAGGAACACACCTGATGCTGACGGAATTGGACATGCTGAACACGGATATGAACAGTGGGCTGGCATATCACGCATCTACCGCTGCAATAACACCACAACAAGTCCAACTCAAGGTGCTCCCAGTGCAATGAGGCATTTATAGTCCTAAACGGGGCAACTCTGATGCGCTTGTACCGATCACAACAGCAGGAACGCAGTGTCGCTTGAGCTGTGATATACAGCTGGAACATCTGTAATTGCGCTTCCACCTGCTTCACTGAAAGCTGATAAAAGAGGAGTGTCCACGGACTGAGGTCTCAGGGAGCGATCAGAGTTGATCACAACCACGTAACGGCCATTCTCCTCTTCCTCCTCCTCCATTCTCTCGTGGACGTCTGCGGTCACCACCGAGTTTTCCGCCGCCTGTCGGCTGCAGCACGGCGACGAGTTGAGCAAAGGCCCTTCTGCAGGAGGCATTTCTCCATCGGGGTCTTCATCGAGGAAGCTGGTGTTAATATAAATGATGTCGTCTTTGCTGCAGGCCTCCGGGAGCTTCTCTGCCAACTTCTCCAACATTTCTCGCAGTTGTGGAAACGACGGTCGTTCCGATGGGTCTGGTCTCCAGCAGCTGCTCATGATCTCGTAGCTACACGCGCGTAGATAAACAAAGGGGAATCAAAACACGTTTTAGGTACCACAATCAAGCACCTGGTTTCAAAAAGTCGCTGTGTTTCGATTAAAAATCTGTTGTGTATCTGCCGTAACTCGACACTCACATCTGGTCCAAACACCCTGCTGGCTGCTTCAGCCGATGCCCAGCGAGAAGGTAGTCATAGATTTCATGGTTCTGGATTCCCGGGTACGGGGTCATGCCCTGTGTGGCGATCTCCCACATGGTAACCCCAAACGCCCACTGCGTGACACAAGACTGACGTCAGCTTCATTCCAAAAAAGGATCAGCGTTTTATCGGTACTCACCACGTCACTCTTTACGGTAAAAACTCTGTCGGCGAGACTCTCCACTGCGATCCATTTCACTGGCATTTTGGCAATCCTGCCTTGCCGGTAATAATCTCCGCTGTAGATCTTTTTAGACAATCCAAAGTCTGCAACGCAGACCGTCATATCATCACGGAGCCTGTTCCAAAAAAGCTCAGTCAGACAAATCGCTCTTCACTTTGAGGTAGGAACCAAATATGTGCCTTTAAACCCCACATGCAGTTGCGAGCTGCCAGGTCGCGGTGCAGAAAGTGGCGCCCGCTGAGATACTCCATGCCCAACGCAATGTCAATCATGAACTTCAGAAGCGTCTGAGTGGGCAAGAACTAAGGGAAAAAAGATGTGTGTTCATTTGGAGTGTTGTGCCTGTAACAGAGTGTGTTTCTGTGTGAATGATCGTACCACTGGACTCTCTCCCAGGCGTGACCTCAGCAGGAAACTGTGTAGGTCTCCGTATTTCATGAAAGGCAGGATGACCATGGGCCTTGGGAAACGTTCTGATTCCACTTCTAAACACACCCCTGAAGGGAACGAGTCAGCAAATGCAATCAAGGCATCGATTTGGAAGAAAGTAAGAAATTAGTGTACTCGGAAACAAACAGCCCTACCGAGGAGCCCGATGACATTAGGGTGGTTGAAGTCTTTCATGCACGCCGCCTCGTTCAGGAACTCTTCGATCTCTCTTTGAGAGAAGCTATCCACTAAAAATGAGAAACAAGCTAAATATAAATGGATTTCATACACCAGAAGTGAGCACCGGCTGGTTTTAATTCCAAAAATCTCACATTTCATCGTCTTCACTGCAACTTTTTCGGACGTTCCCTCTGCTTGCCTCAAACGTCCCTCCACCACAGAGCCAAATTCCCCTTTTAAAATCAAAATCCACAGTTATCGGGTGTTGCTTTGTGCAGCATTTCTGTGTTGAACTACATCAATGATGTTGCAGATCCCGTGCACCCACCTTCTCCGAGGACCTTTCCGATGGAGAGCAGGCTCCTTGCGACCATAACGTCCTGCAGCTTTGCTTTGAGTTCCTCGCTAATCCCAAGGTTTGCAACTGCAGACAAAACATATTTGAGTTTCTGTCATTAACACCAAAAATGTTTGTTTGTGATAATTTCTCAGCCGTATTCAAGGACCTACGCGAGACTCCAACAGCTGGCCGGTTGTAGCTCCTCCTCGGTTTGTATTCGACGATAGGCGGTAACTTTTCTGCACCTCCGAATATTCGCCTGCAGGGGGAGACAGAGATCAAGAGAAAAGAGGAAAACAAAGGAGCTCGTCAGTACAGGGGCCTCCTAACAGCTGGATGATGCAGCTGAAGCGAGGGGCCCTCACAAGTAAGCAACATATGTGTGTGACACATTATTTTGCACATCCTGCCAGGCAAGGCTGAGTCACAATGAGCCATAATGAGAAACACAGGATAAATAATACAGCTGTTGGCTGCCCATCTCTCCTGCTGTTGAGTTATTACTTGCCTCAGGTGCAGACTGGGGTGAATAAGAGGAAGCAAATGCAGTTTGCAGAGTCACATGACTGAGTGAACTATTACACAGATATCATTACAGAAGAAGCAGAGCATCACATTTGTTTATGATTTTACAGCAATTTAACAACTCACCTGAGTCACCTACAACATCTGCGATAAGACAGTTACACTTACAGCAGGGTTGGACATAAAATCACAAGAAAAATAGCTCTGCCTACCAGAAGAAGGAGGTAGGATTCCTTTTGTGCATGAAGACAGCCCCAAAGAGGAGTATCATCAGAAGACAGATGCCACAGACCACACCGAGAACGATGTAGAGAGAGTCCGGAACACCGGCCTCAGGACTGGACGTCGGGGACGAGGCGGATTCTGAAGGAACCAGGAGCAAGTTTTAAAAACAGCAACCAGCAGCAAGAAGTGCACTCTTCATTGAACTGTAACAGCCAGTTGGAGCAATGCAGCTGTGCACACTGCTGTTTTAGAGCGAGTTAATAAAGATTTAGACCTGCGCTCCATCATCACCCCTAGAAAACATCTGCTGTTACTGTGGCTTCTCAGCGTGACAGTCAGATATTGTATTATGCCGTGAAATGTTCAGCAATGTGAATGAATAATAAGATTTCTATAAGAGTGCTGCACAAAGAATAAATGAAAGAAAAATCAAACATTAAATCACAGCCTAAATTGATGTGACATAATATAAAAGAAATTTCAAATGTAAACATAAAAACATAATACGAATTAACTACTGTCAATCAAAGTTACAAGGAGGCATCTTTGCACCAAAGTTTTGCTCTAAAACATGCAGGAAAAAAGATGGTTTTTGCTTTTTGAAATGTATCTCTGGTTCTGAAAGAAAAGACGTACTGGAAATGCCCGAAGGGGCGTATATCATAGTTAAAACAAGAGAAATTATAGTAAAAGAAATACATTTATATTGCAGACAGAAGCTTATGGCACTACAAAGAGTTTTAAGGGTGCACTGGTGGGGGAGGATTATCTCACCCTCAGTAACGCTGTGGTGTTACCCAATGCCAGTCAATATTCAGCTAAAGTAGCCGTGCCTGCTAATTAGCTGGTGGTGTAAAGTTCAGCCAAGTTTGAAGTGATTTGACAATTTATTCTCAGTGGCTCATAATTACGTAGCATCTTTCACGTCCGATATTCTCTGAATCGGGACAAATATGGTGAATTTGATGGGGTTTTTTATCTGTATTTACAAGGCTGTAATTTAGCTGCAGTAATTGGGCAGAATCATCTTGGCTCAATTATAAAGATCCCACATGATAAGATGGGGAGATAACTGGTCAGAGGCTTACTGTTCTCTGGCACGAACAGCAGCACTCGCGGGCTGACCATGCCGCTCCCCGCCTGCGTGCACGCGGCCACCTCCACGCTGTAGGTCGAGTTGAATTCCTGCACTTCAACAAACGCCACGGTGGTGTTCGTGTGGACCTTTCTAGCCTGTGCCACAAAAACAAATAAGACTTCAACATTTATCATCGACTTTACGGGCGAGCCATCTTTTACATTTGTCCTGCTTTTCAGATAAGCTCACCACACCCATTTCTTACCCTCTCTCACAATAACAAGCTTTTCTTTCACTTTGTTTTTTTAAAAAGCAGACCATCGAAATCTGAAACTGTCCTGGTAATTCCAAGGACTTTCAGATTGTAGATTGCCACAAATACTGAAACTGCAAAAAAGGGAAGGAGCGCAACTTTCTGGATATGCTCGTGTTCTGCAACGGGAGGGAGGGAACATGTGACAGACGCAGTTTCACAACACGGCGCTGCAGCATCTGGAGTTCCTCAGCTTCACCACTGCGGTGGCAGCCCATGATTAATGCCCTGTCGGGTCTGTGGACCCAAACAGAGGGTATCACGTGTTCCGTGTCCCTTCTGGGCTGGACGGATCAGGCTCATCACTCCTCACCTCGGCCATATTCATCAGCGGTTTATAAAAGGGATTAAATGTGCTGTCGTTGTGCACGCTTCCAGTCACCGCTGTAGCAAAGCCTTTGTCTGCCGTGACATCATCGACTTTCTCTCTGACACATAAGAATATTCTGTTCTTGGGCACATCCTGTTGTATTTGTTCTCCGTTTACTCCGCAATGACTCAAGGCCGGCAAAGAAAACACTGCGTCAGCTTCTCTTAAAGTCGGCACAGAAGGACAGGAAGCACTCTTGTCCTATAGTGCACTAATGCGGGACAGAGAGAAGGCAGACCACGCACAGACAGCACCGGGGGGTGATGCACAGGAGACTGGGGTGAAACAGACACTTCTCTTCCCTTTTGGAGAGGAGTGGAAAGAGCGCTGCTGGTGGTGAATAACGGGGGCGCTGACCTCTGCTTGGGGAGGTCATTTAAAGGGAAGAGCACAGACTGACCACTGGGGTTATTTGTTATGAGGCATCATACACGAGTCACTGTGATAGCCAGTTTTGAAATGTTTAAAATCCCAATAATTACTTATTGTCTGTGCGAAGAGCACATAAATCCATACAATGTGGCGCCTGTGCGTTACTGTTATTGTTTTAAGTCCGTTTCCACATCTGCATAGAATTGCTCTCAATGATTTGCTGAATAAAGACTTTTGATCTGGAAGAAGCTTTAAAAAAATACCTTGCTGCCTATAAAGTTCGTACAATTTTACTTCTTCTTTTAAGTGCTATTTAGCAACATCAGTAATCACCTTTGACCCAGTCAATAAGGTTCTGAGGTGATGAACGCTTTTTTAAGACAAATTAAACTGTCTTGATCATTTCATAAAAAATATTTTATTCCAACTTTATGACTGTCACCATAGCAGCGAGGATATTGTGACTTTAAAAGTGTTATGAGTAAATGAGTATTCACAATAAAAGGGTTATTGGGGCAAAACATGCTCACTCTGGTCATGAGAGGACCGTGTCTGACGATGACATCATATCCACGCAAGATTCCATTGATCTTATCATCTGGAGGAGGTTTCCAAGTGATCAACAGCCAGGACTCATTCAGCTGGACCGTGACATTTCGAGGAAACACTGACGGCACTGGGAAGCACAAGAAACAAAGGAAACAATGGGAGTGAGATCCAGAAACGCACCGTATACGCAGCCACATAGAGAAAGCAACGCCGCGTTTCCATTGAAATCTTTATTTACAGCTATGCGTGCGCCCACTTCCGAGCTCGGTGGAAACTGGCCAGCTAAACAATCCCCTACGGTGAAGGAAGGAAGGAAATTTAGAGGAGCCCCACCCCTCAAATGTTTTTTCAGAGTTTCCTATGTGACCTTTCAGGAGGGGAAAAAAATGTGGAGCTCAAGTGGATGCGACATTTTTGTGACGAGGTCGCGCGGTGAGTAACGCATATTCCTGTTTTTGCTACCCGAAGCTTGAAAACCCCTCCGAATCAAAGCTGCCGGTTTAAGTTCTGAGATCCAAACATCCTGAGGGTGAGGCCAACAACAGTCACACACCTCCCTCTGTGGTGTCGCCCTGGATCCACGTGGTGACGGGAGACGCTCCCACTTCGTTGCTACAGGACACGCTGATGTTGTACCGGGTCACAGCCTGCAGCCCGGGGACTTCAGAGTGGAACGGCGGCGCTGTGACGTTGATCACCCGAGTCATCCTCACCTCTCCTTCCCTCCGACTCACCTCTTTGACCTTGGATCGATCAGAAAACCGGTAAAGACCAATGCGTTGGCCAGCGGGGGGAGGGGGGGGGGGGGGGGGGGGGGGCACGTGTGCACAGGGACGAGGCTCACCCTGATGTGACACTTTGTTATTGGTGAGAAACCGTCGTGTCCGGGGCTCCAGCTCAACATCAGCTTACTGGACTGTCTCTCTGTGACAGTGAGACCCGTGACTGGGCTGGGAGGTGCTGCAAAGCACCATGGAAGCTCTTGTTAACATCTTAAAGAGCGTTGGAATGCACGATGGCTCCCAGAAGGTGCAGACTTACCTTTGATGTTGATGTTTGCCTCTCTGGAGGTGGTGACCCCCTTCTTATTGTGAGCCTCGCAGCTGAACTGAGTGTACTTGTCCACGCCTGCAAAAGACACGTTGGAAAAGACAGAGTAGCACTTTCACTGCAGTGTAAGTTTAAAGAAAACACTCCTCGAGGTCAAATCTGTGCTAAATATTTGGACAATGTGCAGTTATCTTTCAATGCTGGGACACGATGACACATTTGAGAGGAAAATAATAGATTTTTTTCCTCTGTGCCAAATGTAAATCTGAGGAAAAAAGTGCCATGTCAGCCTGGAGAGAGAGAGAGAGAGAGAAAGAGGTAGTCTAAATATGGCTGACGTCTTTATTATACCTCAAAGATCCACCACATGGGGCCATCCACAGTGCAAAGGTTCTCCAATGTAAAAGACTAACAATGGCTTTTACAGTGTCAGACTGGATGTTAGGCCTGGACTGCTGCTAGAGAATGTCCCTTTTGTTCGCTGTTTTGCACTGCCTCCGTGTCCGAAACACTTCCACAAAGCATCCTCTGAAGAATGACTAGAACAAAAGTTGCATATTGTTGTATTATCTGCAGAACAACCAACCAAAATGAAGAGAAGCTGACGGGCGCTTTACTTCCCACTGCAAAGTAAGACCTCGCCAAACGAGGGTCGAGTTTAAAACAGTAATTACGGTTTGGTTCGCCAGGAAAAAAGTTGTAAAGCGTTCTCATGGATCAGAACTAATGTACGAGCTCTGTGGGAAGCGCACACATGCGCATTCCTCGCCAAACTGTGGAAATGTAACCACCGCATACCTCACTTCAAACTAGCAAACAGATGGTCAGACGGTGGAAGCGAGCCGGGCAACCAAACGAAGCTGGTCATTATTATATAATTTAATACACTTCTGAGAGATTCAAGGAGGAAGTGCGTGTTTACCCGAAATTCTCAAGATGACACTCGTGATAGGTGTCTTCTAGTTGCAGGAATGGGGAAATGACCAGCTCAAAAAGTTGCATTTCCTCTGCGACTATATTTGGAATATGGATCACAACACACACAAACAAAACCCAAAAGTGTGGTTAGATAAATTGCAGGCTGAAATTCCACATGCAGCTGCCAGAGGCTTTCTGCGCTGCTCCTCCGTTTTTACAAAAACTCAAGTGTTCATTGTGGTCAAAAGTCTTTTCAACTGTTTGTCCAACGTTTATATGATGTGCGGGTGTAAAAATAGGTAAATAACTGTTGTGTGTTTGCATATTTGGTCCTGCACACTTTCTGCTGCTTCTGTCTGTGCCCTGCTAAACAGTGGGCCGTCCCATGAAAGAGGTCTTTGTCCGCGGGACCAGCCCCCGAACACACTGCCTGCGCAGCACCCCCACCCCCACCCCACCCCCACCCTCGCCCCTTTACTGGCCCGGCCTTTGCACACGCTGGACCACAGCTGCAGCTCAAGCTTCGGCCGGTTCAGCTTCAATCGGCATCGCCGCAGCGGGAGAGATTAGCCTGCGGAGTGCTGGAAATGAAGGGGTAGAGCGCCCAGAAGAGGAAGCTTATGTTTTAATAACAAACGAGTGTAGGTAGCAGGCAGGAAGGGGAGAGTCCATGTTTGGAATGCAATTTCATGCAATTTTCCTTCCAAATATAGTGTTCAACCAAGACTGGCCTTGATTAAATATAATATTCCTTATTATTATATGAAATATTTTAATTTCCTTTGCCCTAAAACCCTTCTTTAATATAGATCAGGTGGGGCGTTGACTGATTGAGAGGGTTTGGTTCCGGGATTCCGGACTTTCCAAGAAAAAACTGTAATTTGTCAAACATGCAATAAAATATTGGAATTGTGTGTTATGCTGTGTTTTAAAGCAACAAATTTCCAAACATAAGCAGCAGCAGATTAGCTTCCCATTAGATGGACAAACATAGCCATGATTGAAGTAGCTGGTTAGCTTAGCATTAGCATTCCCTGAAAGTCTATGAAAACTGAGTTAGTTGTACTTAGTTGTACGGAGTCACCTCGGCCTGGCAGTGAGGCCACATGGACACCTTTTTGGTCTTAGAAAGTCAACCTATGTGCCCAAAACGACTGGGTTAATTATTTATTGCCTTTATTGCCTCATTGACATCAGTAAATCTGCTCAATAACCTGCGGGCCTGCGTCCAACCTGACTTTAACCTCTTCGTGCTTTCACCTGCCTCAGCGCATGTGGTGCATCTGCGTGGTCACATGTGAACGCCGGTCAGCTCTGCGTCAGGAGGCCCCCCTCCAGCGGGGGACGCGGACGATAAATGTCATCGCAGAGTAAGCAGAGCGCAGATGCTGAGACAGCAGAGACGATTCAGAACAAAAACCAGCCAACACGTCCCTCTGGCTTTGCCACCATTCAGAGCCACTGTGGTTCCTTAATGTGATGATCAAGCAAAACTGACGTCCATCAGGCCAATACAACAACAGCTCACGCTTGTCGGAGGCTTCTTGTAAAAAGAAACTTGGGCCAACTTCTAGGACCATAAAAAAATCGACCATTATCCAATTACTGGCGTTATCTGATTATTCCAGTGACAGTGTAAACAGCATAATTTGATATTCTTTATCAGATATTACTCAGTACTCCTCAGTACTGCGGACTGTCTTTGATTCTTTCATCTCTTTATCTTACGTTTACATGTTGCAGGTCTTTAAGTGTGTGTTACACGAGACTAGCGCACACAGGAAGTGTGAGCCTCTGCACGTGCACGTGTGTGCACGTGTGTGCACTTTAGCAGAAATCTGGTAAATGAGCCGAAAACCACACGTTGTCATTTCTGACCTCCCCTGAAGGCTGCTTTCTGTCTCCGTTGGGTTTCTATCCATGTTACAGTAGAACCACATGTATTAGACAGCTCGGTTCAGACAACAGAACGCCATCTCATCAGTCACCATAGCGACCGGCGGCGTCCGCTTTTACACGTACCATCACAGATATTACAGATCACTGATTCCCACCTGACACCGAGAAGCTGCTGGGAGAGTTGTGGTAGTCACTGTTGGCCAGCCCGTCCCGAAGCCAGCGGATCTGAACGGGGTCGGGAGGTCCGACCGCCTCGCAGGTCAGCGTGAAGGGAGCGCTTCTCGTCACGTTCTGATCCTCCGGTTGACGGATGAAGGTCGGCAGACCTGCGGGTTCACCACAGTTGAGGAAAATGCAGAATTCCCAAGATGCTGGAATCAGACCTGGACCTGACCTTCTACCTCCAGGACGATGGGCTGGGACTCCACCAGTCTCTTGTCGATGGTCAGTCTGCAGCGGTACTCCCCAGCGTCCGCCTGCTGCACTTGGCTAATGCTGCAAAACACGGAGACCCCTCGTCAGCCGTCAGCCTGCAGCGTGTTCCTGGCGTGTGGGCTGCATACCTGAGCTCTGACAGCTGGGTTACCACCCCGTTTGTGACCGTCTGGAGGTCCTTGATCGCCACCTGTATGTTCCCTGCCAGGTCTTGGCCGTCTTTCACCCAGGCGATGATGGGCTCCAGTCTGTCGTTGGGGATGTCGATGGAGCAGTTGAACTTGGCTTCGTGGCCCTCGGACAGCTGGACGACCCCCACGGTGGGTTTGAAGTGCAGCTGACCGAGCTGCTCCGGGGTCAGGGAGACACTCGGGCCATGGGCTGGCATCACAACAGGCTCGGGGGGATGATAGGACG
The DNA here is from genome assembly GCF_901000725.2 of Takifugu rubripes. NCBI lineage: Eukaryota > Metazoa > Chordata > Actinopteri > Tetraodontiformes > Tetraodontidae > Takifugu > Takifugu rubripes. The sequence goes on from NC_042288.1 coordinate 14,820,643, forward strand.
AACTCTTCGGAGGCTGAGCTGCAATTTAGACACATTTCAAAAAAAAAAAAAAAAAAAAACTCTTTCAGGGTCATTGCAGGGCCATATGTGAGCATTTTGGTTTCCAAGAAATATGAATCCATAAAGGTCTCGTGAAGAGTCAACTGCACTGTTGACAGCAACCAGAAAATGTTTTGCTTCTCATCCCAAAGGCATAAACTAATGCATGAAAACTTATATTCAGCCCTTTCATGCCGACCTTTAAGGTTTAAACTGAACTTTAAAGATGACTAAAAGCATCATTAAAAGGAAAACAATGGAAAGAGAAAAGATTACACAGCAGATAGTTCCATCATCCACTGTATGACCCGAAGAATTCAGCCAACAACAGTGACCAGCAGTTCATACTTGCTCCCGAGAGTTTTCCACATGTGACGGACCTGAAGCAGCAGGACTCACCGATGGCCGGACGCAGCGCGATCACGGCACAAAGCAAAAGAGCGGACCAGCTTGGAGGCGAGTTCTTCTCCATGATGGAACGTGGGCTCGTTATTTCCCTGCCCAGGGAGCCGCATCCACAACTTCTAGTTGAGCCTTGAATCGAGTCTGCGGGGCGCAACTCTTTAGTGGCCCCCGACCACCGACATGACCCGACTGGAATGATCTGAATGCGCGATACAAGCGTGAGGGTTTGTTGACCCAAGGAGAGAGAGAGAGAGAGAGCGAGAGAGAGAGCGAGAGAGAGAGAGAGCGAGAGAGAGAGAGTTAGAGTTTACCCGACGTCACCGGACACGCTCCTGAAGGCGGAGCTGGGGGGGCAAGGTGCGCCAAAACACCGAAAACATTACAGCTGTGGAATGTCAATGCTATTTATGATTTTTCCATGTGTTTATTTTGCATTTTAAACACATTATGACCATCATCTCTATGGTCCTATGGCATAGGCGGGTATTTCTTTAGGTTTAAGGAAATATGTGACCGAGTGATAAGATTTGGATGACAGACAACAAAGCATCTTGGTGTAATGATATCGATATGATGTCGGCTGTTTCATTTTATTTTTTCTTTGCGTTATCTGCAAGGTCAGCGTGTTAAAACAATACACATCAGTGAGTTTTATGACATTTATCGGTTCGTTTCAGATCTGAAAAGCGTGAATATTTCACCTTAGAAACCAGTAGAAAGCTACTGTATCATCCCTAGTGATGTGAGAATGAATCAGGTCAGTGTTTTCGGAGGTTTCAGTGATATTTCTGTCAATAAAAGAACAATCAATTTCTGGAACGATGCTACCACCCTGTGGTGAATACAGCACTCACCAATATAGACCTACTAATATTGGATTTATAGTACCTTGATATTGTACATTCACATAGAAATTTAAAAATCTTGATCCTTATTTAAAAAGGGACCGTACAATTTCATAAAACACATGATTAAAAAAGCCAGAATTAGCCAGGAGGCTAATTTTTTTTATCTGCAGTACCCTGGAAATAATGTTAAAATACATTTACAAGGGTCAGACACCTGACTCGGTACCAATACAAGAAACGACATGTTCACAACAAACTGCCAAAGGGAGCACATACAATACCCTCACAACACAATATAAGATACAAATTCAAACACTCACTATAGAATTAAGAAAGCTTAATGTTTATAATGCATTTTCTACCGTCCTCAGTTCGGAGGTAAGACACTGATTTGGTCTAAACACAGCAGGAGACAGTTGGACTGCACTCTGGCGCGGGTGACAGCAGCAGGTTCCTGTCACTTCACATAGTCACCACCAGAGGGCAACAAAACCCTGGGGAATTTACAGATTCGGTTGAATGATTATTTGTTAATTACTCTCTGTATGTTATTGTGCTTACATGTATTTTGCTGATGTGATTAGAATGATCAATATAAAATGAAAAATAAACATGGTAGCTATACATATTTTATCTTTTATTTCTATCTTAACAGTCTGAGTTGATAGTACAAAAATACATCAGATTTACTATTTTCTATATAATTGTGGCACAATTTCCGACTGCACGTAAAAGCAGCAGTAACAGACCGGAAGTGCACTTGATGACGTAGCAGGAACTGATCTGGGGTCTGTTTTTGACACGCCTACATGTCGAGTATGAGCAACTGTGGCAGTGGTCGTGATTGACACGAAAACTGATCCTGAGTCAGTAGGTAGCAACGCATCGCTGCGGGAACCAGGAAATTGAAGTTGTCACGACTACTACTATCACCAAAGTCTGGCGACGTTTACTCGAAGTTTCCATTTTGCCTGAGTTTTGTTAATTTCTGTAGGTAAAGATGGACAAGCTCCGCCGTGTACTCAGCGGCCAAGAGGACAACGAAGAGCGCGGTCTCACCGACCAGGTAGGCGGTGTGTGACAGCTACGCGATAAAGCGCTAATGCTAATGCTAACTTTCTGGGAGCGAGCACCAAATACTGACATTTCGTCATGCTTGTTTCACTTTCTTCTTGCAACACAAAATTCACCCTTTAAAATAATATGTCTAATTTAAATCTACGGTTGTTCTATGCATTTTTAAAAAAAATTATTGAAGCGTAGTTAACACGAGCTGTTATTATCAAATTAGTTAGCCGATCAGCTACTTTCGTGTTGCATTTGATCTCTCTCTCACGCGCGCACGCGCAAACTTTGTGTTCATCTCACATTAACAGCAACTGTTATATTGTGCAGCTGTTTAAAAAAAAAGTTCTACCTTATATGTTTGTGTATTTGCACTTTTTACATGCATTCAAATTAAGGACAAAATGAGGTAAGTTGGTCACGGGAACCTTCTTATAACTACTTGATCATGTGACGATATTTTCTATTTTCCATGTGCCTCCTGATCATCTAAAAGCTGTGTTTGCTACTTGTTAAATGTCTGTACCGTCAGTGTGCTGCCAAAGGTGTTGTGGTTATTTAAATTATTGTGTTGAAGCACGACTTTATCTGTGTTCTTAATGGATTTTCTGCGACCTGATTTAATCATCAGTAGGAAGTTTGCAGCTCTTTGTGATGCTCATTTCGCTGGTGTTGTGACATCCTCCCATTGTTTCGCCCAGGTCCTGGATGCCTCCTCTCTCAGCTACAGCACCAGGCTCAAATGGTTCGTCATATGCTTCGCCGGCGGCATCCTGTGCTCAATACTTGTGAGTTCCCTTTTTCACCTAAGAAGAAAAACACCGTCTGAATTCTTATGGATATCAGGACCTTTCAAACGAGGGTGTTTACGAGCAACATTCCGACTGTGTCATGTGGCGGGTTTGAGCTTTCCTAAAACAAAGCATTCCTATATCTTGTCCTTGCAGATTAAAGTCACATGCTTAATTTGTCCCTTAAATAAAGCGTGTCATGTCGTTCCACATGCCAGACTCGCTGATGCGTGCCATAATGCTGCCATATAGACTGAGACATAACCTCAGTCTGTAGGCAATGATGGGGAGTCTTTAGGAATGGCGGTGTAGAAAAAGTGAAGAAGAAACACAATGTCTTAGGGTGACACTGGCCAAATTGACTGAGTGAACCAGACAGACAAAATTCTAAAGGGGTGGAGGTTATATCATGTAGAGAAGGCTTTCAACCCATTTGTTTGACACAAGGGGGAGCTAGTGAACGTGAGCCTGTAGAAATCCCGGTTGGATTCATTTTTAAGTCATTATGTCAGCCTGAGGGGTTTCTGGGATTTGGGCTTTTAGCTTTGAAGTGAGTTGATAGATTGACTTCAACTGCATAACTTTGTTTTCTGTTACCAGGGTTCAGCTTTGCTTTTCCTGCCAAATGGAATCAAACTTTTCGCCGTCTTCTACACAATAGGAAATGTTGCAGCTCTTTCCAGGTAAAGCTCATCAGATCCAGATGGAATCATCAGAACTCTACTGCTTCAAGTTATTGTTCTCCCCAGACATGGTGGGGAAACAGGGAAACCTCATTGAACAACAATGCATCATTGTCATTAGTCCTGCTTCCTTTTGGACAATCAGAACCTCTGTGTTCTGCCCTGAAAATGGGAAAGTCCTTGTTTATAATTCCAAAATGGAAAAATGAAATTCTGCGTCGTGCTCGTTTGTATTGAGGAGCACCTCAACACCAATGATAAGTGGTTACCGTTCCTCACAGGAGGAAGGTCAAGTTTCTAAACATTTATCTAGTTTAGCTTTAGCTGCTGCTCCTGACCAGACGATACGTGGTCACCATGCATCCCACAGCCTTTTATGGCTGAGATTTCACATTTAGAATGTGCCTATGTTTGAAGGTCTTGAAGGCCAATAGACTTAAATGTTTCCGCTAATGCAAACACGTTATGATGTGAAACCATAAATTATTCTAGTATAATCGGGCAGCCGGTTTCATGAGGACCAAACGGATGTTGTGCTGTTAATTATTGTTTCTGATGGCTGTTATGTAATGTTGTAATAGGATTAGACACCAGAGGCCTTCTGTTTCGTTAGCTTTATATATTATTTAATCTGGACAAACCACGCCTATTTCCCATATGGAACAGTGTCCATTTCACGTATCAGGTGCTCAGAAGGTTTAAGAGGAGTCATCCGTTGCATTCACGCCCTTTAAATTAATTTATAATGCCAACCACCAATGTCATATTTGAGGACTTCTAAACGTATTTTCAGTTTTATACAAATCCCGGTTGTACATTCATATTGACAGCGCTATATTAAACATTTTCTCCAACTCTAAAAATGTAAATGTAATGAGACGGCGTCTCCACATGTAGTATTTAAAGGCATCTTCTCAGCAGAAGAGTTAGAGTAGGCATCGATCCCTCTCAGCGGACGGAGGCCGAGCCTGCGTCACAGGACTCGTCCTGCGTCTCATCCGGCAGCCGTGACGCCGCCTCTACCCGCTCAGCTTCGCTGACCTCGGATCTGCACGCCTCGTCAGTGGGGGAGGCCTTTGTCCTGTTACATTTACTGACGTCACTCATGCATCATCAGGGAGTCTCGGGCGCGTGGGGCTCACACGTTCGTAATCGTTACACCGGGTGCAAATATGGTGGCATCTTTCATTTTAACGTAGCTGTACAGACAGTTGTGTCCGTTTACCCGCTTCTGAGCTATTTCTTATCATTCTGGAATTTTTACCTTTATTGAAAGACAAAAAACATCTTTTGAATAATGATGACTAGCTATTTTATTGTTAACTGGGCTTTATGGAGAGCATTTCTAGGAAAATGTTTTGTCTGTCGGAAAACCTTGACAGAGAAATTCCAGGCAAGAGTCCAGGAAGTTCTCAAAAATATGAGGTTTTTAAAATGGCCGACATGGTTTATTAATCCCACTAGGGGATTGTTTTATCTGAATGAAGCTTTTAGAACGGCCGATAGAGCCCACATGCACATGCATTAAGGAAGAGGTAAAGGAAAGTGAAAAGGCTGCCCCAGAACGGTTCTTGTCCTTTTTGGTCTGCAACCGGGGGTTGAACCAAGAACCCTCTGCCTCTGAGCCCGGGCCCCTGCAGACTGAGCTATAAAAACAGGACGTTTAAAACACATGTTTCCCAGACACAACAGTGACAATTATGTGTGTTCACCTTCATTCCTGTCCTTTGCCAGCACCTGTTTCCTGATGGGACCACTCAGACAGCTGAAGCGCATGTTTGAACCCACGAGACTGATCGCCACAATCGTCATGCTGGTAAGTCCTTTTAGTGTCGGCTGGTTCCGTGGGTCATCATTTCTTTCTCTCCTAAGTTTGACTTTGACTCAAAACTGTTGGTATTCCAACAGCTCTGCCTCGTCTTAACACTCTGTGCTGTGTTTTGGGTGAGTAGAAGATGCAGAATTTGAAACTATTCCCATCCATTTTCACAGGTGTTGTGGCTCAAATGGGTTTTTTTCTTTCATTTTCAGTGGGGCAAAAAAGGCCTGGCTATCATCTTCTGTATTCTGCAGTTTTTGGCTATGACCTGGTAAGTGTGACTGGAATCCTTTCTCTTGGCATTTGTCCAACTGTCCTTATAGACTTCTGGCAGCTGCTGACCTGGCTTGTCTTTAATGTCCACGAGTTAAGGTAATTGTGCCGCTGAGGCCTTAAGCTGACTTGCAGATATAACTGCGAACAGATCCACGGGCAGTGTGCCAGCGCACCTTTAGCCCTGCCACAGCGGAAGGCTGCAAATGATCCCTCATTCCATTTAGTTTTTTGGTTTCTTTCTTAATCGCCTGATTCAGTTCCCTGACAGCGGTAATTGATTAGTAGGTCGTCAGGCAACACAGTTGCAGCCTGGATCACCGGAGGCCTACTTAGACCAGACAGGCTGGAATTTCCACCTGTTCTATTTGCACATGAAACAAATCTTCCTCAGCTCACCCCCAGCTTTGGCTGCAACCACCAGTGAACTGTGCAGTTAGAATACACACATCCCTGAATATGTACACACTCAAAGTTTATTGTACATATTAGTAGGCAAACTAATTCACAAGGTTGTTTTTTTTCCTAAAATTTGCAAAAATTCTCCTTTTTAATGGCTGCATAAAAGCTTTTATTAGTTATAAATAGCATTTTATGTCTAAATGTCCATTTTTAACGGAAGGTGACGCTTTAATCCTCATACTTGGCCTTCTGAATCCTTCAGAGTGGCTCCATAAATGGAACATAAGGAGTGGGTTTTGAAAGTTGTCAAATAAATCCCGTGAGTGATGAGTTTGGGCATGTCAGCACTTGAATGTTCAATAATTTGGACGTCTTTGCGCGGCGGGCTAACAATAGCTGAAGCGCACACAGAGACAGCGCAGCAGTAGGAGGAAGATAATGAACAAACATCAACCCATCACTTAACGGTCCTGTCAGAAGTGTCAACTGCATTTTTGCACCCTCGTGTAATCCAGACACTTCCGTCCTGCCTCCTCTTTCTCCGCCGCATCACCAAGGCAACCGCAAGTCACACATCTTAGGTTTATTTTTAACCAAACGGGGGCATCGCGCAGTCCCACGCAGGCACTCAGACGTCCGTATGAACGCGGATCCGTAAGATGTCGCTGCTGAACCGCGGAGGCAGATGGGGGCAAAGTCCCACAGGCAACATGACAGACTGTGGGAGGGGAATAATGGCACACACTTGCCTTTTTAGCATTTATGTTCCATTTACTGCAGTACAATAACGTGGAGGTCAAACAGATGGCGGCTGTACTCGCTCAGTATTCAGCTCCTCCACCAAATTCCTCACATATTTGGAACATTGTTCTGTGTGTTGGATCAGGGTTCATTTTTGTGTAGTCGCTTCCTGCTCGTGTTTTTTGTTTAACGCCCCGTTTAGGTTTCAGTCACAAGATTAAATCACTTAAATTTGCCTAATCCCCAAGGCCAGGGGAGATTTTACTCTGGGCCCTCTGCTCATGTCCTGGTTAAAGGTCGTTTGTGGTTTTACTCAAATTTATTGGTTTGTTATAGATGGAATGTTTTGCCAGTTTTTATATCGCTTGATTTGCAGTTTATATTAAAGAATAACTGGTCACCAGCTGATTTTTGGTGTGCTTTCTCTTTCAGGTACAGCATCTCTTACATTCCATTTGCCAGGTAAGATGACGTGATTGTGGTGAATCATTTGCCCGCCGATGTTAAAACCTTTGCTGTTTGGTCCGTAGGCCGTGTTACTCCACCGGAACACAGCTTAAATATCAGCTGCCAGAATGAATGATTCAAACAGTTGACTTCACCTATGCTCTGGAATGTCTTGTGTTTAAACGATACTGTGGTGGTAAGGTGATCCTCGTGGTGACCCTTCTGGGGAAAAACATGTTATTTACCTCCAAACACTCTTTGCCGTCACCATATGGCTGTAATCCCTGCTGAGTACCAGCGCTGTGTCAAACAAATGGCAGCTTATTGTTTCGCACCCCTCACGGCTGCCATTTGATATTTGCTTTATCCATATTATCCAAATTAAATAGTTCCTTCTGGAAACGATGAGCCTGCATTAAGCTCTTTAGGATCAAAGCACATGAAAGATTAAAATAAAGATCCGATAGGTCAGCAGTTGTTGTCCCCAACGTCTCGTCAACAGTGGAGGACGGCGTGCGTTAAAGGACGGAGCGGAAGGCCTCGAGTGAGCACATGACCTAAAATGAAAGAAAACACATCTCGTGCCTTCACCGAGCCAACCAGTGAGGTGTGACGTCTGCAGGATTACGTCTTGTTTGGTTTGACCCCCACCCGTCCAGCCCCCCCCCCCTCCCCAATTGTGTGTCATATATTAAGTTGACGCTTTCATCCGTTCGGACAGCTGAAAGACGTCCCATAGCCTCACGAGCTCCCCCATCCCCCAGCCTGGTTTCTGACAACGGTGCAAAGGGGAGACAAAGAGCCTTTCTCATACCGCTCTTTAAAAAAAAAACCCAACAAATTCCTTTGGTGAAATGCAAATTTGCCTTCACGTTTGAGAGAATTTACTCCGCGATCACGTTTTTAATAAACAATTTCCTGTCACCCTTAAGCTTCTTACTTTAATACGCTTGTCATGTTATCAGCTGGGATTGTTCCAGCCCCTTCTCTGTTTACCACACGCGGCTAAATAAGCGGAATGTTTTTATCTCGTCCCGTCACGTTTGACTCCCTTCTCTTCCCGTCCTTGCCGGTACCCACACAAACTGTGATACCTGGCAGGCCACAGCACCGCATGGTCAAGAGGCTTGATCCTCTAATGTATTTGGCTCAGTTACCTATTTATACCACCTACTGGCGGAGGAGGGCGTTTAAACCGGCTCCATGCACAACCCCCCGGGGGCTCTCATTTTAGAACACAAACTGGAGAAATCTGTCAGCATCCCACCTCCAGAGAGCACAGTCAAGCCAGGCGGCACCAGTTAGAGTAAAGGTTTATTTTCCATGCATCGGATGATGGATAAATCATCTGAAGGAGCCGTTGGTCTGCTGACCTCCCCTCCTCCACCACCTCAGACTGCTGTTGCCCCCCCCCCACCCCCACCCCATATCTCCGTTTAACCTTGACGGGTTTCGCACCTCCTCCAGTGAAAATTTAACTGAGGCTGCAGGCGAAGTCTGCATAGCAACACACTGAATGCCAGAGCAAGGAGCCCCATCCGTGGTAACCATAGCGACCGCGTATTGCATCATCCTTCAACAGTGAGAGCACCTGGAGACGGGAAGCCCCCATCGCTGACAGCACGCGCTGCTTCCTCGCCACAACACGCTCACTAATTCATGGCGAGCCGCGCCCAAATCACCCTCACAAAGGACGGGCGCCACTTTTGATTTTTTCCGCGTGACAGAGCTGCACCTCCCGTATCGTTGCCAAGCACCTCGTTGTTTTCTGCCTCTTTGTTTTGCTCTGTTTTCTGTGTTTTGTTCCGCTCATCTTTAAACACATTTGTCTTGTCTGTGCTTCTTACAGGGACGCTGTGATGAAATGTTTCACCACCTGTCTGAGTTAAGCTTCCTCCCTGCAGGGTTGGATTCCAAGACTGGTCCTAATATACATAACTGCAGCTCTGAGACAGTTTGCTCTGTAAATAATGCTGTGATCTGTCATGTTTCTATGTTTTTGGAGTTTGATCTGCGAGACATGAGTGCCTTTAAATCCTAATGTATCTAATTAATGTACTTTATTTTCAGATGATTTTATGCCATTGACATTTAGGGAACTTTGAATCTCTATGTGTGCATTCATATATAAAGTGAACGTTCCTTCACGTTACACACTCGTATGTACATCTTCATTATATTATGTATTGCCTGACAGACAATATAGAATATCACAACATCACTTCCAATATTTTACTGGCGAAAGAGATAGAAATTTAAATGTATGACTGCACCCCCCCCCCCCCCCCCCCCCATCAAATCCAATTAAAATTGCTCCACCTTTTTGTGATTTGATTTCCTGCCAGATGCAGCAATGATGCGTTTAGTTACGCCTTTCTGAGCACTGTGGTTTAAACATGACCTAATAACCTAGCTTGCACTGGGTCCTTACTTTTCCTCTCTCTTGGTCTCTACACACACACACACACATATATATATATATATATATTTATGTCTAGCATGTGGTTGTCATGACAACCCCCTCTGCAAGATTCATAACCTCAGCCTACCCCCATTGTGTTGCACGTGTTCACATTAGCCTGATGATGAGCTAGGTATTGTTTTAGAGTCCAATCTTCCTATTTAAGGCAAAGTAATTGTTTTTTTTTTTTATAAAGGTTCTTTTTTCTTAGTTGAGTTTAGGATTTGACATGTTTTACCAACTTTGATCTGCAAAATTTTTAGGTTTTCCGAGCACTGATTCAGGCCTTTTTTCCCTACTTAATTCTACTTTGGAAGGCTTTCTGCTCAAGAGCCTCCGATTTCAGCGGTTTCATTAGACACTTGTATGATGTGGAGGATTACTGTGGACAAAATCTCCCATCAGCGCCACGTGCTCAGCCATCTTGGTAGAGACCCGGCAAATCCTGGAACGGTTAATCTCGGGGGTAGGATAATTGGGACGAATGAAGGCAGCGCAGTTGTTTTTGTGATCAGTTTTGTTCGCCCCCTCTTGTTTAAAACCATTTGTCTCTATATAAAGTCACAAATAAGAGGGAGCAAGCGACCTATAAACCAGCCTGTGTGCCCTTCCCAACGTATTCATTTTTTAAACTAATATACTTGTTCAGCTGCCTAAAGAGAAGAACTTTCTTTATTTTCATGTGCCAAAGCAGCCTGTTAATATGTTCCATGACTGTAATTGCAAAATGCTTCCTCTGGCGATTTCGAATAAACTGTAGAAACAAGTATTGATTTTCTTTTACAGTCCAATCTAAAACTGCCTGACTGAAAGTGCATGACAAAAAGAGGCGAAATCAATATTCTCTGTATCCCCCGCATGGCTTAAACATGTCCTGTAGGCTTTTGAGGCTGGGGGACACGCGCACATCAGTGCGACGGAAAAGGTCAAAGCAGACTGACGCAACAATCATTTATTTCGGATGATTTTGTCCAGCATGTTTTGAATTGATCAAAATTGCTTCATGTGCACAGAGATCTGATGTGGGCTTGATTTTGGGGGGGGGAGAAAACACGAAATGACATCACTACGGCTGTATCGTGGCTTTGTTCCGTGCGTCTCCTGGCCACGCCTCCCTGTCTGCCGGCTCATAAGGCAGCCAGTGTGCGTCTTTGCGCGTATTAGTCTGCGAGGACAACAGGTGCACAGGCGGTGGTCTCTATCCACGTCGCTGTCCGATGATGCCCGCTTTGCGCAGGTCTTCCCTATTTGCACCTCGGGCATTTGCACGTTTTTATATCCTGATTACTTCCAGCCGACAAAATGCCTTTTCCTCCCATCAGCCTCCCCCAGCGAATCTCCTCTCCTGGCCGGGAGCTGTTCGGGAAAAAGAAAGCCAGCGGAGTGCCTCCTCAAAATGAGCTCACCAGCAAACCCAGCAGGGACAAAGTGGGATCCGACAAGGAGAAGCAGTCGGTTTCTTGGACCTCTGCGAATTTAAGGAATCTGGGGCGAAGAGCCCAACAAGAGGTGAGAAAAAGCCCAACTCAGGTGGTGGATGCCGCACATGACACCCAGAGAAAATGCTCCTGGCTGGCGGTGCCGAAAACTCAGGAATCCGGAGGCGTCAGGCGATCTAGCTCCATGGACTCTAGCAGACAGCTCAGCGGCAAAGAGGATGGCAAGAAGGGCATCCAGTTCACCCTCAGCCTCACGCCCGAAGCCATTCTCGTCCTCCAAAAGCGCAACCTCGAGAAGCAGATGATGGCGAGGCAGCAGAAGTGCTGCGCCTCGACGGACTTTCGGAACAGGCGAGTTTTTCCATCCAAGAAAGCGCACGGCGGCGCCAGAGGCGGCGCGCCGGGCACCAAAGCGGAGGGCGCGGAGCAGGACATCACGGCTATTGTCAAAATCTCTCTTTTGAACGACCAGCACAAGTACGACGACGTGGAGTACGAGGAGGAGGATGGCGACGTGGATGAGACTGTGGTGAGGAAATGTAAGGAGTGGCTCAAAGGGGTAGAAAACGCCGCCGCCTTGGGGAAAGTCGACAAACTTTCCTCGGTGCCGCAGCTGAAGGGCTGCTGACACCTGGTACTTGACCTTTGCTCGCAGCTGATGATGGACTCCTGTGCTCATGTACTGACGGCTTTACGCACGTCGGTTGTCTTCGGCGCAATCTCAGGCTTGTTTTCTGAATTATTTGGCATCGCAAATGTCGCCAAACTAGGAGGAAACCATCTAAAAGTAGATGTCTGGATCGTGCTGGAGTTAGAGGAATGCACCTTCAACGCACAGCAGGAAAAAAGCAACGCAGTGGATCCCGTTGCTCCGTGATTTCCACGCCTCTTCTCAGCGTTTTCTTATCAAGTTTTGAATTAAACACACCACAATTCCCGTCTTTTGCACGTGTTTTTGTTTTCAGCTGCGCGCTTGTTGATCAGCAGGCGCGTCCGCGTGAAGGAACGCGAATCTCCTCCTTTGTGTTGGAGAACAATAAGCTGCCGACAACAGGACGCCGGCTGCTGAAACCAAACTGGACCCTATGTTTCCTCTGAGAGGGCTGCGCCCTATAGGGTTTAACAGTATTTAATATTTACGAATTATTTGTACTGTCAAACGATTTTATTTCCTGTCGATGATTTTATGCCTTTTGAAGTAAAGCTTTAAAAAAAATCAGCAGGTTTCTTTGATCCTTTTAATTCTGACGCTGTCTACTGTGCCTCTTCCATAATTCTCTCACATCGTGGTGATTTGGATTCTTTTCTCCCACATTTTTGGCCAGTATTTTAAAGGTTCTTTGTTGCTGCTGTAGCTACTCTACCTGGGGCCACTTGGGCATTAGTGTAAGCTTCTTAGACGTCCCGTTAAGCAGGGTGTGCACAGGGCCCATACCATGAGTAAATCACCCCAATCTGCTTTATGGGTCTTTTATTGAATAACAGAAACGTGCAAAGCGTGAAGGTCAGCCACATATTATCACGTTTGAATGTTCAGGGGGAGAAAGTGTAAAGATGGAACTAAAACCCCTCTAGTTTTGTTATTACATAAAAGCACTAATGTAAACCTCACACACTAATAAAGCTGCAGGGTCACAACTTGAACAAAGTGTGAGTCTGTGTGTACAGTGTGAACTGCAGTGTTTGCAGTTACTTGGAAACCAGCATGTGTGTGTGTGCATGCGTGTGTGTGGTGTCACAGCTCAGGCTTCAGTTTCAGATAAACACTTTTTCTGTCAGAACATTGTTGGGAACAACCCAGTTGAGTGCACGACCCCCCCCGCTGAAGTGTGTGTACAGGCCAGTACGGTGTGTACCAAGACCCATTCAGCACCGCCCGGCTCCTCTCTGCTGGTTTCATCTGCGGCTCTGTTGCGTAATCGCTCCTCTTTTGTGCTATTTCACTTGGGCCTTCTGTTTGGGTCCGTCTCCATGCCGCCGTCTGTCCCCTCCGCCCGTCTGTCCTCGTCCTGGGGGCTGCAGGGACCAAATAGGCGTTCTGAATGAGCAGAAGCTGCAGAATCGGGCAGCTTGGTGACACGTGGAACCACCGTGACCCAGCATTTATAGTTTAGACTTTTTTCTTACTTTCGTTTGCCTCTTTTTAGCTCCGCCCATTCATCCTCTGCCAGGCTGCAGCTGCAGTCGCTACACCAAATTTCCTTTGAATCTACATTTTAAAGGTAAAATAATGAAGCAACATGAGCATCCAGTAAGGCTCCTCCGAGACACTTGGCAAAAAAGTGGTGGCAGGGAGCCACAGCAACATCACCGCGGTAACGGAACTGATAAATCCGCCTGTTTCCATCACCTTTTGTGAGAAGGGCAAAGCCGACACTTCCTGGACGGACTCAGCCTGTAAACTTTGCTAAGGGTCACTCAGCAGTAGCCTGTTAAATCCAAGGCCTTTTCCAGGACATCTCCGGATTCCTGGAAAAGGCCTTGCTGGTTTCAGGGAAATTACCTTTATTATTGCATTGTGGCACAAATTCTTTTCCTTCCCTCTTTTTTAGCTCATTTTCAACTATTTAAATGTGTTTGGGTCCACAGAGTCGTGCAAAGACAAAAATGAAACTTCCTTTTGTGACATCTGTCGAGGATAAACCATCACAAGGATTCCAGGAGGATGTTGTTGCTCACTGAAAACCGCAGTGGCAGAATAGACTCCTACAAAATAATGTCCTCGAATGCAGGACACGGCGAGGGCTTTGGAGGAGAGGAAGTGGCGCTCTGGTGTTTCCGTGGTTTCCGGGCTTCTGTGTGGGACGCTGCTCCTGGGAAATGAGAGGCTAAAAAGGATTAGCAAAGACGTGTCTTCTTTCTGTCTTTTAATCTTCAGAAAAGCTCACTCCCACTCAAAAGGAAATTCTGTGTATTTGCTGTTGCAAAAGGATGAACACCTACACAAGAGCCGGACCAAACGAGTGGAGTCCTGGTCTCAGCCCCAGCAGGAGGAGTGGGATCCATTTATGCGTTTGAAATACAAGCAGGCACTGAAATCAACAAACACACTGGGTCCTTTGCACCACGCGATGTTTTTCTCTGTGTTTTAACCTTTTAGTGAGTTGGTGACTCCCCACAACAGTGCGAACTGTTTTTCGTCGTCCTGTAGCGCCATCTACAGTCAAACACCAACCATGCGCCTCACTTTCCGGGTCATTCTGCCCCCTCATAAATTTACTCCCACAGACACGAGACAGCAGCCAAATTAATACCATCAAATTTTTTATTTCTTACTCTAAATAGCCGACAGAATAATAGAGAAAATGTGAGAAAAATCTAACCTCCACTGTTCTTTATTTTCCTTTGGCTCCTTTTGCTTAATTTAATCAAATTCATACATAAAATTCAAGACTTAAATATTAAGAGGATCCAATCTTTTGAAAGTATGAAATCTTTAACAACACTAAGGTTGTTGTTGTTGTTGTTGTTGTTGTTGATCAGACGGTGCAGTTACACGTTTGCCCTCACGGGGGCAGCATTACACGTCGATCGCTGTTGCTGCGATGCTCCACGTCCTTTACTTGAGTTGTTCTTTTTTTTTTTTTACTATAACAGTTTGTTGTAGGGACACCAGATTTTCCCACAGAGCACTGTTTGTTTATCACCACAGTAACTGTCTGGGCTCAAATACACACATATGCATATCAAAGCTGCCGAGTTTAAAAGTTCACACCTTTGACTTTTCCTCTTTGACTCTTCAGTGACATGCATATCATTAACGGCGAGCGCATTTAGGAAGGACTTTAGGAAGACAAGATGCCGAAATCATCCCAATAATTAATCAGGATACATAACTTTGAAGTGCAATCAGCAATAATTAGGGTTTTATTGTGTATAAATATGTCCATATATTGAGTAAAGATACATAAGTTTTGGTCAATTTTTGGATTTTTTGATCGGAGACACCGTTCCAACATAGTAGCATTCCTTTATATTTGAACCATTATTTGGTGGTGATTTGCCAGTTTAAGAATGATAATTCAAGATAAAACAAAGTAAAACGGTAATCTAAGCATGGAACATTTGCACCGGCGTAGTTCCTCACACTGAGGCCGTTAACAATGCTCCTTGGGTACCGGCAGGGTTTCACAGCTTTACTTTGAAAATATTCATTTCCTCTGTTTTGTTGTCGGCGGCCTGAGCTGTTGTGGTTGACTTTGATTTTGACTGTCTCATCTCTCTCCAGGTGTGAAAAGAGCCATAAGTCTCAGAGCTGCCTGTCTGTGTGTGTGTGTGGGGGGGGGGAGCCAACGTGACGGAGATCCTGTCTTATCTTCGCCTCCTGTAAAAGCTCAGCTTCTTCAGGAGGGTGTAATTGCCCCCTTCTAATGACTTGCACTTGGTGGGTGGGGTAGGGGCCAGAGAGAGCACAATAAAGAACTTTAGAGACCTTGTAGTGGAAATCCTTTCCTTTAAATAGCTAAGCAAATGAAAACTACCCGTTGTTTCCTCAGTTAAGACAGAGAGGCTCCGTCAGACATTGAGGTGAGGCAGCACCAAAGCAGGCAAAGCCAAGAACACCTGCTGGGGCCTAATTGGTCCTTGCAGCAGTTAATGGCTTCCTGTGGCTGCGTGTTTACTTCTCATTTGTTCTGTATGCACTGTTTCCCAGCCTCTGAGACGAGGTTGGCCGGCTTTAACTCTGTCTTCCCACAGCTTTCTGTCTCTTTCTGTCTGAGCTCTTCCTTTCGGCTACACAAAAGGTGTTTTGCAACTTCTGCCTGGTTCTGTGGTGTTTTAGCGTCGCTGCACAGGGCTGCCGCTCCAGATGTCCCACGTGGAAAATAAAAACTCCATCCCGACCCAGGACCCCTAATGCATCGTTTCAAAGATGGAAACTCTCAACAGGACACAAAGATTCCTGTTCCCAATGGAATCTGCTCTGTAACCCTTGGGAAGAAAAGGAGTTGGTTTCAGCTCTCTGATCCAGTTTTAGATGGCCTGAGGTCTCTTCTTTACTGTCTCCCTTCTAAATCTGTTCAAAATATCATATTTATTATCACACAAATAAATGTTCCAGCTGGTGAACTATTCTACCAAACAGGAATGATTTTTTTATGTTAATTACAGAAGCTTTAAAAACCCTTTGCTGCTGTATGTCCTGAGAATCTGTGTTTTGGGGGGAGGGGGGGGGCAGTAGAGGCCTCTAGATGTTTGAGCTGCCCTCCAGAGCAAACACAGGCTCCCCTGGAAGCATGTTTTGCGCTACCCATCCTGGAGCTCACGTAGAAGTGAGACGAACAAACACGATGTGACCCTGCTCTGGTGACCCCCCACCCCCCCCCAGACAGCGATGCCTTCCCCAAAAGAGATTTGGCCTGATCCGGCCGATAGCGTCACTCCGTATAACATATGCTGGGATTAGCGCATTAGCTCGGAGGCTTCAGGAGGTTGTGAAAGTGAACCGACCATGTTCTCGTGTGAATTCTCGCCGCATTCCTCACATCCATCAGAAATACTTCTCTAAAAAGCAATTAGTGCTGAAGTCCTCGCTTAAAAGTTCTGCCATCTGCCCGTTTGACCTGCTTCGGTTTTACTACTATATTTATTATTAGCTGCGGTTATCATGAGACAGGTAATTTGCTGTCTCCGTGACCACCTCGCCAGGGTCTCCTCAACACGTTGAATTTCACACGTGCACATCACAAGCGTGCAAAATGTGCCGGCTCGGACGTGTCCAACGCTACAAATCTACGTCGCATAGAACCTCTCAAGAATGTTCTCGTAGTGTAAGTCCACCTGTGCAGAGGGTTGTATAGATCTGTTACCTGCTGCACTGTCCTGTCAGCAAACGCTGCCTTGCTCAAGAGCCCTCTCGGGGGGCAGTTTGCACCCAGCAGACAAAGCGTGTTCTCACCCGAGTGTGCGGTGTTGTTGAGCGTGAGCTGCTTCGCTGATGTGTAGTAGCAGCATATTATGAAAAAGAGCCTGAGCAGAGAGCGTCAGCGATGACGTCGTTGCTGTCAAGCTGTTGAGGAGTTATTAGAGGGGTTAGAGAGCACGTCTGCAGGAATCCAGACAGAACAGAACAAACTAGCGACGCCTGGACGGCCCAAAAGAGCTGTAGGGAATCAAACTAGCGACGCCTGGACGGCCCAAAAGAGCTGTAGGGAATCAAACTAGCGACGCCTGGACGGCCCAAAAGAGCTGTAGGGAATCAAACTAGCGACGCCTGGACGGCCCAAAAGAGCTGTAGGGAATCAAACTAGCGTTGCTTTAATGCTGGAAGACACCCAAATGTTCTCAAACGTAATGGTTTTAGAAATGGAACGCAAGTTTCCCACAAAGAAATTCATCTTAACACACCTGGGACACCAACAGCCTGCTGATCACACACACACACACACACACACACACACACGCACACACACACACACACACACACAAACAATAAAGCCAAAAAGTAACAAAAGTGTAATCAATTCAAAATAAGCTGCAACGTTCAAGCAGCTGAAACATTTTAATTCTTCCAGAAATTTAAGTTGTTTATTTTTTTTTGCAAGTTTTTAATTTGGATAAAATGCATTCTGTTCAGATGGGAAGAGCAGTTTAAGGAGAACCTCTGTAGGTGCACCAAAGCAAATTTCAGATGTTTTAAAGAGCGACGGTTTTGTTACGCTGGTGCAAACGTAACATGTTTGGAGAAAGTTATGGCAGATCACCTTCAGCTGTGTGTGTCCTTTAACCGCTCCTTGGAATTTGCTAGAGACCTCTGAAGTTGCCTGTTATCACTTTATCAAAGGCACGAAACTTGATCTTTTTCATGAGTTATATTCTCCTGTTTAGAGTAAATAAAATAGAGCACTACAGCGGCCATGCTCAGGTGTGGAGCAGCACGCAGACGTCTGCACGGCTCATTTTCCTCTCACTTTTGTGTAAAAACGGGCCTGAGCAACGCAAACAGAGGGCCAACCTGGCCAGAGGGAGGGTAAACACTGGTCAGACAAGCTTTAGTCACTGAGACTCACATCTTCCACTGCCTGAACTGCAGCTGTCTTCAGGACGTGGACGCAGGCTTCTGTCCCTAAGGCAGCAGAAGAAAAGCCAAAATGAGATGGAGACGGATTAATGTTGTTAGTGATACTATTGTTAATGGTTCTGTTGCTAAAGTGAAGCTAACCTGAGAGTGTTCTGTTGATTTATTTGATGCATCTGCATCGGGGGGGCTTCGGTGTCTGTGTCATATTGTCCAACAGGAAGTGAAGTGTGCCAGTGTGACAGGGTGGCTGCTGGAGGAGGTGATCAACGGGACACCAGGACTGTGGGAAATGACGCCAGCCATGACGCCTCTGTCTTTACGGGCCGCTCAGCTCGTATATGGGTGGGTTGGGGAGCCACGGTGGGGGGTGTCTTTACAGTACAAACCGATTACTGAAACAGGAAGTGATGGATGAATGTCATATGTGTCACCCACTGTTAAAAGGTCCCATGTTAGGAACCTCACAGCAACTACAGGAGCAGTTAACAAACACCGTTAATGTTGGCTGATGGTCATGAATCCCAAAGAAGCGGAGTTATGAAGGACATTTCAGTGTGTACGTCAGTTTAGCTTTAGTCTTGGTGCCGCTGAGGCCTGCATAGGTGCGTTGTAGACGTATTTGGGTGATATTTGTTTTTCTCTGCCCACTGCGAAGTCTGGTCCAGACTGTTGGACAGAGGGAGCCTCTGAAGGCAGGAGGAGTGAGGAGATGGTGATTTGGTTAGTAACACAAACCAGCTACAACACACCAGCACAGCTCCATGGAAGCTAGTATGTTGTTGCCCCCCCCCCTTCAGATGTTGCCATGGCAATTGGTTTGAAATAAAATTTACCTGTGATTTCTGAGCATAACGTCAGCACTGATCATGTCTTTTTGGAACTAAAATCACTGAAGGATTAGTCACATATATTAACATATTCAACAATAATTCACAATAAAATATATTAGATTTAGATGCTTTTACACTACAGACAAGATAACATATGATAATTAATCAGCATTTGAGAACTCAGCCAACCCAAACATATATTTGAGTCGATTTACACGTCAAAAGTAAAGTTCACATTCTGTAAATAGTATTTTTAAATCGGTTTAAAAGTGTTGAAATATTTGACTAAAAAACACACATCTTTATTTATTTTCTTCCCACCTTATCTAATTTTAAAATAAATAAGGGCTACCTTTAATGATTTTATTCAGTTAATAATGGAAAAAAAGTAAATTAATTAATTTATTGTCACCAAATGTGCTTCAGCAAGGAAGTATCACACTTTCAGTTCCTCCATTTTGGGTCTGGAGGGATCAATAAATAAGCATTCAATGTGGTTCTCTTGAGCAGAATGGTTTAATTCTGCAGGTGTGGCTTTGATGTAAGTGTCAATATTTACAGGTTGATGTAATAAAGTAAGTGAAACTGTTTTATTCAAAAGGGTGCCATCCTGCAGACACCGAGGATATGACCTGTCCCAGCCAATCCGCACAGTCCGAAGAGATCAAAGAGAAAACGAGCCAACCATCTCTGCTCCAAACCCCGACATGGAGATTCCCTTCAGCCTATTTAACCTATGCATGACATCCGGAGAGGAGTGTTTTCAGGAGACACCAGGACGGGAGAAAAAACAGATACATTTGCGTATAAGACCCGAGATTACAACTATCGAGCTGTTGGACAGGATGGCTGCAGGCGAATGTACCGGGAAGGCCAGTCATTACCGGGTGGACCACCTACTTAATGCGGTCGAGAGTGAGCTGCAGGCTGGCAGCGAGAAGGGTGACCCCACGGAGAAGGACCTGACAGTGTCCCTGGATGAGATTGAGCTTTGGCAAAAATTCAAAACTCTGACAAATGAAATGATCGTCACAAAGAACGGCAGGTAAGGAAAGATGCCACATGATTTATTTATTGCCTCGTTTTTCATTTATTTATTTATTTATATATTTGTGTAAAGGCGCATGTTTCCGGTGCTTAAAGCCAACGTGTCTGGTTTGGACCCGAACGCCATGTATTCCATTTTATTGGACTTCGTCTCAGCGGACAACCACAGGTGGAAATATGTGAACGGGGAGTGGGTTCCCGGTGGAAAACCCGAACCTCAAACGCCCAGCTGTGTGTACATCCACCCGGATTCTCCCAACTTCGGGGCGCACTGGATGAAAGCGGCCGTCTCTTTCAACAAAGTTAAACTCACCAATAAACTGAACGGAGGAGGACAGGTGATGAGAAGAGTCTTGCTTCTACCTGCTCTAAGAAAAGAGAAAAAAGTGACGGAATATTGCAGCCGTTGCTCTTTCGCCTGTGTCTTCCAGGTAATGCTGAATTCCCTTCACAAGTACGAGCCCCGTATCCACATAGTGCGCGTTGGGGGCACAAGGAAGATGATCACGAGCCATTCTTTCCCCGAGACACAGTTCATCGCTGTTACAGCTTATCAAAACGACGAGGTGTGTAGTGACGCATTTTTGCTTAAGATGAAAACATTGGTTGAACGTGTATTTCACTTTAAATAACGCACTAACGACGTGTCAGTTGAGTGCGTAAAATGTGCGTCAACATTACGCACAGGATTTACGCACACATTAAAGCTAATTTTATATATTTAGATTAAAAACAGTTGACTCATTTTAGTTTCGTAACCTCACGTTGACTTTCTAACAGCAACTTTCTCAATAACTTTCTGTTGTTCTTTCTTTGTTTTAGGTCACTGCACTAAAAATAAAACACAACCCATTTGCCAAAGCCTTCCTAGATGCCAAGGAAAGGTAAAAAAGTAAATGCTCTCTATTCTTAGAGAGAAAAAATGTCTGTTTCTTATTTTGTTGCTGTTTTCAAAAGTTTCCGCTAAATCCTCATATATGTCCTTCAGAAAAGATATTAAAGACATAAAGGAAGATACAGGTGAAAACCATCAGTCAAGTTACTCTCATTGTAAGTATTAAAATATTCAGTCCAAAATATGTGACCTGAAGTCACATACTATAAGATGTCGTCTAATCAGGTTTTCTTGTATTCTGGGCTCGTAGGTTCTTGGTTTATCCCTCCTTCCACTCCTCACACCCAGTTTGGGACTCCCCTTTCGTTGTCACCATCCCCTGGCTGTGAGCGTTACTCCGCCGTGAGGAACCACCGCTCTGCCCCGTACACCAGCCCATATGCCCATCGCACCAATTCACCCAGTGAGTGTTATCTTTTACCTCCGCATGTCCAGGAATTACACCATTTCTCCTCTGGCTATTAACAAGAAAGTCAAACAGATGTTACTGAGAGTGGAATGGTTTGCATTCCTCTGGCCTTTGTTTGAGTGGAGCCACAGAGCTGTAAACACTTGGTCTTCAAACAAGGTACCCATGGAGGGAATATTCATACCTTTAACTGTTGCACTGGTATCAGGAAGCTGTGAAAAGCTGTGATTATCTACAAAGTTTGTAATTGCATTAATTGACTTCTAAACTTTTCTAAAACCAACTCTTGTGCTTCCATTTGTGCTACAGTTGGCTACTCTGATAACTCATCAGCTTGTTTGCTGCCAAACCACGATAACTGGTCCGGTCTTCATGTGCCAACACACTCCAGTGTCATGTCCATGACACACACTCCCACCTCTGGTACCAATTCCAGGTTTGTATCGAGCATTTTTGCTCATCTCCTCACATTCATTGAGATTCAGATTTAATACAGGACGGGGTCCATTTTCATCTTGAGGACTGCCTTATTTACTTTTTTATATATTCTAAAGGTGACAGAAGCATTCCTCATAGATTCAATAACAATAAATCTGCAGGTCCTGCAGATTAATGAGCTGTAAATTTATGATGAGTTTTCCACCAAAGAAATAATAAATACTATAGAAGGCCTCTAACTAACTAACATAGTCAGAGTAATACCTTCTCTCCATGTCTCCATGCAGTCAGTACACCAGCCTGTGGTCTGTGAGCAACTCCCCGCTGACTCCTGTGTCCCAGAATGGGACAAACATGAGCTCCCAGTTTCTTCGAGGCTGCAGCAGCCAGTATCCTGGCCTGTCCCACTCGATGACAGTGCCCTCTTGTGGCTCGCCCATGTATGACAGCAGCGTGTCCACAGAGGTGCATGATGCAGCTCAGTTTGAGGCCTCTCCACAGGGAGGAGGACTGACTTCGGTCTGGACCCCTGCGACACCTCCGTCCCTCTGACGGAGTCATTGCTCCAGACCTGACCAGATGTGTTACAACATGTTGTAAATAACTGCTGATAGAATTTCTTTCAACGGGTAGAATATAAATCTATTGATTCTTTATACCGGGACAATGGAGGTTTATTTGTTGTTTCTGGTGGATTCTGCCTGCTTAAAGTGCCTGCAAACACAAATGCGTTTAACTAACCTGCTTATATTAAGCATAACGGGACAATATCCACAGAAGGGACAGAAAATGTACATATACAGTTTATTTCCATTGTTCATAGTGAAAATGAGAACGGGACTCAGGTTTACAATGTAAATAGAGAACTGAAATGCAAACAGGGATCTCCTACCAGTACTCTGCCAAGCAGAAGATGGAATGTTGCATGATTAAAAACATGTTACCTGCGGTTTTTGAAGTGAATCACGCAAATCTCGGTTGTATATTGAAGTAACAGTTCTTGGAGTCGCACAACAAATGTCCTGTGAACGCACAAATGCAGGGTGGAAATGGAACTAAGTACATTTACTGATGTAAAGAGTGTTTACTTTGCCAAATCAACTCCACTGCATTTTACATATTGTTGCTATGGATTATTGTAACTCTAGTAAATAAATCAATTCTCATTGGGAATTTCACAGCAGAATTGGACATAAAGATGAATATCTTGTTGGTGGGTGACAAAGGTGATGCAAAGTTTGGTGCAAGTCTTTTCAGAGGAAATGTATCTGTGGATTGGAGCTTGTGACATTAGGGAGAGTCTCCAGCACCCCAATATAAACTTTCAGAATCCTATTTTTAATTTTGAAAGTATGATTTTTCACATAGTTTTAATACACTCCACAAAATAAAAGGTTTTCTGATAGTTGCCATCAGATGGCTTCATTTGCTTTAACTGCTGAGAGCCGGTGGCTGAAAGGTGAGGGATTGGATCTGTGCACATTTAACAGGTTGACTTGTTAAATATAGACCTGCTTGTCAGGTGAGAAACCCCAGAGACGAGCATCGGAATCCACCGGAGCCCACTCACCGTGTTCTGTCCACACCTCCATGACATGAAAGCAGTCTCCTAAATAAAGAATAAAGGACGTCAAGTCCGGGTTTGGTTTCAAACACCCCGTCCAAATCAGTCTAAAATGATGTACTTTATATAATTATATCCATTCATTATCAATATTCTGATTAAACCACACTCAATATGTTTGTTTTATTGGTTTGTGACACCAAACATCATATTTATACATATTTTTTTGCATATATTTCCCTCTAGTTTTCATCATTGTGGTGCCTTGCAGCATCTCTCCAGTGTGAATATCCCCTTATTTTATAAACTGGTGTCACAAAAGTGCTCTGAGGTCTGCACACTCTGCACTCTTCGGGAGTTTTTAAACCCTATCCTGTCACGGTGCGAAACCCACACAAACCATTTTTCTTCAGTTGACACACGTGTAGATTTGTTACGTTAAAATAACCCGAGTGTGTTCTCATGATTCTCCATTTACACTCGTGCAAGTTCTTTGATTTTTAGTGCAAAACAACATCTTAGTAAAAATCAGCCCCCTTTAGTCCTCAAAAACGTCCTTTAAATTGCTTCCTCAGCATATTATTTTGTATTTATCTCAACCACCAAGACAATTTCAGCCGCCTCCAGCTGGGCACCAGGGTTTTTTTGTGCTAAAATCTGTGCCTGTGCACACAGTGGGTGTTCTGGTAGGAGAAAACAGACTCACAGATCTGAATATCAAAGCAACGTTGGAAGCATTACAGCAGGGTTGAAGCAGCCGAGAGCTCATTCAGCCCCGAGGATCAAGGTCAGGAAGAACTGTACATCACAATGTCCTCTCCTTGTGCAAATGAGCCATCGACTGTCATGAAGGAGCACACGTGTTCCTGGTGAGTGTTTGTACACAGAGACGTTTGAACAGGCATCTATGCACAAGATAAATAATTAGGAGATAATGGTGCTGTTCAAATTCAGCTACAAAGCGAAAGGCAACATCATCATGTGCAAATGTGCATTGAATAGAGACGCTGGCGCTCGTGGATGTTCTCAAAGAGCCACGTTTTGTAATTTTCTTTTGGTAAATCATGTTTAAATCAGGGTGAAAAAAAACTCTTAAAAGCCACGAAGGCAGGGTATTTCTCTAAGCCTAATAATCCCATTATGATCCAAATGAAAAAAAAAAAGCTTTCTGGCTAAGCAGGGAGCATTGACGCAAGCATGTCTTGACGTCAGTTGCTGCAGTGAATGCGGAACGGGAGGGGGCAGAGTCGGGGAGTGTAAACGGGGGGAAGGCAGGGGGTGTCTGCCTTCAGAAAACACACGAAATAGCGTCACGACTACAAGTGCGGGCCTGTGAGTGAAGCGGAGGGGAAATGGTTCAGAAACAGAATATCTCTGCGCTACATTCTGCTGAGATGCTGCACGGGGAATCTGAAGCAGACGTAGTAAAAGCGATGTGATCCTCCGCTCCGCTGGACCTCATAAATAAACCGGCACACGAGAAAAGGGAAGCTGTGGTGGCGGGGAGGGCTCCACCGTCGAGCCGTTTGTAAAAGCGCAGACTGGCGTCTCCGGCCCCCTCCGGTCCGCCCAGCGCCGCTTCCCTCCCGCTGCTCTATTTATTCACACACTTTGTTAACAGTTTGTCTGAGGCTCCCTGAAGTGTATAAAATGAACAGATTTCTCTCCCCATCCCCGGGATGGTCACTGCGCAGTGGCGCGCTACTTTTGCGGTCCGGTGTCTCCAGCTGTGCGCCGCGGAGGAATCTTCTTCCCAGATGTTGCCTTTCCCGCAACTTACTGGCCGACTCGCGTGTGGCGAAAGACACGCACGGTTGTGGCGTAACTGATCTAGTTGGCCGCTCACGTCCGCGTTTACATTAGCGTAGACCCTTCACGGCACCCAAGAACTCCCTTTGTGCCGACTGTGCGTCATCTGATTAGACTTGGAGTCTGACGTCATCCACCACGTTGAGAATCTAAATGAACTTTCGGGAGTGAGAACACACACACACACTCACACACACACCCTCTCCCTCTCGCCACTGAGTCACCGATCAACAAGTTGTCGCTAGTTCGTAATTTCCATCTGAGCGGGATTGTAAAATAATCCGCGGCGCACGTGGTCAACTAATCACCTCGCCAGCAAATATCTTTCATTTGTTAAGAAGGTGACGGTCCGTCGGGCGTCGGGGGGGAGACAGGCTGCGTGCCCGTCCAGATGCGCGGCTGCCAACCAAACGGTAACTTTGCGCGCACCGCGAGCGGACAACTGAAGAAGGAATCTGAATGAATGGGACTGAGATCCACTCGCATTTCTCCGCTCGCCTCCCGCAGACTGTTGTATGCGTCGTGTATCCTGCTGGTTGAAGTCCACGCTACCAGCAGACGTCCCTTCAGCGGTGGACAGAATCGCCCGGATAGCAAATGTCGAAGAAACGGAAAAGTCCTGACGAGGAAGACTTCGTGGAATCCCCGTCTGCAGGATGCAGCAGCGACCAAGGTAGGAGTCGAGATGACAGGGGAACTCTTCACAAACTACTACCGAAGCACTGTTTGAATTTTCCAGGCATCACCTTTCGGTCCACGGACCGAAAACTGTTACGTTAATGTTGGTTTCAATCTTCTCTCCAGTCAAACGAGAACTTTCATCCCTAGAAAACACTCTTGTGTGCAGAGGATTACTTTTTATAATCTCTCATCGGTTCTGATTGGGGTCAGATTTATGTGACCTTGGGTTTGGCTGCAGAACAGATTTCATTTCCCCCCAGAAGGAGCGCGTTGATTGAGAGGGTATAGATGGAGATTTACAAGTTATTGGTTTCTCAAAGCCAGATAGGGAGGAATTCTGGTGCTGTGTGACTTTAGAGAAGCTGTTGTGTGTTTTTACTGTAATGTTTTTTTATTCATTAATGTTCCTCCATTCAGAACCTTCTCCCTTGTCCATAACAGACAAATCGGTGAAACGCAACGAAATCAACCCGTTTTCATGAATGGGTCAAAAATTTGAGATGTGATGTTTGAAATCTGAAAGTTCCATCTGCTAGTATACTAAAGCTAATAGGGGCAGTGCGCTACTTCTTCGCGTCCTCCTCCGTCTTCCATCTCAATTGAAATAAGTTATGCAGCAAATAGTATGAAATTGTGTGTAAAGATGGGAACTGTGAAACCAAGTATGATTATTAGCCTGCAAGATGAGAGTTTACCAAAAGTGTCAGACCAAATTAACTCAGCCACTGCTCATTTGGAGACTTTTAGCAGCTTGGTATTACTGCTTCTACCACACCAATAAAACACAGTTCAGTTCTCTATAGCTAATTTAGCTAATTGAACTTTGTGTACAGAGTTTCTGTTACAATCGACATTGTCTCCATACAGGAACAGAAACTGAGCGCCTGACCTCCGACCAAACTCCGGCAGCAGCAAAAACTGTCATTTAGCCGATAGAAACCCTCTGTGGCAGAGCTCATTAAGAGAAAGTGACCGTACGTGATCAAGCTTTTTCTGTGTTTGTGGACATGATCTCACGACGCATCGCTATGGTAGCAGCTTTCAACACCAAGCGATTGTTCGCCTCCCTCCCTTTTGGCACCCACTCACCACCACACCGGCGTTCTCAGAGACGCTGTGGATGGAGCCTATCTCAGCGTCACTGTGCTAGTACGCCAAGACCTACGCAGGAACATGATCTGATCGACAAAGTATCGGCCGTCCACATCTCATGTTTGTACCCAGCCGAGACCTGACAGACGTGGGTCAATGGTCGGCGAGGGGGTTTTCTGGTTGCCTACAGCCCAAAACATGCATTTTTAGGTTGGATGGAGACTCCAACGGGGCACCGACTCGGCTCTACTCGACCCGACTCGTGTTTTTAATAAGGCGCATGGTAGTGGTACTAGTTTTTTAAGCAAGCTGAGTCAAGTCCCAACTCTGACGTCAACAGACGCTGATTGGCCAGGAGGCAACGTCACCGGATGAGTCATGACAGCCCTCTAACCTGCTGTTTTTGAAAACCCGGCAACGTGAGCGCGTGTGTTATCATCTCTGCGAACGAGCTAAATGGCGACGCACAAACCTACGTAGAGGTGCAGACGCCTTGGTGTGATGACCCCACGCGCGGCGAGGTGCGGCCCAGTTGTGATGGAAAACAACAAAAGGAGTCTGTGAGCGCTGGAGATGTGTCGTGGAAAAGCACCATAAAATGTTCTGCATGTGTGGATGAATGAGATGTGTGTTCTGTGATGAACTGGTGACCCATTGTGGGTGTTTTACTGCCGTTGGCCTGGTGACCCCCCAACACTCCCCCATGACCCTGATGAAGAATAAGCAGCAGTTAATAGAAGATGGATGGGGGGGATGATGGATGGATGGATGATGGATGGAGGGATGATGTCTGGAGGGATGGATTATGGATGGTTGGATGGGTGGATGGATGGATGATGGATGGATAATGGATTGATGGATTGATGGATGATGGATGGATTATGGATGGATGGATAATCGATGGAGGGATGGATGGATGGTTGGATGATGGATGGAGGGATGGATGATAGCTGGATGGACAGATGGATGGTTGGATGATGGATGGATTATCGATTCAGGGATGATGGATGGATAGCTGGATGGCTAGATGGATGGTGGATGGATGATGGATAGATGGATGGATGGATGGATGGATGGATGATGGATAGATGGATGGATGGATGGGTGGATGATGGATAGATGGATGGAGGGATGGATGATGGATGGATGGATGGATGGATGGATGGATGGATGGATGGGTGGATGATGGATGGATGGAGGGATGGATGATGGATGGATGGTGGAGGGATGGATGATGGATGGATGGATAGATGGATGATGGATGGAGGGATGGATGGATGATGGATGGATGGTGGAGGGATGGATGATGGATGGATGGATAGATGGATGATGGATGGAGGGATGGATGATGGATGGATGGTGGAGGGATGGATGATGGATGGATGGATAGATGGATGATGGATGGAGGGATGGATGATGGATGGATGGATGGATGGATGGATGGATGGATGGTGGAGGGATGGATAGATGGATGATGGATGATGGATGGAGGGATGGATGGATGAATAATAGTTTCCAAAATAAAATCCCAAATGCACCAAATGAGACACACATACGTCAGTAAGTCAGATGCTGCGGAGCCACAATGGGCCACAACCGGCCGCTCACCTTTCAGACTTCAGGCACATGTGACACACACGAGTGTGTGCGAGTGACGTTGGTGCAGATGATAACCATGAAAACAAGCCCCGCCCCCGAGGTCAAAGGGCACTCGGAGCTGATCTGCCACAGACTCTTGAGCCCTGTGTGTTGGGACTGGAGACTCTGACTCTGCATCTCTGGCTGCTCACGCCCACATGAGAAGTTCCCTTGGCCAACAGCGAGGGAGAGCCAGGCGCTTCCTGCCCCGACTGTGCCTGCATCTGTGCCTGCTCAGGGGGCCACACGCGCTGCCATCCTCCCTTTACCTCACAACGACCTCCACGGTACATTATTAAGGAAAAGCAGGAACTTCTATTTCAAACAAAACGTCATCATTAAATGTTTATGCTTTGTCATTTATGAATGACAAAATATGTATTTGCGTGGCCCCACGGCTGCGTCTGGGACCCTTTCGGATGCACGGGTCAAGAAAGAGGAAGCATGGGAGGAGTGTATAAATGATTTATAGCTGTGATTAATCCTGCAGGACTCTGGTCCTGGTACAGGAACAGAAACACGTCTGAGATCTTGCAGATCTTGTGATTTTCTGGGAGAACTGAGGCAGAATCCAGATGTTACAAGCCCGCGACAGCGAGTAAGGTTTGAATTAAAATTGCACAAATTGACTAACGTAATCTGACGATCACTGACTCGAAAGAGTTGATCATGATAAAGTCTTTATTAAATATTTCATGCATATGGCTGCTCATCTAGAAATGCCAGAGGCTCATTCTAAAAATGTTTTCTCTCACTGTCACGCTAACAAATAGCAGAATTTAGCTCCAAAACTTGTGCAGCCACTTTAGATCATTTCTTTTATTTTACATTCTATATTATAAATGTTAATTTACTGACTGATACCACATGTTTGAGGCTCTAAGACGAGTTTGCACAGTTAGACTGACGGCTAACGAGGGATCATCAGAGTTTTCACCTTTGTTTTGTTCTTGTCCACACGGTCATGGTGTCACTTGCATCTGGAGCTCAGCTGTCAATCAGGCTGTTTCCACCCTTGTATACAGTGTCTGGGGTGAATAATTCAAACTTGACTGACCTGACCTGAATATCCTACAGAATATCCTGTACAGAAAGAATGTCCTGTAAGGAAACTACGTTGAGAAAAATGTGCAGCTTTTCTTTTTTTTTAAAAAATTCGCCTGTTTCATGACTAAATCAAAAAGATCATCATTCTGCTGCTCATAACTGGTCACTGTTGGAACCCCTGAAATTAGCAATGAAATTTAGAAGGCTTTCATCACAGCATAAATGTTCATCTTTGTCAAGGCTCTTAAATATTCTGACTAGATCAGTCCCTAAAGACTTAACGTTCCTTTGTCATGGGTTTTGTGTTTGGTTCTGTGCCCACAGCTTTGACTGACAGGTGTTTCTATATCAATGCAATTAAGCTCCATATTGTGCAGAGTGGTGCGTTCCTCTGAGGACGTGTTGGCAGCAGTTTCACTACCGAGGTTAACGTTACGTAAAGGGCCATCTTGGACGACACTGCCCCCGATGGCCATCACGTGCATTGCAGCTTACACCATGCCAGGAGATGGGTCCACATGTTTGTACATATTTTATATTTTCATTCGCATTCCGACCTACTTGTGCTTAAATCAAATTACCTCTCTGCTTCTGTGAGTGTTGAAATCCGACAGAGAGCGGACAGAGAGGGGGGCTGACAGGCCGGCAGGCCGACACTAGATGGGGCTAACATATAAAGATGGGAACATGCAGCCGTCGCAAAAAAATAAATCAAAATCCACAGTGGAAAAGACGACGAAATGTCTGATGTAATAACAATAATAAAAAATAATTATGATAGTAATTATTATTATTAAATAATGACATGGTTTATTCAGTTCAATTCGAATTTTTATTCCCGACACGCATTTGTTCCACAGTTGTATATTGCAAAGAGGAAGGTAGGAAACACATTTGAACCTGGAATTTGAACCTTATTTTTAAATGACATTTCAATTATTTAAGTTATCAATTCAGCGCTGCATCATTGTTGGTCAGATTCAATACATCCTTATTTTATCCAAGTCAGTTCATTTTGGGATGACAACAGTTCTTTTTAATATTATAGAATTGCAAAAATTTAGAACGATCTGTGTGTGTGTGTGTGTGTGTGTGTGTTAGCTATAAAATTTTTCATTCAATTTTAATGTCATATGAGAAGCAAATAAAACATTAAAAACAAGAATGTACAATTTTTAAAAAAAGGCGGTACATTTTTTTTAACATCTTTTTTCTTTTCACCAGCTTAAGAAATGCAAAAGTAAATCCGTCATGGCCACGTGCACTGCATCACATTTCTACATTCATCTTGGGTCTATTGTATCTGGCGAATGGGAATTACGTTGTAGTCAACGCGATTTCCACGTGTAGTTGATGCAGTAGCAGCCGAATCACGCAGTCAGTCAGCAGCACCTTGCTCTACACACACACACACACCTCCATGAGACACACACACCGGCGGGGTGGGGCGGGGTGACATCACTCAGCTGGAAGTAATGATGCAGCTGTGTGTTCAAAAGGTTTCCGTTTGACCAGGACGCTGTCCAGGAAGCAGACTGGGGCTGTATGAGTGCAACTCTGTGTGTGTGTGTGTGTGTGTGTGTTTAACACAGAATAGGGGGGTGGTGGTAGTGTCGTGATGGGTCGGTGGGGGTCTGATGAGGTCATGGCTTGCGTCTGCTGCCTCGTGTCACCTATGGGATGTGACTCCTGTCAGCCTGCAGCTGCTGCCCTCTGCACTGTTAAAATAGAACAACCACATCTTTTCCATCAAATTAAAGCAAAATTCTAAGAGCAGACGAAAATGCCCTGTTTGGTTATTCTCCGGCCTGTTTTTGCAAGGTTGTTCCTTCGCCCATCAAGATCTGAGAGGACGGGATTTGCACAGCGAAGTGGGTTATTTCAGACACGACCGCCGTCTGTTTGGATTTTTTTTCTTCCTCTTTTGCTCTGAAATGACCTCCGACCCCGTGCCCGTCATCGTAGTCGTCCTGTTGATTTACGAATATGACAATCTGGGTCAGGAAAGCTGCCAGTGGAAACACAGACTGTGAATCCAAATAAAAAGGATTTGCAGGATTTGTGTCACGTCTCAGTGATGTTAAAGATGTAATAAATGTTAAAAAAATAAAGGTATGTTTTTCATGTTTGAGGACACCTTAATAGTGAAGCTCACACATACAAATATTATTAAAATTCAACATAAATGTGCAACAGAATGTTAGCAGGGCATCCATTGAAGAAATCCTGTTACTTCCTGAATCATTGACCCTTTTATCAGTATTAACGCTGCAGTCTTGTGCTGGAATCACATATATACAGTACATAGATGTTACAGTGACACAAACAGGCTGATGTTCTATAACATCAAAAGAATAATTTATGTAAATCTGCTGCACCAGGAGATGGTTTCAAAAAAATCTACATCTCCAGCTGCTTCATTTCTATTTCGGATGCCATCGTGCATGCGTGCAAAGTGCCCCGGCACACATGTATTTCTACGTGTACGTAGTGTGGTTATGCGTGGCAAACGTTCAGGCAGGCATAATTTGTGCCAGCCCAGTGACGTAGAGGCCACGAAGCCCAGGCGGGCCCTGTGAGTGGCAGTAACAGCATCTCCTGCTCGAGCCAGCCTCCGTCTCTGACTTCATTGGATCCTGCTCTGACGCAGATACCCCCCCCCCCTTCCACACACACACACACACCACCACCAACCCTTTTATCCCACCCTGCACAACACGTCTTTCATCATGTTTTTTCTTCCCCTGAATTAATGGGTTTTTTTTTGGTTGTTGGTTTGTTTTAAATCATTCTTTTCGCACCTCCCCTCTTCACGCCGCGCTCTGTGACCCTCTCGCGGTGTGTTCATGCTCAACTTTCCTCTCCTGTATTTCTTGCTCTATTATTTGCATTAATCCTCTTTTCTTTTCAGGGGGATTGTGCAGTGTGACGTTTCTGTCATCCTGAGCAGGAGCAGATGTTTTACTGTGAGCGCTCATATTAAATTTGTGACCATGTGACACTCACGCTGCTCTATTAGCTTAAGACTGTGTGCATGAATGTGCATCAGGTTGTCCCTGTGAGAGATTTAGCCTGACAGAGCGGCACTGTGGCAGTTGTCTGCTGCCCGACATCAATACAGGAAGCTAATTAATTTACAAAACACACGTAGGGAACCCTTTATTTTGCAGGAAGTCTGCAGCCGGAGCGCGGCCTCACAAGCCTTCTTCGCCCTCCTCATATTACAATGATGGAGGAGGATATCTAGTGGCTGCAGTTCCCCTAACCTCTGATCTCTGCGTCAATGGGTGGAAAACGAGGAGATGATCCCTGTAGGGACTTAGTAAATAACAGTTCCAAATTAGAATATTTCCTACTCAAATCTTTTACCACACACAGTTCATATGCCCTTTCCTGACTGTTTATATTCACAATCTTCCATAACAGGGAGTTTTTTGTTGCTTTGCCCTGCAGTCTCTGTTACTCTTAAGTCCCACTGTTGTCTTGGGAGGGTGTAGACAGCCATGTGTCTCCAGCAGTTCACATGGGAACAGCTTCTTTCCACCTGACAACAATATCACTGATATAACTTCAAAAGAAGCCTACCAGGGATGCAGAGCTGCGAGGCCCTCGCTTTAGCTGGCGTTCTTCTTCTTGGGGCTTGAAGGAGTTATGAAATTCAGAACCTCCTTTAAATCACTGTAAAAGTCTTGAAACACGGTTTTGTTTCCCAGCCACTTTGAGCTCCGTGTTATGACATATTTTTGGCACCTATTTAACAAACACATTTCACTATTAACATTCTAAATATTAAAA
The DNA here is from genome assembly GCF_901000725.2 of Takifugu rubripes. NCBI lineage: Eukaryota > Metazoa > Chordata > Actinopteri > Tetraodontiformes > Tetraodontidae > Takifugu > Takifugu rubripes. Next base: position 14,854,322 of record NC_042288.1, read on the forward strand.
GCACATCTCGAGTTGGAACATTCACTTGAACATTTAGCTCTGATGGTAAATGATCAAATATTTCCTTGATCCAGTAGCTCATAAACATGTTTGTAGTGGATTCCCAGATGTGGTTACCGGTAACTGCCGGCTGTTAAGTGATTGCTGATGAATCAGAAACTAAATGGACAGTTTCTTACTGACGCTCTCCACGCAACACTTTCTTTAACATTTTTTACAATCCCTGTTGCCATCAGGCAGCAGCCGCTCTTGCATAATGTCTTAGTTCTTCTTTATTCTGTTACAACAAACAGTTCGGGTCTCTCCAGTCAATCGCTAAACAGGTTTATCATGAGCCTCTGAGGCTGTGATGGCTGTGTTGGTGGGGTCAGGCCAACACACATTCTTTGCTCTCAAGACGCTGGTAAACCTGGAGAAGTGTGTAAAGAGGTGCCTGTTTTCTTCCTGGACAGCCAGCAGGAGTCTATATCACATAATACACAGACCCGTGTTACAAATCAGATTAGTCATTCGATCAACCCAAATGAAAGAAATTCATCCTCCTCAGGTTCCCTGGATATGCTGTTACTGTCAGCGAGTCCATAAAAGGCAACTCTCACTAGATGAGCCTGTTTCCTGTTGACGAGCCGGCGCTGCGAACCTTCCTGGAGGGACGTGCAGGCGACTCAAGTTGTGCTGCCAGACCCAAAATGCGATCGCCGCACTTTCATTTGCGGTTCTTCTATCAGGGCATCGCGCCGTTATTTCCCCATGATTATGTTCATCACGTGGAAGCTCTGACGGGCACACGGAGCAGCAGCCGTGCAGATGTTCAGGTGGATTACCTCAGGGTGGAGATGGAGCTGCAGGGAGTGTAGACAGATCGTCAGTTGCTTGGACTCAAACTTAACAACAGCCCAAATATATTCTGAGAAAAGGTTAAATCTGTTTAAGGGGTTTTTTTCTTGCATTTTTCTTCAGTTTTGCAGCAATAAATTGTTGTAACAATCACTGGCCATGGCTTCAGCTTCTGGGTTGGCTTTCTTTTGTTGGTGCGCAGGAAATCACTCTTCCACTATGAAAAACAGACATTCAGCGTGCACGCATCTGCTTTCTCTCCTTCTCCTTTTTGGTCTCGATTGTGCCTTTTTAAAGTAACCAAGTTTATGACTTCAACTGCACGCTAACGTCAGCTAGCATTGACACATACTGACTTCTTCACTTTAAAGCCATGGAGGAGGTGTGCAAGTTCCTCAGTTTCAATGGCGCGATCATAAAAACAAAAGCAAAATGGTGGATTGTGTCCATCTACGGCAGCGCTGATGATCTAAAGGAGCTTGGGAAGCCGTAACCTGCACTCAGCTTGTCCACTAACGGAATCTGATGCATGGGAGAAGATAAAGACGTCAACAGGAACCCGCGGTGAATAAAACAAAGCATGTACAGTAGCTGTTGCTCTCTTACAGCACCTCTGCTGCTCTTTTGCAACCAGCTTCCTACTTGCTGTAATTTTAACAATATGTGCGGTGAGCATTGTGAAAGATTCCAGTAACGAGATGATTCGTTTGTGCATGTGAGAAGCAAAGGCTGACGGCCTCCATCCAGTCATCAGGGTTTGGCTGTATTGGAATGATTAATGGGGTTTGTTACAGGAACAGGGGGTTGCGTTTTGGGTTTTTTTTTTACTGATTGGCGTTAAATTGTATTTAAAAATCTAAAATACTGTCCACTTTTTACACTCCTTGTACCCATCTGCTGTTTTTTTTTTCTGATTCTGGTTGTAGTTTTCAAACAAATGTGAGACATTAAATGTACCACTGCAACACAGGCTGTGCTTTTCACAATGTGAGCGGAGGTGAAGTGTGAGATTCTGGCTCTGATGTCCCAGTCATGCTCATAAAACAATGAGAAAGGGGGGGGGGGAAAGATAAAAAAACGAGGTACAAAACATCGAGCAGTAATCAGATGTCATCGCTCGTCCTGAGACGGCGAGGATGTCTGGGTGAGCAACCTCTCCTCCGGCTTTGCCTGTCGTCTGGCAGCAGTTATTCAAAATGGCAATTATTAGGATGACACAGGCCAGGTAATAATGTGCTGTGATTTGTACTTCCATTAACCTAAATTATGCACCCACCTCAACATTCTTCCTAATGGATCGCAGCGCAATGACGTCCGCCGACGTCACGTTTCAGATGATCCGCATTGCAGTCACATGCAAATGTGTTCGTGCACGGCTTTTCTAAACGTGAAATCTAACCCCCCCCCCAGCCCACCTCCAACAACATTATTGCATTTTCCAACAAATAAGGGTAAACAGAAACAGGAATACACTCATTGGTGGTTTAAGTGCTTGTGAGCCAAGCTGTGAAGATGTGCATAACTCCCTCAGCCCCCCCAGGGACCCTGTATTTTCATGGGCCTGCCTCTGACGTCAATGCTCCGGCTGTCCTGTGGATTGTCAGAACAGACTATTCAGTTGGGGGGGAGGGGACTGGAAGTCTCTGTGGCGTATGTCTGCTGCATGTGGTGTGTGTGTGTGTACGTGGATACGTGTAAGCTCCTTTGTGTACGTGTGTCCGCACGTGATCCGAATGTTTCACTGACATCTAAAGTGTGTTTTCAAGCATGTGCGCGAACCAGAGAGGCGCGAATCGAAAATGTGCTCATGTGAACGAGGTCTGTAACATGAGGGGTGGGGTGGGAGCTCGAGCATGTGAACGGGCGCACACATGTCTGAAGATGCCCTCATGTTTGGGAGACAGAGGCCGCAGTCACCATCAAAGGCGGGCTGGCTAAAAACAGCCGAGGGGGGGGGGGGGGGCAGTTAGGCATGGCCGCCGACCACTTCACTCCCCAGTCAGCTGTTGATCCCCCAGCGGACAACGCTAATGCTGTTCTTCTCACAGCAGCCATGCTGCATGTGACACACGCACGCACACACATTAAGGCAGATTTCAGCATCTTTCGTCATCGTCGCATTTTTTTTCCTTTTCTTTAAATTCTTCTTTAATGGCCGAGCGCCGTTCACAGGCTGACACGGGGGTTTGGAGGCAGGGTAACGTCAAGAACAGGGTGCTCACTTCCTGTGTGAACGACACGATCAAGCTGGAGATGTCCGACCTTTTGAGGCTCCAGTCGTCAGCGATCACTTCATTTATTCCAGCTGCCTACTAATAGATGAAAACATAGATTTTGCAGATTCATTCTGGGGCCGATGGCAGCATATACTTATGATCTAAATAGTCCTTAAATTATCCTGTCTCCAAGACCCAATTTTTATTTTTAAAAAAAAAAGAGTTGTGTGAAGAGAAACAGATCACACGCATGTGTTTTTGTAAAAAATAAAATAAAATAATAATAATCTCTGATTGTGTTGCTGCCCATCAATATGTCAGACATTATAATTGGGGTACTATTTTGCAACATATTATTTTAAATAAATAAAGCAGAAGACATAGGTCTTTTCTACACATAGAGGCCATTTAAAATAACCCAAAAAATTATAAATTGGGTTTAATTAGACTTTAAGGAATTGTTGATAATGTTGATCCCAGTAAATGTTGGTTGTGTTCCGGATTCCAGAGGGACTCTGACCTTTGATCTTCCAAAGACTAACGGTGATGATCAAAGTCAAGGGGCTCGCAACCTACTGTTTTTAATACGAGACGCTTTTGTGTCATATTTACATTTAGCTGTGAACAAAGGGCACAAAGACCTTCCTGTTCAGCGGCTGCGCTCTAAACGATGGTTCATCTGAGTATTTCCAGTAGACTGAATGTATAGAACAAAACAGTCTTCCTGGTCGGTAACAACGATTCAAACGTGCACACAGTGGTGCCTCTCCTGCTTCGGATGTCGTGCGTGAAGCTTTTCGGACCAGGGAAGCATCAAATAACAGCCAAACTCGGAGTTTGAGTCGAGTTCAAGTGAATCAAAGAGGCAGAACTGTGCAAGTGAAGCGCGGCACACGGGACACTCGGCCTTTCGCCGAGTTAGGGTAGGAAACTGTAACCGAGAGTGTCAGAGAGAATCCGTTATGTCATACGTGACCTCAGAATGGACCAGCATCACCGCGGCGTTGGAATGCCGGCGACTGATAGCGCCGGTGGTGGCGTAACCCGCCAGAGCCCCCGCACCTCTCCGGCTCCCTCGATATGATCAGTATGTATGCTGCAGCCACGAGGGAGCCCAGCACGCTCTGCTGTATCATGTTGCTGACTCGCAGCCCTTTAGGAGCAGCGTGAGCGCTGATAACGCCGGCTCGCATCCACAAAGGCCACACAGATAACGGACGCTCACTTCATTGGAAACTCAATACTAAATATCTGACGATGCTCAATCCGATGCTCCAAGAATGTCTTTTCCTCATATCTAGGGTCATTTTTTCAAACCGCTGCGGCTTTGATAAACATGTTTTTATCAGTTTGTATGGAAATATGGGGTTGTGGGACAGCCCAGACTGGTTCTGACTTATTCTACGGGGCCAAATCGAGGCTTATTTTCCGTGACGTTTCATACGGATGTACAGCACAAGAGAGGCGCGGTGAAAAGGAGCTCGGCCTAATTTATTCCTGCATCACTCTGCTTGCACGTCTTTGCAAATGTTTGGAGTTGAAATATCAACAGTCATCTAGAATAAAGCAGACGTTTCGCGTCAGACGTCGGGACCCTGTGTAAAACCTGCAGCTCGACGAGACGCAGTCAGGCCTTGATAACGGACGGCCGTTGTTTAGACTGCACGGCCCTCTTTTCTCATTTGTGCACATCGAGCTGTCTGAACATGAACCAGGCTTTTTTTTAATGCTACATCTTTTTTTCTTTTTTTTTTACCATTCATTTATATTAGCTCGGACTGATCTCAGTGAATCTGGGCTCATTTAAAATCGTTGACACGTGGGCTGTAAACCAGACTTTATCTGGGTTCCAGACAGAAAAGCTGTCTGAATACATGTGTCTACATTTTTTAATTAACTTTCTCTGGAGTTCATTTCCTTGTTTGTTGATGACGTCAGCAGCAGAAGTGATATTTCCATGACAGAATCTCTTCTGGGAGGAATTAAAACACCGAAATAGTCTGTCAGATCTGGGAACGGAAACATATGCTGTTGTGTGTTAATGATTATGAGAATATGAGGCATTTCTCAAATATTTCCAGTACTTACTCAAATCCGAAGAATTCCTAGATGTGTGCTACTTGTGTGACCGGAGAGATTTGGAGAAAGACCAGATCTGATTCTCTTCAACTCTTTCCCAAATCGCTGAAGATGTCAGAGGTTTCACTTAGCTGTGACACTTCAAGAAGAGGAGGAATGCACGCTCATGTGTTTCAACGGTGTCTAATTTATTGTGGTACTCCAATGGTTGGACTAAGCAATCTGTGTGTGTAAATGGTTTTGTTTGTTGCAGAATTCATTTTTCATGTAGCAGAATATATTTAAGACCTTATTTAATTCTATGGAAGACAATTCATCAGTTATCCTTCAAATCATAGTTTCTTGCTATCACTGCGAATGTTGGGTGTTTTCAATTTTTTAATGCAAAATAAATCATAATACAGAGGTTTTTAAGCAAACACTGTGGCAGAAGTCTGGTCTAAAAATGCTCATAACATTAGCCACTGAAGACTGGGGACTGAATGTTCATTCAAATAAAATTATTACAAATGTTGAATCTCCAACGAAAACTTTTATTTTGAAATTTAGAGAGGAAGTTGGGCTTCATGGTTGTGGCTGACATCACTCTCGCGCGCGTGTGTGTGTGTGTGTGTGTGTGTGTGTGTGTGTGTGTGTGCGCGCGCGTGTGTGTGTGCGTGTGTGTGTGTTTACTCCCCATTTCTCTGTGTCTGTGCGTCGCCGTCTCCGCTCCTCCAGTCTGCTGCCGCACATCCACACAACGGAGCCACCACGCCGAGGAGGCGGGCTGACTGTAGCTACACCTCGGCCGGCGGTGCTGGGTCATAGCGCTGGTGGAGGGGAGGGCGGTGGGGGGAGCACACTGCTCTTCTTGCCCTTCGTAAGCCGCTCACAGCCTGAGGACACCATCAACTCATCGCGTACTGGAATAGTTTTGGCTTTTGCACAGACGCACCAAGTTGCAGCTGCAGACGCGCACTTTTCTCCGTGGCTCTTCTCTCTGTTTGCGCTCGCAATCCGAAATGGAAGATGGTCCGTCTTCAACAAGCTGTTTCAGAAGGTTAACGGACTGCTTCCTGGGTGCAAGTAGGTGTTTTTAGACAAGCTGCTACTGTAGTAGAAAACCCGCAAACAGTGCTGATTAAATGTAAAACAGGCGAAGAAGGCTTTAACTTTTGGTGGCCGAGGCGCGGACGCGTTTCACTCACACGGGCGTCTTCTCCCCGTGTAAATACCCAACTTTATGAATGACGGCTTGGGAGCTGACCGAGATGGGTGTGGACTCCATTGGAGGGGACCGGGGAGGAAATGTCGCGTATCTCTGCGGTCTTGTGGATAGAGACGGAGGGATCATCAGTCTCGGGTTCAGTCGCTCCGTCTTGGGGAGGACGGGGCGACAGCCGCGCATCCACGCACGGGAGAGGCAACAGTTTGCGCTGGTTTTTACGCAGAAAGTGTCAGAAATTCAATATTGAAGGCAGAAATTGCAGATGTGTATTTTGCATGATTTTTAAAGTATGTTGGATAATAATTCGTATTTATTGTAGAGAAACACAAAATACTCGCGATCAACCGATTTAATTAATTAAACTTTCTGTAGTTTAAAAGCTTCATTATTTTTTTTTAATAGTTTCTGGGGGACTTTTTTCTTTATCCCTGTTTATTTTTTACCGTGATTTATCAAGTGAAACATTTTTCTCAAGAACATTTACATTAGCAAAAGTTAAGTTGATGCATTTGTATCTGTTTTCTTTATTTGCCCAGGAACATTTGACCTTTTTTTCCTTTTTTCACTCGGCTTTAAGTTTAGGAAGTCGCTCTGATGTAAAAAGCTTTTCTCGGAAATCACTTTAATTCAGTATTTCAATAAACAAACTCAGCGTGTTTCATAGTTGACTTTTGTTGGCACTGGGACCTCAGATGACCTTTAAGCGCCCCCCCTGTAATGACAGTCTGCCCATTTGTGGCCTGGGAGTTCACACATAGCAGCAAACTGCAGTCATGGAACTCATTATTGACATGCAGCATGTAGGTATCTCATGATTGTGCTGACCAAAAAAGGACGAGCGTCTTCGATTTCTTTAAAGCTGTTTTTAAATGAAAACATGAGTATACGTGGGGGGGCACAGTTTGAGGAACCTCTTCGCCGGGGTGAGCTGTAACACTCTGATCTTCTACGAGAACGTCAGTAACGCTGACGTGAAATGGAAACTGTCTTACTGTGACTCCCACAGTCACAGTGGCCGGTTCATCTGGGGGTCAAAGGTGGGATCAATCGACCTTTCCCTCAAAACGATCAGGATTTAATCATATATGAACCGAACGTCTTTGACATACCCCTCGGTAGCAAATGATTAATTGGCCGTCTATACTGGAGCATTGTAAATATTCTGGTTTTTTCTCTCCAGTCCCTTATTATTATTTTTTGTTCTAAAAGTGGCCGTGAATCCCAGCCTGGAGCGGAGGAAGACGTCATGCTGCCCTCTTCGCTCCATGGCTGCTTTGTGTTTGTGCTTCTTGCTGTTTGCAGTCTTGTGTTGTGACCTGTGTGTCAGTGTTCATTGTTTCCCTGATAGTCCTGCTCCACACTGGAGGTCAGTCTGTGTCAGCCCTAATGCCATCTTTCAGGAATTTATCAGAAGCCAATATTGCTGCCGCTACAATGCGTCACCCTGGGAAGAAGGCTAAGTTGTCAGACAGGAAGTGCACATGCTGGACATTTCCTGCCCCGCCACATCTCCCCACCATACACACACACACACACACACACACAGAGACACTTCTCTGTTGTTTTTTTTGTAAATTGAAGCCAATGAAAATGAGCTTGTCATGCATGCCTTATTTTTCCTATCAAGATCTGCTCAGGATTGGATGGGTGCCAGGGCACAGTGCACGGGCTGAGCGCTGAAACAGATGACATTCTCCTTAAGGCGTCCGTTGACCCCATCTTTGGCTCGTTGTGGGGGTTAGCAACAGAGGGGATGGGAAAAGGGCACATGCATGTAGATTTCTTTACAGCTTGTCCACATGACGCGACTTAGTACAGACCGCCGCGCTGGAGACGGCACAAGGACCTGTGGTTCTCATTATCCAGGTCCCTACTGGCTGCTTAGCACAGCGGCTGTAGAGTTCAGCGTCAGTCCAGATGTGGAACAGGGAACATGACCCTTGATTACTGATGTGGCTCTGGGGACAGAGGAGGTGAGAGGGGGGTGAGGGGGTTGGGAAAACGCAGCGCCACATCAAACGCCCCGATTTTTGCGCGAAACGCCGGCGCTGACTCGGGCTTTGCTCTCAGTTCCGATGCCAACGCTAGCATCTGGGGTTCTGTTCAGGCTCCTTTGACTGTAAAGAACAATTACGTCAGAATCTGTCTTTGCGTCGAAGTTTGACCCCACCGTTCATGCTACGAAGGCACCGTTAGGCTGCCGATCAAGGGACGTGCCTTATCTGCATCCCAGTCTGCCATTTATAGCCCCTTACCTTAATATCTTATGACCTGTGCCGTACGAGCGGAAATAACGCAAATTACATTTCCATGGAAATGTCCCCGTTTCTCTCTCGAGACCGAAGTGTTAGCCTACATGTTTGTGCAGCCGTGTTTGTTTACGTCAGCCGGGGGCGTGTCTCTGGAAGTGATGGGCCAGCAGTCGAAGTCCTGGCTGGAACTTTCCCTCCTACGGCACCTTTTCACTGACTTGGCTGCACTCATTTAACCGCAACTGGCTGCCGTGGAACGCGGCGGCGGGCACACGCGGTTCCAACGTGTGTGCATTATAGACACATGCGCACATGTTCATCGGCGATGGTTGAATGAATAAACGAAATCGCAGCTGTGGGAGTCGCGTCAGAGCGTTTTCATCTTCAGCGTCTGCTTTCTTCCTCCTCTATGCTGCTCATTGAATGTCAGCGTTGGATGCTGTGCTCAAGCCCTCCCAAAGATAAGATAAGAACCACATGCTCTTCCTACCTCCTGGCAAGGGAGTCCCAGGCGGACCTGCTGACGCACGCACCTCGCTGCTCCCCTCCCCTTTCCTGCCTCAGCCTCATGTCAGGAAAGTGAAAAGTAGTACCTTGGCAGCTCGCCCTTGACTCTTTGCCAGAAGGAGTGCGCTTCAAGAGAAGTGGTCTTTTCCCTTTTTCTCTCATGTGCATTTTTCATCCGCACGTTGCAGCAGAGGACGAGCTCACTCACTTAACAAGCCGCCATCAGCCACTGTTGCTGATATGGCCGCTTGATTTTGAGGAGAATGCTAGAAACGGATGCTTGGTCGCTGGTTCGGCTGCGTTACACCACAGCTCCATAGACTCGGTGCATCATTGATACATTTGGCTTCTGTTTCAGGAGTCTTTAACAGTTCCTGGCTTTTGGTAAACCGTAACAATAACAGTCCAATATTTGCTTTCTACACAAGCTTAGCCAGCTAACCATCATGAGTTTACATCATCAGGTCTACTTATGTACTAAATGTACGTTTTAAATGAGACAGTGGTTGAAGTCCCCTTCGCCTTGTTCATGTTATCATGGATGAAATTTGAAGTCCACCAGAGACCCGTCTACTTCCTGTCTGGGGCCCCATAACGAGGTGCCAGTCCCCGTCAGGTTTCTGCACAGCTGTTTTGTTGGATTATTTTTGTCTCGACCCCTGAGTGACCCCTGAGTCCGGCTCGGACCGTGAGCCACAGAGGTTGACATGCTGTAGCATTGCTGCAGCTAATAGGATACTATGGAATTACAGCATTCGGCCAGTATTAGGCTTTGAAAGCAGAACTACAGAATAAATGACCAGTCGCCTACATGTACCGTATGTAGAGCATACGCGAGCCTTAAGGCGGCGCCATCACTACTATGTCATCAGTTTTCTCTTCAACATTGTGGGGTTTAAGCACAGGTTGCCTCTGATAGATCTCCACGTCTGGATTCTCGGGTGCAGCGCTGGTTAATAAGGACTTGAAGCTTCGCTCCTGGAGCAACAGTTTAGGTCAAAGTTGGAAAGAACGCTCACTATGTCAGTCTGTCCCGGAGCAGCTTGTTGGCCTTTGGAATGATGTGATTGGTTCAGTCTGAGTTCTATCAATGTACAAAGGAAACCCTCGCTATTAACTGTGTCATCTTACTTTACTACGTTCCTGATGCGAGCGAATCCTGTTGTGCTCTTGCTGGGAAAAATCAACAGCTGTTATCAATCCGATCTGTCAGAAGAGAATGTGCGCCAGCGCTAATTTAACTGACGAAACGTTTCTACAGAACTCGGACTGTAATTGATCCTTTAACTTGTGATTTGACCCAACAGACCCAAACTTAGTTTTCAGAGAAGCCACCAATGATAAATTTGAGCTTTTTTGGCTGTTTCATCACCCTCCAACGAGCGCTGTGGGAATTATTTGAGCTCAGCCTTTGCTGCGCCGTGCACAACAAAGGCACGTAAATGGTCACGACTTAGGGGTGAGATTTCTCATGTCTCGGCGTGAGGAACGAACGTTGCTACAGGAAGGCTCAGATGAAGTGATGACACAAAAAGTGAAGGAGGTGTTTAAAGAAAACCAGTTGCGAAATGGGGTCGGGGACGTGGTTCCACGGAGGCAAATGAATCATGCCCAGTTATTTTATTGTTTAGACTTCATTACTCCCTTTTGAAGCTACGTTCAGAGAGATGACAGATGTTCACCCAAAGTTTCTGTCAATAAATGGAAATGCCTCCCATTTCAATCAGCGATGTCTCTGAAGTTCCAGGTTGCAGCTCATAGTCTCTGCTTCAATACCAATTTATAGCAGAAAGGAATGAAAACAATCCAACAGAAGTCTTTTGCTTCATTTGCAGCACCTTTGCAGGACTTTCCTCCACGCCTTCTTAATTTCCTTTCTAAAAAGTGCTTGTAAAAGTTGAGTTATTGCTCCCCAAAAATATCTAATTAGTTCTAGACCTTCTGAAGCCGGATCTTTCATATTAACACCACTAACTGGCACTTACACATGTGCAGGACTTCACAAACGCTACCATAAACACATTCTGCTTAAATAAGACCGAATTCACGGTGAAACCTGGAGGCGAGACCCCGACGCACTGCGACCGCTTTGGGTCCCAGGGTGTGGTGTACGTCGCCGTGTTACGCAACAACACATCGCCGCATGAACTTGGGCTTCAGTTTTCACACAGGAAGTCCAAGTCTGAGTCAGGAGCGAAAGCTCGGCCAACTGGGCCTCTCACAAACACTTGCAGTCGTGCAGCATAGCAAACAGATTCCCACCTATGTTTTGTCTAAAAGGATGAGGCTAGTTTTGCATTTACTGAGCATTATTTTGTGGACATTTTGACAGCAAAACAGAAATTTCACTCTGTGACCCAACTAGTTAATGATGTATGGTACTGTTCTACGTAAGTGCATAAAGTCTGCATAGTAATAAACAAATCACACCAAGCTTTAAATGACTTAATATCGCAAACATTTACTTTAATTATATTCTGAAAACGCCACGGCGAGAGCAGAGGGCCACGGAGTTGGCTTTGTATAGCGGCCGTAGCCTCGATCAGGAATCCTCAAAAGCGGGAGCTCCTTGTCGCCCGAGCACCAGTGAGATGGAGCGTTGTGGCTCTGGCTGCCCCGTGGGGGCCCGGGACACCGGCGCTTGACCCCGAGTGCGTCGGTGCCAGAGTTTACAGGGAACCTGATGGAAAGTCTGTGTAGTTGACAGAAAGTAGCAGGAATGTTTGGGACCATCGATCATCATCACCATTTTGGGCCAAATTCCTCTGGCATCTTTTCCAGAGCAACACTTGAAGTGAGATTGATGGTATTTGCATTTTCCAAACTTTTTTCTCAGTTAACGTTTCTATTTGACAACGGCAACGGAGTTTTAGTGCAGACGCAGGCTGTGTTTTATAACGCTCTCAGCATTGTATAGACAAATGATTTCACACTTATGTTCCTCCATTAGGACGTACACGGACTCTAATCCACCGTAACAAATAGACCGTGAACTCTATTATTCACTTTTTCGAACGTTTGAGATTGAAGACGGGGTTTAAAGAAACTACAACATCAACCTGTTCGGTTGGTGAAGGATTTCAGAATGAAAACATTTGTTTCCCGACTGTTTCCAGGCTTCCGTCTTCGGCCGGGACGGCGTCTGACAGCCGCAGGCATATAAGGAGACGCGAGAATGTTTCTTTTTTTCTCTCTCTCTAAAGGAACCGACGGTTCTGGTCCACGTGTCCTCGGATTCTAAATTCTTCTCAAATATTGGGTGTTTACTAACAGCTTTAGCACGAGTGTCTGATGCTCAGCAGATATTTAGTCTCAAAGCTTTTGCAGTATTTCGTGCTGTCTGACGGAGGTCACTAAAGTTTATTTACCTCAACCAGTCACACCTGACTGTAAAACAGCAGGAGCTGATTTGTGTGTGTGCGTGTGTGTGTGTGTGTGTGTTCGGTTTAGTTTCCCACTGAATTCAACTCTCACTGGAGACTCCAGCTATTTCCCTTCAGCCTTTTCTCTTCCCCTCTCTCATGTGTTCATGAACTCTTCCCCTCCAGGCTGTGGTCAGCAAGGACCAAGAGAGATGAATTACAGAACAATACGCTGCCGCTGACGCTCCATCAGCTTCTTAAAAATGTGTTCAAAAACATGTTTGGAGAGCAGATTCTGCCTCATTCATCGGCTGCTCATTCTAGATCTATTTAACTGTATTTTAAACTTAAGCGTTGTTCATAATTAAAGATGGTCAATGCTTGGTTTTATAAATTTGCACACCAAATTTTCAATAAATAATATTTATTTGTCAATCAAAAAGAAATTGAATGCAAAATGAGGTCATAGGATGTATGGCGATTAAAAGCGGGCAGTATTTAAGCAAATAGGCGTGGAAACAACCGTCAAATTTATTAAAACTCAGGGGAAAATTTGTAAAATGACTTCCAATATGTAAGTTCGTTGCTCACTTGATCTCATGAGTAAATCACAGGATCCTCCTTGAATCTTAAAATCTGTAGTAATCTGAATATTTGCAGCAGAAATGTCCCAAATGGTGAATCTTTTATACCAACAAAATATAAAAAAGGGCCTTTAAACATTTGTGGTTTTGATCTGCTGTGATAGTTTGAATTTGGACAGTTGAATAAACTGTTATCATATTTAGAAAAATGAAACATCCGCAGCACTAAAGGACCCAATCACTGCGCTAGATTTTATTCACACTTTCCACTTTTCTGACACCTCAAAATGAACTATAATATTTCTCCCATAATATTCCTCCCGTCTTTAACAAAAAGCCCAGACTAATCTTAAGCAGAGCGTTTTGCCCGGGGCATCATATCACCACAGAATCTAATCACTGCAGCTTTTGCCCCATCGAAATAGAACATTTGACTATTTTGTCTTCACGTGCACACATATGATAGCTAACTTGAGCCTCGCCAGCACAAAAGTTGCATTCATAGATTGAAACAGCACTCTTGTTTTTTTTCTCCCTCCTCTCTTTGTAGTGTTGCCCATCAGTGCCGTCTTTGTATTGCAAATAGAAGAAACTTGTGAGGGTCTTTTGCTGCGCTGCTGCTTTTACTCTTCTCTGTGTTGCTCAGTGCCCCCCCCCTCACCCCCCAGCTCCTTCACCACCACCCCCTCCATTTACTTTGTATGATTTAATAAGCCGTATTCTCCCGATGTGCGTCAGAGCCGGCCAGGAGTCTCGTGAGGCCGTCCGTTCCTTAAGATCTGTGTTTTGTGTCTGGACAGCCTCAAACTGCAGCATCTCCTGCACCCACAGTCCACAGATGGGGTTTTTTTTTTAAAAAGAAAAACACTAAAATTGAATATTGAGCACAGATCTGTATATTTACAGCATTTTTACATATTTACAGTTGCATCTGGATTTATACTGTTTGGTGCAACGGGCAAACTGTTGCCACCCACCACGTTCAGCACCGCTGCCCACCGCTGCAGCCGTTCCCTGATATCACGCAGGATTTCAGACAGGCGCCCCACTTAGCGATATTTTCATAGTGAGTGCACGTTTGTGCGTCTGACAGCAGAACACCTGCCTTCCAGCTGTGCGTCCTGCGCTGGAACGGGCTCTGCAAAGGTGCCCCTGCTGAGCCAAACCTGCGTAAGGGGGCGGGGGGGCTTTTAGAAGAGGATGGGTCTATGTATCCGATAAAAGGCACGGATGCAGCGCGCCATACCATAAAGTGTAAAGTGAGCTGTTCAGTGTTTGTTTTCTCATTTCTCAGCGCTGATTGCGTTTCATGTGTGGGTTGAGTTCAAAGTCTAACGCTGGGATGACGTCTCGTTCCGGAGTTTAGGCACTTCCAAGTCTGCTTCCGAGGCACACTCAATTTGCGTGAGTGACGTGATGTTTTACTAGCGCGTCGTGACGGCCGCTCCGACGCCAGTGGGCGTATTAAAAACAACTTTCCCCCAACGATGGTCTGGCAAATGGCTTTGTTCCCTGACAACAAAGACAGTAAACAGCAGCACTTAGCGAGCTCTCAAGAACCTAATTGCCTATTAAGCACAATCGTGTCCTCCTTTATCCCGCTGCCTCTGTTGGGGGCTCCTATCCCTGGAGACACGGCTTTACAGTAAACATAAGTGAGCTGGCCTGGATGTCAAATGTAGCTGGAACCTGAGTGCTGAGAGGAGGAGGTGACCTTTTGTCTGCATTTGTTTTAGGTGAAGGCCGGGAACACTGTGCACCTTTGACATTAGTGCCATTCTGTTTCCCCTCTGCGCTCTCTATATTTGCTCCACCCAGATTCATCTTTACATTTCTGACTCAGTGCAGCTGTGAATGAATCCCCCCCCCCCCCCTTCCCCCCCCCTGTGTTCTTCAGGTTTGACAGATGAGAAAGTGAAGGCCTACCTCTCCCTGCACCCGCAGATGCTGGATGACTTTGTGTTGGAGAGCGTGAGCACGGAGACGTTGGACAGATGGCTCAAAAAGAAGACGAGCAGCGGCCCCGCAGGTATGCCCGACACGTCACGCCCCCCACAGCACGCGCACGCCAGCTGCCTTCATAGCCTCAACTTCATCCGAATAAGTTGCACATTTGTCAGTGGATGTCCAATTTATGAATACTCCCCCAGAAATCAAAGTTCTCCGAGACATCTGCAGCCGTGTCAGTCGTTGACTTGGCTGTGAATGAGTGAGAAACCCCATAAAAGAGCCGGGTCTGAGGCGGAGGTCGCCTCTCTGGGCCGGTCGCAGCACAAATCACTCATCTTCACGTGTGTCGTTTATTAGTCGGTGTGTGTGAGAGACAGGCGAACAGGCCTGCTGGCTGTTTACGGGTCATTTGATGTGTTTGAGCAGGACGGCCCGAGTCTGTGCCGTGTGCTCCACACACAGCGGATTGTTTCTCAGACCAGCCACATCCATCAAGGGCCCACAGCGCTGGCACGCTGCCCAGTCGAGCTGCTGACGTCAGAGGCGACCTCCAGAGACATGCGGCCGGCTGAAGGGGGCCCAGGGGAGGGGTGGGGATGATGGTGGTGGTTTGGGGGGGGTTGGAGTGAGAAGGGAAAGCTGGCAAAGTATATATATGTCACATTTTGGCGCTGCTTTTTCACAGGATCTGTGGATTTCATTAGTGCTGTGCAGAAATGTTGGTGCCTTGATTATGAGCCTATGTTTGATTGTGCACGTGCATCCGTGCGAGTGCCTGAGTGCGTCTCAAAGAAAGAACCGTTCTAATCATTTTTGTTGGCGCCAGGCAGAAATAATTTCGCTCAGACCAGAGCAGATGAAGCCAAACACAGTTCCACACACTTCACAATATTCCATCGCTGCACACTTGTCACATGAGTCATGAAACTTAAATAAATCAACGTGGACTTTGTTTTTTCTTCTTCTTCTTCAGCTTTTAATTCATAGCCCTGCATTTGGCTGCCAAAGAACAATTAATTGGGTTGATGGCTGTTTTTCAGTAAAAACGTTGCAGCAATTATTTAACAATTTAACTTATTTCAGAAGGAACCTCGTTTTTAGATTTCACCTTAGATGTATCGTGTTTGGAGGGTCAGTTTAGTTTTGTTCATTTTTCTGAATACCTGAAACCTTTTTCCTTTTTGAAATGCTGCTTTCTGAAAACACACAGTAAATTCATCCACACACACACACACACACACACACACACACACACACACACACCGGTTTTCATCACATTCAGTCATTTATGGACCAACTAGTCGCCCACTTTATTTTTTTTATAAAACTAGGCCTCACTATAAAATTCTCTCCCATCTTAGCTCAGTTAAGTATGTTTCTCAGGCAACATGTTGCAACATTTTTAAATGTCAGTCATGAATTAGATGTTCTCTTTATTGGAGAGACAATAATTTGCTCGAGTCATGGTGCAACATCAGTCACAGTATTCATAATAGTTTACCCACATTTTCTAATCCAATGATGTAAGAAGTGATAAATATTAAATCATGTATTATTCATATTATTATATACAGTAAGTATTCGGTCTGTAGTGAATTGACCGGTGGATAAATTCCTTCATGTTGCACAGTAAACTGCTAAATTTGTGGGATATTTGCATCCTTGTAGCTTATGTTCTGAACAGCAGTGGGACCTGTCATCATGTGATCATCAATAAAATAAGTGATTCCTGGAAGCTTTCCCTGCAGCCAGTCCTATTCTCAGTTATCATGTGATGGGCGGCATAAATCAGTTTCTCTGTGCACCTACACTCACGAGTCTGTGAGAGTGTGTCTGCAGGAAGGTTGCAAGGCAGCTTTTAGTTCCAGAAAATTATTTCTTGCTGCCAAATGTGTCGTTGCATGAGGGGTTTTCTTCCCCTCTAGTGCTTCAATATTCACATTTATACTGATGGATGGATGGATGGATGGATGGATGGATGGATGGATGGATGGATGGATGGATGGATGGATGGATGGATGGATAGATAGATAGATAGATAGATAGATAGATAGATAGATAGATAGATAGATAGATAGATAGATAGATAGATAGATAGATAGATAGATAGATAGATAGATAGATAGATAGATAGATAGATGGATAGATAGATAGATAGATGCAAATGTAAAACTATTTGTTGTATTTATGACATGAAATTTGAGGTATGTTCTGCAGCATTATTTGTATGTGGCTAAAAGATAGTTATTTCCAATTCTGTGGCAAATTATACCTATTTTTTTCTATCTATCGTTTGAAACAGCAGAATCTGGGACATGTGTTTGAGTTCTACCAGCTACCGTTTGGTTTAAATCTGCTTCGCCTCGGTGTAATAATGTTAGGAGCGTCGAACCAGCTAGCTAGCCAAACATCTTCACTGACGTTTCTGTCTAATATGTAAGCAGATATTAGCTAACATACATCTTTCACTGTTCTCACGCAAATATTAAAAAATCTGAGAGAATCACTTTGTCTATGAGCTTTGGCAGTGGAGAGTTGTCCCCTTAAGCAGCTGATCCAGTTCCCCCAACAGGTTTTGGTAGCAAACAGACAAAGAATTACTTGTGCAGCAAAACCTCACACCACCGTCCTGTGATGAGAGGACTGTGTCACCTGCAGGGCTTTCCACATTAGGAACAGGGAGGGGCCCTTTTCATGGGATCTCGCTGAACACGGGATGAACGGAAAGTCTAAGATATTTAGAATTGGCAAATATTTATATTCAAAAGTGCGCAAAGGTCTCTCCAGACCCTCTGAATATTGTTCAGATAGCATCTCTTTGTTTAATCAATCTGTACAAACGTAAATGGAGGCAAACAGCACATCCTTCACGGAGCAGGATGGTGCAGGACCTGTCAAAACACCGGCCGCCGAGTCACCGCTGGCGGGATGTCGAGTGAGGCCACTGGCCAATAAAGCTGCCGACAAATAATCGAGTGTCACGGCCGTTACTTTTTACCTCGTAGGACACCTTTGGACTGAGGCCAGATATATGTTTAGGCACTATTTTGTTGTAGAAATTCTTGCTCTTTGAATGTGTGTGTGTGTGTGTTTGGTGGGGGGAAGAGGGAAGAGGGGCCAAATTAAGGATTCCACTTGTCCAGTTGTCTTTGAAGGACTGAAATTCTTCAAGTTAAATAATAAAATTCAGGTTGAAGAGATGAGTTATGTATTTAGAGTAAGGGTCAAGGTTGGGGGTAAATCTGAATGAACAATAAATCCAGATCAAGGCCCCGTAAAAATAGAGGTGTGTGTGTGTGTGTGTGTGTGTGTGTGTGTGTGTGTGTGTGTGTGTGTGTGCTGAACAAGCACTCCACACTTACGCACTCGCTTTCGTTATACAGCATGAAATCAATATGTGCAAATAATTTGTGTGGTGTGAAAAGCTTCTCATTCTGCTTCTGGGGTGTTGGAACTACTGCAGGATCAAATTTAACACCCAGACCAGAGCGCGTTCGTCATGTCTGACGTCACACAGTTACATTTATTTTAACGGCGCTCTGTTTGCTTTGTGTGGTTTGCAAGAATGTTTTTTTTCCTCTTAAGATGAAAAATGCTAACACAGGGGGCTAATCTGAAAACCTCAGAATATAACATCATGAAATAATCATCTGTATGTGCAGAAATGTCTAAAGCTTCCTGACGCTTTCTCGGGCTGCCGCTGCTTATCCAGCATTTGAATAGCTCCAGTCCCACAGTGAGATCGGCTGCTAAGACCAGTTCACGGAGAGTTCATACCTAGCCACGACGAAAGTCAGACGAAAAGGGTCGATTAGCTCGCCAGCTTCAGATGTTAGACAGTTGTGTTTGCCGTTGCCTGTGCTGCCCGCTCCCTGAAAAAGGGACGGCGGATGCTGATGGCTGATGGGTAATGATGTATGATGATAAAACACATTCAGTATTTCCTGTCGTCCTTCTGTAGTGCTAGCTTCTCTGTCTCCCTCTCTCTCTCTTTCTATCTCCTGGGTATCTGATTAATCCCCAGACATCATACCTGATGGAACAAAGATATTGCTGTTACCAACGGCACCCACGTTCTGTCTATAAGATATCCATACGAGCCATTTCATGGAAACAGGAGCCCAGCTAAACATACAAAATAGAAGATTTCAACGGAGACATTCAGAAATTCTCCCCTTTTGAGGATCTGGTTTCAGTAATGACTCCCACAAGGCTACACTGTCTGAACAGGAAGAGTTAGAGAGGACTGAAATATTAGTAACAGGGGATGTTCAGTATCACTTACTTGGTAAATGAACTAATTCCTGTATCCTCGTCCTATTTTTATGAATTTATATAAGCTGACAACGCCACCGTCTTAGTTATTTCCACAAACTGGGCCTATTTTAGGGGAAGAAGTGCACTATTTAATAACAGCAAGTTGAGCGTGGAGCTTAATTTTTTGGTGCACCAGTAGATCTGGTACATCTGGAGTACATTATCATTTTCAGCATTCTCTGACATCAGGTTGGGAAATAATTCAACCTCATCTACTTTTTTTATACGCTGTCAGTTTCTGTGTTTACATCACCATCTTTTGAGGATGTGCTTTGACTGGCGGAAGCTGATCAGCTGGCGGAAAAGCAAAGTTATGACCTGAACCAGAGAGGCCAAACACGTGCACGCCTCTCTTTCTGCAGGGGATCTCGGCAAATCCAGTAGTTCCCTATGTAGCATTCCAAGCTACACTTATAAATCTGAGGGTTCACGTCAGAACAGTGGCCTCACGAGGTCCTCACGGGAAGCGAATCTCTGTATATTTTCACTTTTTTTCAAAGTGGTTTGAAGTCGTTGAAGTGCAGCTCTCGCTTCTCTGATTGACGTCATGCCCGGCCAGGGGTTCACTCTAAAATAGCTCTCATGGCTAAGTTAGGAAAATCAGAGCGTAGCGAAGGAATGTTTAAAGCAGCGGACGCCGTTAGCCGGCTGATATTTATTCCTCCTGTCTTTGTGTGCACCAAGAAGCCAGTTTCGAAAGGGAAGCGGCCTGAGTCAGCGTTTCGGTGGATGTCTCCAAAATCTCCGCCGTGCACGGCTCGATCTGATCACAAATGCTCCAGCGGGATCAGGGCCGGCGCTGCGCTCGTGGGCTTGTTGACGCAAGTGTGATAAAGGACGGCTCCATCAGTGTCAGCGGTGTTCATTTCACCTCACAGAAACGAGTCCAACGTGTCGGGATTGGCTGCAGCTTCCATTATTATCACATTCTTGAGTGTGTGTGTGTGTGTGCGTGTGTCTGTCTGTCTGTCTGTCTGTCCGTCCGTCCGTTACCAAAGGCCACAACCTTCCACTCTTGTGGAGTTAGATCAATATCTTTATTAATTCTATTTTAAAGGAAATGTTTCTTTTTATCAGCCTGTTGGCCTTTTTTTGAAAGTCCTGTGATGATCTGCTGATCAGTCCAGGACAACTACTGTTGTGAGGACGTTTGTTTGTTTGTTTACTTACCCCTTTTTGGATCTTCTTTTCAGTATTTTTATAAATTGCTGCTCATTGAATTTCTAAGAAATGATACAGATTTATATCAATTTATGATCTAATTTTGCAATCAAATAAAAAGGTTTCATTGATTTGCCTGAAACACACAATGTTTTATATAAAATCTTCGAATTCTCATCCTGTTCTTTAATCTCCACATGGAAACACATCTAATTTTCTAATATTTGATTTCGTGGCTTTCATCATGAGCTCCTTCACGGGGTTAAGAATACAGTCACTATTTTAGGACCAGGTTACACCATTTTGCTGACATCTTATCTAAACTAAGGTTGTGATGGGATTTTACGGCCTCTTCGATGTTGTCTTTCTTCTTTATTTTAGTATGTGTACAGCCTCTTGTCTCGCAACATTTCCAGGAAATTTAAAAGCAGGAATTTATTCACCTGGGTAAAATATTTCAAAATTACAAACACCTCTAAGAAGCACATAATTTATTCAGTGACGACGTCGGGGGGGATCTGTCAGGCTCCTTCAACCTCTTCTAATCTCTACACTTGGCTGTTCTGCTTCCTCAGACTCAGCTGCTGTTGTGTTTCTCTCTATACCAATACCATCACATGCAAATGTTTGGGCACGTCTGGGCAAAAATTCTGCCAATTTGACCAGTTAAGCAAGTGGAAGATGAAATGATGTCCAACAGTAAGAGACGACACGCTCCCATTAGAGTTCCTCCTATGTGTCAGGCTTGCCTAGATGTTCTTTTGCTCATTTCTAATGCAGATTTGTTGTGTTGGGGTGACAGGAGAGGCTTTCCTCGGATGACTCTATGGAGGCCATATTTGCGCAGGTGTTGCTGAACAGTTGTTAGAGCCTAATAAATCATCCTGGAGGTCTTCTGCAGTCTAATGGGGGTATATTTGTTAGGCCTTATTTTCATCTCCACTCTTCATGTTAGCTGCCATTTCTTAATTACATTGTGAACTGAGGAAATTGGTACCTGAAAACACTTTTTTTTCCTCACACCATCCTTCTCTTGTGTGGGAATCAGTCATTTTATTTAGGAGGAACCCAGGACGTAACAAGCCTTCGTTCATCTTTAGCAACTGTCAGTTGTTTTTATATGCAGTCAGTTGTTCAGAAGTATAAAAATGTGCAAAGTACATTGTTGTAATCCATGTTTAATTGGTATGATAGTGGAAGGGGTTTGATAACTTTAACCTTGACTGATGTCCGATGTCCAGCAAAGTTTGTCATCTGTCACAACCTCTATGAACCTCTCTGTGATAAACACTCTCAACTTGATTTTTAGGCCTATTGTTACAAAATACCAAGGATTTCATGAGTGAGAGCTTGTTGATGTCAAAGAAGCGTTTAGTCATTTCTAGGATTTTTGGGAATTGTGGGTGAAGATAAATGAGTCTGCAGTTTGTGGATTTGCGTTTATCCCCAGTCTTATTCAACTGTATGATTTGCTATTACTGCAAGGACATTGGCCAGTGTGGAAAGACGGATTAAAATGTTTAAAGGTTTGGATATCCTATTTATTACTGATTTGATTTATTTAGCATCAATATCATGATGATCAATTTCTTAACAATTATTAGTGATCCTTTAGTATTTAATTTGACTTTATTTTCCCTTTTATAGATGATGCGTCAGCAAAAGAAGTCAGCAGGGTAAGATATTGTTTAATTTTCACCCTTATTCCAAACTTAATTACTGGATTTTCTTTATTGTACTAGAATAAACACTATAATAAATGCTCTGTATCGGATTGTTGTTCATTTCTACAGAACCGTGATGTTTGATGAACACTATCACTCTCTTCATACACTCTTTGTGCCTTGGGCGTTGCTTGTGCTCAGTAAGGTTCGAGTTATTATCAGAAATGAAGGAAGAGAAATTAGGATTGCTGCGTGTTCCACGTGAGACAGGAAACGTGTCGTAGGGCTGATTCCCCTGCGGGCCACCTAAGTTCTTGATGCTCATACTTTTGCCATTGCCATATGATTGGGCCTAAAGGAACACCGGCGGCCTCCCGTCTCACACACACACATGAAGAAAATAAAAACAGCAAACAAAGGTCAGTCGACACCTCACTGCGTCATCTATATGTCCGCAAACAGGATGTGGGAGGATAGAAGGCGTCCCATGGGGGAAGGATTTCAAGTGAGCCGCTCTCTCCGTCGTCCTTTCCTCACCCTCTCTGCAGGCGCAGAAATAGACGGCTCTCAGGCCTCGTACATGGCAGGAGGTCTGCCTCTTACGTAACCGCACTTTTAAGCCCAGGCTGAACTGCGCAGTTCGCACGGCTTCCGATCAAAGCTGCGGGGCTGCGGTGGCATCCTCTCAGTACTAGCAGGGCATCCCAGGGCCAGAATATGTCAGTGAAATCCAGTTTCAGGGTGTTGAAGAGCACCTTGAAAGTTGTGAATGGTCGACGGCTGTTTTCGCACAAGCTGTGGAGCGGCAATTTATGCCATGTGTGTCTTTTGTCCAGCAGTACCAGGACACAAATATGCAGGGTGTGGTGTATGAACTAAACAGCTACATGGAGCAGCGGCTGGACACTGGAGGAGACAACAAACTGCTGCTCTATGAGCTATGTAACATCATCAAAACAGGTAAAAGTGGACAGCTCGAGTCACGCTCATCGCATCCAGAATCTAATGTGACTGGAGATGTCTGTGGAGCTTTGTTCAGCCACTGGACAAAGGGTCGGACTGAATGTGCAGAGCTCTCTGAAGGGAGTGAGATTCTCTGGAATACTCAGAATTGTTCCCTCTCAGGTTGCCCCATTAACATCTAATGAAGGAGTGAATTAAATAGTAATATCAGATTGTAACCAGCCACGTGTTTGAAATAGAGGAAAGCGCCAACGCTCTCCTGCCGTTCCAGTGTTTGTTCTGTTTATTTGCTGTTTTCTGTGAACAGCACTGCAGGATGATGAACAGTATGTCTGTGGATGTTATAAAAGGATCGATCAATGTTAAACTGATTACACGGCATTGAAGCCATCCATTATCTATCACTGCTGATGTTCATCCCTGTACAAATTTGGAAAAGACAGACGCCCCAGATCAATTTCCAGTTATACTGCCATCCCTATTTACACCTATGGGAAGCTG
The DNA here is from genome assembly GCF_901000725.2 of Takifugu rubripes. Classification (NCBI taxonomy): domain Eukaryota; kingdom Metazoa; phylum Chordata; class Actinopteri; order Tetraodontiformes; family Tetraodontidae; genus Takifugu; species Takifugu rubripes. The sequence goes on from NC_042288.1 coordinate 14,877,922, forward strand.
AGAGTAATCAGATATCCTGCAAACCCCCAAACTCCTAAAGAGAACACGGCTCCACACTTCACTCGTCATTTATGCGATAATAAAACAGAAGAAAGTCCATTAACTATTAATTAGCTAATAAGTTAATATCCCTGATCAGCCGACTCATCGCTCTCTGCCTGGTCACATTGTACATGACCCATTTATCAGTGTGAAATGGGACTGGAAAGGCAGACTGGGAATGAGATGAACTGGATGGCAGTAAGAGCCCATCTATGGTCAAAGTGTCCTCATTGTTATGTAGGACACTCTTAAAAGATCGGAACTGGACAAAATATTTTCACCTGCTCTGTGGTTGTGAGCAGTCCAGCAGAAAGTGTCACAGACAGGATCTACTTTAACGGACCCGTTTGGCTGTATTTAATATTCCACCTGCTGTATCTGTTCTTCCTGCAGCAACTAAAGCAGACGGCTTTGCACTTTACTTCCTGGGAGAAAGCAACAATGTAAGCACGGATGCTATTTACTGACCGCTTTGCACGCACCCGTGCATTTAAAGGCTTGCGTTTGACTTCTTGTGTCTCCATTTGCATTTCTCTCACACGTGCATTTCAATAGAGCTTGTGTTTGTTCACTCCAACGGGGGCCAAGGATGGCCCCCCGAGCCTCATCCCCTCCGGTCCCATCGCATTTGGGACAACCATTGCCGCTCATGTTGCCAAGACTCGCAGAACCCTCCTCGTAGAAGACATTGCAGGGGTAAGGCTGTAGTCTCACTAGAGGCGATGCACCAATCAAAGGAGCCGTATGAACAGTTGGTAGTTGTTTCACTGTCCTCACCACCATCAAGCTATAAAAAACAGGAATATGTTGCTATTCTCTGCAGGCAGTTTAATTTAAATCCTCAAAAAGCACCAAAATGAGCTGATAATATATATATCCAAACATATTTCCCCTGTCTTCAGCGTCTGCAAAGGTGAATTAACGAAAGATTCATGTGCTGCAGGACGAGCGCTTCCCCGACGGCACAGGGCAGGACTCAGGGATCCACGTTCACTCTGTCCTGTGCCTACCCATCCTCACTGCCATTGGGGACATCATCGCCGTCCTGGAGCTGCACCGGCACCGGGGCAAGGAGCCCTTTAACCTCAGTCACCAGGAGGTCAGTCTGACCCGAACCCAAAACACCAACGGCCGTAAGGCTGAGGTCCACTTGTGCTGGTTCTTTCAGAGATATCGGTGCGGAGCGTCTAACTTCCTGCATATTGGGGCCTGCAGCTGCATCTTTTAAAGAAACTCGTCAGTAAATGATGAATGGGACCACCATGTCGAATAAAATGTTGTATTAACCTTTTGAGCCCCTCGTTTGTTAAACTCGTCACGCTCTTGAAACGCTCGTCAGCGTGCGTTCGTATTTATGGTTTCGCTGCGTTTAAATCTCCCGTCCGTCACGCTCCTGTTGTTTCAGTTAACCATCACCGGGATGATGTTTTATTTAGCAAGTTCTTTGCAAGTGTCCGTCTCATGCAAAAGAGATAAAAATGAAAAACAGATGTGTTAGGAAGCAGAGTGGGGAACCTTAAATGGCTTTTTTTGTCCCTCCCCAGGTTGCAACAGCTAATTTAGCATGGGCATCGGTTGCTATTCATCAAGTACAGGTGAGTGAACGTCATCGGAGGACTCCTTCGAGTTCAGCCTCGGACACTTTGTACAGTGTAACACTGTGTAACACTTTGCTAAAGAGCTGAAGTGAAACCTTCCTGTCCTGAGTGACTTTGTTTGTTCTGGTTCTGCACTAGTGTTTTCAATGGGGAAAATCCACTGTGTACAGGAACTGGGTTGTCAGTGGACCCAGTCCAATCAACTAAGCCATACATCCAACAAACAGCTCCCCAAAGACGTCATTACGACCCAGTGCTGTTTTTATATGAACAGATTACACCTCAGAGGTGCCTTCCCACTGCAGCGCCGGCCACAGTGGACCGCTGAGCCTCGGCGAGCTGTGAGACACGGCAGGATTAGCTGCTCCATCAAAACACCCTGTTGTTCATGAAACTCAGGGATGCGTGTTTAGATGTCGGGTCGATTCCTTTACAGAACACACAAATGTGTCTGAGGGCAACTTTTCTGGTGACGTTTTCTGCGTGTGTTTGTTCTCAGGTGTGCCGAGGCCTTGCGAAACAGACCGAGCTCAATGACTTCCTACTAGATGTTTCAAAGTAAGCCAGACTCAGTTGAGGTTTAAGAAAGTGTGCGCATCATGTTATTTTATGTGTAGCTCTACAGTGAGTCCGTGTCCACTATTACAAACATTAATGGGTTAAGGAATTTTTTTGCATTTTTAGGCAACTCAGCACTTGTGTCTTGAATGTGATCGTCTCCAGATCTCCCCATTTGTCAAACATCTGAATGCGCCATTTCTTCTTTTCGCACAGAACATACTTTGATAACATTGTGGCAATAGATTCTCTACTTGAACACATTATGGTGAGTGTGATTTCTGCAAGTCTGTGTTCATTCACATTGTCTTCAAGGCTGCACTTCCTGGTGTCGCTCCCATGTGCTTCGTTGTGTGTGTAAAGATGAGAATAAGAACAATTCGACAGACTGAACATTTTGTCAGTCCAACTTAAGATGTTCGTTCCGCTTTGCAAATCCAAAGTGAGTCAACCATCACTTTCTTCTGAGAAGCCTCTCGTCTCTCTCTCTCTTTCTCTGTATGTGTTTCGTTGCCTTGTGACTGCAGCTTCATGTCAGGCCATTCAAGTCCTCAATTTCACATGAACTAGAAAGACCTGTTTGCTCTTATCGTTTTATTTGAAGGTCATTAAACCCCATTCACAGCTACAGTGCAGAAACCTTCATTCTAATTCTGTCCTAACTGCTTCCGCCGGTCTTGTGTTGCAGATATATGCAAAAAACCTGGTGAATGCCGACAGGTGCGCACTCTTCCAGGTAGATCACAACAACAAAGAACTGTACTCTGACCTGTTTGATATTGGGGAGGAGAACGAAGGCAGGCCTGTCTTTAGGAAAACCAAAGAAATTAGGTAACAGTTTTCCCCCTTTGGTCAATAATTTGCCTTTTACTTTCTAACCAGCGCACTTACGTCATCTACAAGGGTTAATTTTGACACCGCGTTTCTGATTTTACAACATTATCCCCTTAGGTTGGTGTTTGTTAATGATAAAGGTGTTTTGGTCTTGTCTGTAAAAAGTGTGTTCAGAATTTAAACAGATTTTTTCATTTTCATTTTCCTCACATGTGACGGCACATGGGCAAGGATAAGGTGACCTTATCCACTCAGTAGTACCCTACCCTAACCCCTGTCCCCTCCTCACCCCTCCCCCTCTAGGTTTTCGATCGAGAAAGGAATAGCTGGACAGGTGGCTCGGACAGGGGAAGTCTTAAATATCCCAGATGCCTATGCAGACCCACGGTTCAACCGGTAAAGCATACTGCAATTATCCAATATCACCATTAATATTCTCTCCTAAGAGCGCCATCCTTTAAATGTAATGATTTAATATTTGGTGTTTTCTCTTTTCCTCCAGAGAGGTGGACCTCAAAACTGGCTACACCACGCGGAACATCCTGTGCATGCCCATCGTGAGCAGGGGGACTGTTATAGGTGTGGTGCAGATGGTGAACAAGCTAAGCGGATGTGCCTTCACTAAAACAGACGAGAACAACTTTAAAATGTTTGCTGTCTTTTGTGCTCTGGCCTTACACTGTGCAAATGTGAGTGAAAACCAGTCAGCCATAAAAATCATGAATTGCTCCGGTTTGTCTTCCTATCAGTCTAACATAACAGGATCAGCTCTTGCTCTTTGTGTGTGTGTGTGTGTGTGTGTGTGTGTGTGTGTGTGTGTCTGTTTGAATTTGTCCGTGCATGCTAGCCCGCTCTATATCTTTTGCAGCGTAGGTGATGTGAGGATTACATAACACGTTATGGCCTTGAACACTCGTTCCTGATTGGCTTGTTTTCAGAGAACTACACACTTGACGTAGTGGCCTCATCCTCGTCCTAAATTCATGCTTATAGCCGGAAGGCTTGTTTCAGCAGTTACCAGGCTGCTGCTGCTTTTCCTGTTTGCCTGTCTCACCCTTCCTCTAAGGCCAGGAAAGACAGTGCTGTAAGCATCTGTTGAAATTGTGCCTTTCTCCAAAAATATGACTGCAGGCTAATTATCTGACAGTGCTTATTATCCCTTAAATGGAACACGCGCGCTTTCCGTGCTAGCTAAGGAAGTGTGTATTGTGTGGCCTGTCATTCAGAGCCTCTCCTCTCTGTGGGGCCTGACTCACCATCATCTCGTGCGACAAACTTACGCAGGAGCTACGTCACCGTGTCGGTTTTTAAAATTGATGGGGAATCTTAATATTTTAAGCCAGTCGGTCTATTTAGCTGTAAGTTATGCATGTGTACCTGTATTACAGCTTGTCTGAGATGAATGAGGACACAAAAACCAGAAAAGGGGACACAAATACACTGAACTTTGCCTAAACCTCCTAGAATAACACCAATTTCACAGAAATTGTACCTATTATAGAGTGACATCAGCGTTTAGAGAATAATTGCTGTACTGCTCGGCTGACTCCATTTCCCTGGTGTTTCTGCAGATGTACCACAGGATCCGGCAATCTGAATGCATTTACAGAGTGACGATGGAGAAGCTGTCCTACCACAGCATCTGCACGTCCGAAGAATGGAAGACGCTTACCCAGCTCAACCTCCCTGCACCCATTTATAAAGAGATTGAAATGTGAGTGGCCTTTGACGAGCAGCATGCTGAGGAAGCTCGAGTCCTTGTTAGGCTCGTCGGCGATGAGGCCAGTTGCTCCGTGTCGTTCCTTCTCCCCGGTTCCCCGCTGGCCGCCATTCACATTGCTCCTGGCCTGAGCGCCGTGTCAAAACTGATACGCTGACATCCCGATGAAACTCCCTCCTGTTTACAAGAGTCAACAGAATACCAAACAGCACCGATCGAGCCTAACGTGGATTAGTCCTGGGTTTAATCCCACCGTCTCCCTGTTCACGGCTGGCCAAAATTTAAGTGAGCATCGGACCAGCACAACAAACTGGATTATAGTGAGGGTTGAGATGGAAGGGCGACTTTTAAGAGCATCTGGACTTGCTAGAGATGCCTCATAAGATGCCCCTTCACCTCTTAAATGATGATTTCTTCATCCACCAGAGTCCAGACCCCAGCGAGGTGTGCCTGTGCGCGGCACCTTCTGATTTAAACCTGTCCTCCCTCCTCCAGGTTCCACTTTGACATTAATCCTTTTGAGGAGATCTGGCCTGCTGTCTTTATTTATATGGTTCATAACTCCTGTGGAAAGAGCAGGTAAGGTGTCTCGAGGCCACGGCACCTCTCATCAAACCTTCATCCCAGCGCAGGATCAACTCTTATCTGACCTCCTGTCTGTCTCTGTGAAGCTTTGAGTTGGAGAAGTTGTGTCGTTTCACCATGTCCGTACGGAAGAACTACCGCCGCGTGCCCTACCACAACTGGAAGCACGCAGTGACGGTGGCACACTGTATGTACGCAATCCTGCAGAAAACCTCTGGGATGTTCACAGAGCTAGAGGTTTGACTGTTTGTTGTGCGTAAAGAAAAGAACCAAAGTAGCTCTTAATGCCAGATAAGCATGTGAGGCTGCTCTGTAATGTTGTGCTTTACAGAAGAAAGGTCTGTTAATTGCCTGTCTGTGCCATGATCTGGACCACCGGGGGTACAGCAACACATACCTGCAGAAGTTCGACCATCCGCTGGCTGCTCTGTACTCCACCTCCACCATGGAGCAGCACCACTTTTCCCAGACTGTCTCAATCCTACAGGTAGAGCTCCGGTGTGGAACAGTTACGTTATTTATTTGTTTACTAGCTTTCCCCCCCACTCCCCCCCCCCACACGCACACACATAGAAATTCATTTTATCACCTACAGTTTAATCTCTAGGATTTAAAAGGAGAAGTGTCTGCCCATTTTCTTTTTAATATTGGCTCCACGGTTCAGACTGTTTAGGAATCATAGATATCAAAGGGGCTTGATTGATGATTCAGTGGGGAGAGACCGGTCAGATCACCCCTGTCAGGATTGTTGGTTAGGTCATCGTTTTAAACGGAGAGCACAGGTGAGCGAAACACGCCAGTAACGCACTAACAAATTCACCGCTCATATTAACACCGATAACACGTCAAATTAATTTTCCAGCCTTGTTTTTAATGCAATAACCCAGCACCTTTTCCCCTGACGTGGACGTGACATTGCAACCTTCTGTAGTCTAGCTGAGCTGAACGCCTCATAAGTGGAGCTTTTGCTTTTTTATTGATCTCTTTGTTTCTCATAGCTGGAAGGGCACAATATTTTCTCCAACCTAAATTCCAGCGAGTATGAGCAGGTGCTGGAGATCATCCGGAAGGCCATCATCGCCACGGACCTGGCCCTGTACTTCAACAACCACCAGCAGCTGACGGAGTTGCTGTCCTCGGAGGCGCTGGACCTGAACAACTACTCGCACAGGTCAGGCCATGACGAGGGGCCCTGGCGGAGGGGTCGGGTTTAGGAGCAGAGCGGGTCACGCAGCATTACCTTGAGAAAAGTGGAGGCGGCACACATTAAAAGCACAGTTTCTGCCTGTGGCTAAAATGAGGCTTTGCTCTCCTACAGGGATCGTGTGATTGGTCTCATGATGACGGCATGTGACCTGTGTTCAGTTACCAAGAAATGGCAAATTACACGACTCACAGCCAACGACATCTATGCTGAGTTCTGGGCTGAGGTACTGTGAGAATTTAAGAAAAATTACACACATGTGCTTTTAAAGATCGCCCCTCAGAGCTGATCTACATATGAGGCACAACATACTGCCCCTAGTTGCCAGGAGGTTAGGGTGCAAAAATGGAAGGGTACAGTATTGTTTTATTCCAATCCTTCACAGGGAGATGAGATGAAGAAGATTGGGCTGCAGCCAATCCCAATGATGGACCGAGACAAGAAAGACGAGGTTCCCCAAGGCCAAGTAAGATCAGCACTGGAACGCTACTCTCAGCATGGAATTTATAGCCTTTTGAGCCATCACTCTTATTAGCGACGCTATTACTGAATATCAATTTTTTCAGGCAAAACTGTTGCTACTGGTTCCAACAAAGTAAATTGTTGTCTTGATAATAGTCTCCAAGGCCCCCTGAATATATTAAACTCATTCGCCATAGAGCTGACCTCACATCACGGATTCTGCTTTGATCTTTAGGTGGGTTTCTACAATTCTGTTGCGATTCCATGCTACACGACACTATCCAAGCTTTTCCCACCGTCCAATCCGCTTCTAAAAGCCTGCAAGTGAGTATCCAGCTTCAACTAAAAATGGGTTGAAGATCTTTTTAATGAAGTAGCAGGAAACAGTCGCGCCGTAGGTGACGATGACGACCGCTGAGCATCCAGGAATCCACCGCTTGTCGGGCGCCGCGCGCAGCTGCCGGCACCCCGGGGGGGGGGGGGGGCGCCGCTGTTTTCTTTTCCTAAAGAATTGTGTGACGTCGAACTGCAGGGAATACAAAGTGAGCGCGTTGTAATGTTTGAGCCCGAGATGTGCGTCGGCACTTGGCTCCGGGTGGGCAGCGGGCCCAGACCACCCCCCCCCCGGACCAGCTGCTTGTTGTGGGATTTGACGCAGGCGTGTGGAATGCATCACGCCGGCCAGTTGAACAGGATGGCAGCAGTCGTAGGACAGCCGTGGCGACTGAACAGTCAGGACGGCGGTCGGCCTCCTGACGAAGAAGAAACATTGGGCTGGTCTCCAACGCCGGCCGGCGAACGCCGCGCTGCGTTCTTCCGGAAATGTTTGCATTAGCAACTCAGCGGTGAGCTGGAATCAGTTGGGGCTGTTTTCCTTTTGCAGGGAGAATCTGTCCATGTGGGAGAAGATAGCGTGCGGGGAGGTGGAGGACGTCGTGACCAGTCCGCCGTATGATTCGGGCCCCGTCAAGGTGGACAACTGACTACCAAAGTCGTTGCTGGCACGCCAAAGGAATAAACCTGCGTCCTGCCACGGACCTCGTGCTCTGTAGGGGGTCGAACCCACATCCCGCGTTGCCGGGATACAGATCAGCTGAAAGCGACCTGACTGAAAACTCAGTTACCTCATTGGGTGACGGAGGTGTCGACACTGATGGTTTCACCAACCCCAGAGACGAATGGACTGTCAACGGGGAGGACTTACACCCATCACCCTGCATCCACACAGCTTGAGAATTCATTTAGTGGAATGGACTTTGGTCTTTTTTTATGTTTTATTTTTTTATGTGAGTGCATTCTTTGTGGTCTTGTATGAGCAGAGGCCTTACTCTGAACCCGTTGCAGGTTAGAATATCAGAAATTTGTTGGTTCAGGCTTTTTTTTTTTTTTTTTTTTCGGAAATGGTACTGTTTGCCTTCTGTGGTATCGTACACACACTACTTCAGAGGTATTTCCAGAGACAGAAGGAATGTTGTAGAGCAGATGTATGGTGTAATGCCACCTTACCGAGGAGGTGGATTCCCGAATGTTTGGGGTTTTCTTTTTAATTACTTTTACGAGCGAAAATCCTTTGCAGTACTTGAATAAAGACATGCAGCCTATTCTAGGTGGAGATGACTGAAATCCCCCTCAGCATATTCTGTAAACGCGGACGAACTGTGATGAGAGGAGTTAGATAAGGTCGATACTTGTTAACGCAGTCACAAGCGAGTCATAATGTTTCTTAATGAAGTGGACCCCACAGCACTACCCCTGGCTGCTCCTGCCATTTAGGGAGCTGCTGCACAGTACAACGACTCTCCTCAGACCAACAGGATCTGAGCAGCAAGCTCACAAGACGGGACGCACAAAGCATTTGCTTCACATTAGCTACCGAGCCATGGCGGCGCGCACTTCCCCTTTCATGACCAATTTTCCTGCCACGTTCACATCATAAATTATTATACACCGCAATCTGGCCGCTCTTCATTAATTAGTGATCTTTTTTTTTTTATTTCCATGAATAAAACACAAGTGAAATGAGGATGTTTGCCAAAAACTGCCCCGGCAACTGATGGAGAATGTGTTTTTTTTTCAGTGCCACAGGAACCTTTTTCTTCCTAAATACACCGTCCTGTTAGCTGTCGGAGTTGTGCCATTTCATATTCACGCCATTTTTATGGGGAAATGAATTATGAAAGGCTAAAGGAGGCTTTGGTCCTAACCTATAATGTTTTTATGTTGGCCTCCAACCAAGGTCAGATTTGTAGTTAGTGACTTTGAACGCAGCACGTCCTGTCGGCGTGAGCGGCAGGAAGTGGGCGGCTCCATCGGCTCCTACTGTCAAAGCACTTACACTAAAGCATCGTCTGTCAGCGCAGTGTCAGAGAGAATAGAAACGACCCCCTTCACACGTGGGGAGGGCCAGGGCTCCAGTTGACATCCCAAGTTCTTCCAGCTGACAGCAGTTTTGTCTGACTCTATCATTCCAGTGGACAGTGTCCTTCCAAGACTGAAATATCTGCTCAACCTGTTCCTTAACGTTGGTGCGACTGGTACTGAGGCCCCCAACGGTGTGAATGTACATTTCTTGATGAATGCGTCGATTGGAGGGAGTTTTTCATGATGCGCTCCATCTTTGCCGAATCGCTTCCAGTAAGCTTCAACCAAGAGCAACAATTAGCATGCACCTAAATTGAGTCGATATATAATTTTGTGCGTACGCTAGTAGGTGTATACTGTGTACAATCTAGGAGTTAGTTTGTACAGACTGACAGGTATGCTCTGATGGTGCTAAACTGAATGGCAGTTGTGCACTTTCTGATTGTGCGTGCGTGTGTTTGTGTGTTTCCCTCAGTCCCACCTGAGAATATGGTTAAGTCCATAACACTGCACTGTTCCTTCTACTTTTCGGCACCAGTTATATCCCATTGTCTGCACTATGTTTAGCTTATCTTTATCATTATTGATTATTATTATTGCTATTATTACTATTGTTATTTTCTTAATTAGAGTTAAATTTAAATTAACTTATATTTTTTATACAAAGAATAATAATTATGGCCTTTTTGTTTTGTACAAAGTCAACACGATAAACAAAATGGTCTAGACATGTTACTGTTACCCAGAATAATTGCAGAATGTCTCAGCAGTAAATGTAAGAGCAGTAGCCCAAATGACTTTTATTAAATACCTGAAATGTGTCCGTCTGATCCATCCGTATTTTGTGTCTTCACTGTGTGAAACATTCAGAGGAGCAGCAGCACATCTTTTACTGCCTAGTTGAAACTGATGCAATGGCGAGTTCCTTAAATGAAGGAACCCTCCAGCAGCGGCGTGGAACCAGCTCCAGTCACGCCGGCAGCTTTTTCTCAACACTGTCTGCTTTTCTGCTACATTTAGGTTATTTTTAATAGTGAATTTGCAGATTTAAGAAAAAAAATAAAGGTATATTTTTAGTCTGTATGTAAGAAAAACTTTGGGGCAAATGTTGAATCTGGACTCTTTTTTTTTTAAATCTAAATGACCAATATTGCGTTGGTCTTTCTGCAGCTCTGATATGATGGAATATAGCTGAAAGTGTCCTTTTGTGGGCTGACCTGACGGGAGGGAAATCTTATAAATTTGGCCTGTTATTAATATTAAAAGAAAAGAAAATGATGCCAAATGTAATTGTAGGAACAGATCCAATAACCACCATTTATATTGCATATTTTTACCACTATAAAGTAGCTACAACGTTTAGTGTAGTTAGGCAAGGGACTGAAAAGTCGAATTAAATCTTTGAAATTTACGGAAGCCATGAACGCAGCGCAGCTCTTTTCAAATCGGTCTCCTTGGCGACAGAAAAGGCACTCGTTTATGTGATATCAGATAAAAGTTCGGTTAGCCACTGAATGTGGAGGGTCTTTTTTTGGCTGCACTAACTTGTGAGGTATTATTTAATTTCAGTTATTTTATGACCAATAATCCACATAATCCAGTGTTTAAGACCGATATTCGTCTATGAAATAGTCCCACTGGGGGGAGAGTGTCTCACATCAGGAGGATGGTGTTCGATTTATCTGAGCTACAACAGATGAAATGAAGAAATAAAAGTTCATATCCGAGCTCTGCTCTGATCCCAGATCAGAAAAAGCCTAAAAGGTCTACAAAGTTTTGCTGGTCAGCCAAGGCAGAACAGAAATTTAAGTCTTCATCTGAAAGGAAACAACATGAAGAAACCTGAGCCTGAAGCTGCAGTTTGACTGGAAAGTTCACGTCCACCACGACCTCTGTGTGAGAGGAACCTACAGATGATTTCAGATGTTCGAGAGGCGAAAATGTATTTGTTCCATTAAAAGCCCCTCTGTTTTAGGCTAAAATCTGTTTTTGAGAGATTTTTATAACATCACACACAAAGAAACGTGCAGACAAAACCAGTAAACTTAGACAAAATAAAGCAACAGTGATATAAAAGACCGTCACTAAAAAAATTAAAAATGGTACAAATTGAGCCTTTGTCCAGTTTTATTTGATGTTATCAAATTTCTGTTCACGCCATCAGTGCAGTATAATTTTTATTTGAAGAAATATGGCAATTTGCAACAGTTTGACACATATGATGCTTTTAAATGGCAGCAGCAGCATATAACAGATTAAACAAAGTACCTGCTGTTACTGCTATTAATATTCCTCCCAAAAACATTTTATATTATAATGATTGTTCATAAACTGGGCAACCACAACTGTCTTCCCAGGGGCACAAAAGTTGACTTATTAAGAGATTAATTCACATTTTCAGACTCACTAAATCTTCTATTTGACATACATGCACAGATCCTTGTGTATGTCTTATTTCTTTACTGTGTTTGAACGTGTGTGTGTGCGTGTTATTCTCATGAGAAGGCAGAAGCTGTCAGCACGAAGCTGGCCCAGCAGAGACCACCTTGTGGTGTTCAGTGACGTCTTTGATGATGTATGTGAAGGCTCTCCAGTATTTGGACGCATCCTGAGGGAAATTAAGGGTTTTTTTTCCATTTCCTCTGTACCAACTAGCACATTTTTAGCATGTGCCGTCAGACGTATTAGAGTCGGGAGAGTGGGTCTCTGGTGTAGGCAGCAGAATTAGAGCACGCACTGCAACCTGGTTATGAGGTGCCATTGAGGAGGTCACCAGAGGGCGTCGGTTGGAGTCGTCTTCATTCATAAAAATGGCATTTTTATTCAACAATAATTTTCACAGCCAATTTAAACCTATGTGGAGCCTGTTTAATTCCACAAACCACTGTCTTGCTTTGCATTCAGACAGATTATGGTTCGTATATCAACCACATGATGTTTTCCCAGTCGTTTCCACCCAGCATGGAAAAACACAGTGTTCATACTGCATTCATAAAAATAAAAGAATGATTTATTTATTCAGTTATTCCATTTAGAAAAACTTGAACCTTTCTGAGAATGTCTGTGACTGAACATACCTTTAGGCACACAGAAAGCTTTGTGTTAAAAATGTGTGTTCTAAATCTTTACATGTCTGCCGCTGCCTTCATGTTAGCTGCCCGAGGATTCGCTGCAGCCTGGATGAAGCGAAGGAAATGGAATTAGAAGATGCTGGGAAAGGAGTTTGCAGGCTGGAGCTGGAGGTCAGGGGAGCTCTAGAGGAGAATAGGCGGTACTGCAGGCAGCGTTTCCACACGAAAGCATGGAGAATATATCTGTACACCAGGCTTTCGATATAGCTAAAGTGGTCCGTGGTTGTTGTTTGTTGGAGGTTTTTTTCATCCAAGAGTTCAACATGGGTTGCAGAAAGTTCTAGTTGTCACAAGTCTGGAGGAGGGCTCCATTTAATGTATAGTAAGACCACGTGTAGAAGTACATGCATTCAGGCGCAGTTCCTGCTGCTGGCATCCATCCAGCCCAAGAGGGTTCAGATGATGAGCATGTGGGAAGAAATCCAACAGCTGGAGGAGGATTTTCAGGAGAAGCTGGTGTCCAGAGCTTCACATAAACTTGTGATAATGTTGTGCATTTAGCTTGAATAATCATGAGAATTATTCTCATTCTTAATCCTCATGACCATTGTAATTTTTTTTAAGCATCTGTGGCTGCATTAGTGTCTCCCAGAAAGAGATAACGAGCCCGATTGCCACAAATCACCCTGTCCAGAACACCAACAAGGCCGGAGAGTTTGACCCCTTGTCCCTGTAGGAGCAATCCTCATTAGATGACATAAATGTGTGTCCTGTTATGTGAGGGTGAGTATATAAGTGTAGAGCAACACATAATGCAATCAAAACATTTTGGGTATGAATTAAACAAGGGAAATTACACACTGGTCAGACATATGGTACTATTCTGAAATTCTGATTATTTTTTATTTTTTAAAGACAAATATTCACGTACACAGAACGACTAAATTAAGGAATATGTAAACTAACGTCGCCATATACTCTAGATGATCCATAACTCGGTGTTTGTTCTTAAAAAGAGACAAAAACTAAACACAACACAACACGGTCATGTAAGTGCTCTTTGACACACAAGGGGGCGCCAGAGATACGCGAATTAAAAAACCCCGATTCTCTGAACGTATTCCTCTCTGATATATTAGTGTTTGACCTTCGTCAACTCCCAGTGAAAACTATGGTGTCTACATAAGGGTCACAGAGTTGAAATGGCAATACTGGATGTGTCAAGTGTCAGATGGAAGCGAGCTTTTCCTGCAGGCTTAGGCACCATGTGATGTTCCATTTATAAATTGTAATTGTAATGATAGTTTTGTGCATAAGAACTGTGAGGAAAGGACCCCTTCCAAAGAGAAGAAATGTCTAAGGTTCCTTTAAATGGCTACACGGGGGTGACCTTTGCCTCCCAGAACAAGAGAGTGCTTTGCTGTCTGCTAGAACGCCGTCACAGGTCAAAGTCTGTTGTGTGGCCGGTACAGAGTGGAAGAGCTTGTTTTTGGCCATCATTGTTAACACCTTTCTCGACCCGTTGAGCCCACCTGGCCTGTGCAGAGCTTCTACCGGCTTTGTCACCATTTCAACAGGATGTTGCTTCGGACTGTTCTCCTGCTCCTTCTCTGCACGTCTGTGGGGATGTGTGCAACTTTAGTCAGCTACCAAACTGTACAAATGGAACAGGCTGTCCCTGTTGTTGACATCGCAGCTGCCTCCGAAGACGCCTCTGCACCAGAAGCAGCTCTGGACCCAGAACTCGGTAGCGACCCACCCGCTGACACCCACGGTGTGGATAACTCCACAGCAGGGGAAGCTGGAGAGGATCTCCCTGCGGCAGATGGTGCAGGGACAGACAAGGACAGACCTTCTGGAGATGCATCTATGCTGCAGGCTGTGACTGCTGAAGCTGCAGCTTCAAAACAACCATCTCCTGTGATGGAGGGGAATGGCATCGGACCGGGCCAGACAAAGTCTCCCAGCAGACCCCTGGCAGAGGATGAGAGTGGATGGAGCCTCGGTTCAATTAGGAAACGTTTCCAGGCTGTCCATGGATACTTTGACTCGCTGGTGGAGCTGGCAGGGGGGCAGAACGGTGTGTGTCAGTACCGCTGCAGACACGGTAAGAGCCATTCTCTTGAATCAAGTCCAGGGTGGCAGGAAGAGTCAAACTTGCAATGCTTTCAGGGGTCAGTTTGTTGGTTATTGATTAAATGATACTGTGTTGATTGTAACGACTGTTATCAGCCCAGGAATATCTACGGTTATACAATCGGTATGTTTTCAGTCTGACGGCAGCATCTTATCTGTGAACCTGCACTCGAGAACAGAGGTGTACTCTGGATATGTTAATTAATAGCACATGATGTCCAGTTACTGGGCAAAGTTAGGTAAATTTTCATTCCTACCCCCCAGGAGAGCTTCCTCAGCCCCGGCCTGGCTACCAGTCCTCAGAGCCAGATGGCTGCGGCTCCTCCATCATGGGATTCCAGGTAAACTGGTTGTGTACATAGTTCAGAGAGCTAAACGATCTAAACGAGCTAAACGCTCCCTCAACCCAGCAGCTCGACCTGGGGATCCCTGCCATGACACAGTGCTGCAACGAGCTGGACGTGTGCTACGGAACCTGCGGGACAAACAAGAACGACTGTGACTCAGAGTTCCGCCTGTGCCTCGGCAGCATCTGCAAAGACATCAATAAGAGTTTGGGCTTTGCTTCAGAGGTCAAAGGTGGGTTCTGATATTCTGCCCTTTACCCTTTGGTTGAGAAACCAGCCTGCAAGCAGAAAAAAACAATATTTAAAGTGGGAAACTGTTCAGGAGAACAATGCTAGCATTAGATGGCAGCAACGCGCTCCTAACATGGATCATGTTCACTCTGTTGCTCCCATTTTGACTCCTGTCATTCTAAAAGTGAAACTTTTGTAGTTTGAACTTGCTCAGAGGTTAGTTTAGCACCCAGACTCTCAGCTATGCTGCTGGAATACTCCAGATCGTGTTGTCTTCCCTGAAATACCCTTCAGGTTACCTTTCAGGTAACTGCCACGTTGTGCACCATTGATTAGCATAACCCTAACCCTAACCCTAACCCTAACCCTAACCCTAACCCTAGTTGCCATCTCAGACATGCAGGTTAACTAGAGGCTGTGGTCTTTAAGTCCAGTCTTTAACCTGTTCCCAGTTGAACCCGTAAATCTCACTGAGGTTCTGCACTACCTCGGGTTTAAACAACACTGTCTTTTCAATAAACAGATTTAAGAATTTAAAAACTTTCCAGGATTTGTCCTTGAGGGGTGAGGATGTCAAACCTACTCCTGCTATTTTCCTTTAAGTCATCCAAATATTACCCAAAATGTGTTGCTGTCATCAAATACTAAACACCAGCTGAGTGTATAAAGCTGTAATAAAGGTGTAGCTGTAGACACAGTGGTTGAGAAAACATCTGGCCCCCAGAGCCCCCTCACGTGCCCTCTTCTCTTCCTTTTCTCAGCGTGTTCCTCAGCGGCTGATGCGCTCCACAACACAGTGGCGACCCTCGGCTGCAGGTCCTACATGAACAGCCAGAGGGCAGCATGTGTCTGCAGCGAAGAAGAGAGAGATGAACTGTGACGACTCCCCAAGTCCTTCAGAGACAGCTGGCAACATCCTGGGTTTTCCTGCACATATTTGCAGCCATTTCTGCTCAAATATGAGATCTTTTGCAGGAAAACTGAAGGAAAAAACACACCCGGGAATGCAAATGTGCAGCCTTTATTTATAAACACAGCTATATTATCTACCTGAACATCCTTTGCTCACTCAGTCTCTTTTAAGCCTTCATGACTCTGTTATTATAAATGACTTTAATGACTCCAAGCAGACTGTCTAATGAGAAGGATATCGTAGTCGGATTAGTGGTAGGAACAAGACAAATGTTAATAGCACGCACAGTTTGTTCTGCTTTGCAGCTCATCAAGGCTGCATGTGTAATTAATGTAAATGCTACCACAGCTACCACGATGATATCTGCCAATTATTTATTATTTTAGCATGGCTAATTGCACTTGTCGTCATTAATGCTTGACTAATTGTCAGAGCAACAAAGCGTATCTACAGTATTTTTTCCCCACATAGCACCGATTTCTCCTCACAAACACACTTGAAAGTGTGATGAGCTGCTTCGTCACTGATTCGTCACCTCCAGCAAATTAAATGTTCTGCGTTTACTCTTCACGTGTGTAAAAACAACCCGAGGCCGGCAAATCTTTAATCTTTGAGCTGTGATGAAGCCTGAGAAATGCCTCCAACAGTGAAATGCATCATTTGTACTTGTTACAAACAGTCTTTGGGCGGGTTTTTTTGTGTGTTTTGTATTATTTTGTTTTAGCAGGAATCATCAGTAACCTGCTGTATTTGATAACCACCATTCATGTGATCTACATCACTCAGAAATAAAGAGTGTGTGCGGACGGTTCTGTGCACCACGTCGGTCTTCGATACAACGTAAGACTGCTGAGTTGGTCTTTGAATTAAATGCATTTTCCTCAAAATGCTGGTGACATGTGCACGTCACAGCTCAGGCAGGATGAAGATGGGGCCTCCACTCGGTGACAGCTGCCGTCCCCCCGGTTCGAGCCTCCCTGTGGACGTGTCCTCGATATGGCAGAGCGCAGCGGCGGTCTGCTGCACACCCAACAAAGACGGAACACTAGCTGCAAACAGTCCTGGTTGTTCCGAGTGTTGCCAGGACGCAGCAACCCACACCTGCGCCAGCTGTTTCCCAGCATGCAACTTTACTCACCCAGGTGTCCTTGCCGATGACCTTGAACACAGCTTCCTGGTGGTGCTTCAAAAGCTGGTCCTTTGATGAATACTGTGTCCGTTTAGTCAGATATGCACCTGAGGAAAGAAGCCGGAAGCATTAATTTCATATTATTTTTAATATTTTTAGGTCAGTTTTTACCAGACCCAACAGTAAAACAGTATCTTTTTAAAAGAGGTCAGTTAAATATTCTGTTAATTACAGCAGAATGTTCATGCAATTTTTAAGCTGCCGTTTGTTTTTTTTAATTGAATCCCCTTTTTGTTATGCAATCACTTTTAGGAGCTATAATCCCTATTTTATCTATTAATCTGGGCAGCAGCCATGTGGTGTTGATCATTTGATGCTATAATTTACCCATTTAATGAGGTAATACTTGAGGGCCTGGCCAGCTTTGGGTCCTGGTGTCCTGACCTCCGCAGGGAGGCCGTCCACTCTCTCCTTTGGTTCTACACCGACGCACAGGGGGTCGGGCAGGCGGATCTGAGACGACGTGCGGTACCGCTCCGAGGAATCAGCAGTTCTGAAAAGACTCCCTCGCTGTGGACTGGCAGCTCCAGATCCGTGCTCCGCATGCTTGCCTGGCCTTCAGCCGACACTTGGTGTTCTCTGGGGACCTCCAGGTGACTGGGAACACTAAGTTGCTGGTGCGGACTAACAGGTCGCCATTGCTGCCTGGGTGGTTCCCCTGAAGGCCTGTCACCAGGTTGGTGTCCCTGATTTTTCATCTGTCACCTGAACAAGGTGACTGGTCAGAGACCGCTGGACTCTAGGTTTTATTTATTTAGTTGTGTTTTAAAAGGACACAATAAAAGTCAAATATGTTATTTATACTTTAGCTTAAATGCCATCCTGCGCAATCATCAGACCCCAACACAATGATTAGAAATATAATATCTGCAAAATTGGATCTGATTACCGGTAAATGGTAAAATTCTGTGTTTCAAATGAACTTGTTTAATGAATAATTGCAGGTGGGTTAAAAGGGAAGTTTAAATGACCTAGAAAATGCTGTATTAGACCTCAGCTGTTGTGATTTCCACCGTGAAGAATGTGGAGTTTAGAGACTTGCTGTGGGTGCCTGTGACCTCTATCACTGTACCACTGAACCCCCCCCCCCCCCCAACAAAGCTCCGGTCACACTGGACAGGTATGGCAGAGGACAGGGGCAGAGGTCAAGGCCGACGACACCACACAGAGACAGTGAGACATAAAATCCCCTCTCACACCTCACAGCAGGCATCAGCTACACGATGATCTCATCAATTCACCTTCTGAAGCTTCTTAAATCGGACAGAAACGCACGTGGAGCGCTGTAATTTACTGCCTTTCGCTTTTATATTATGGACTGGCCGACATGACAAGTCTAAAGACGGAGAGCACTGACCCAAAAGAGACTTGCATGTTCAGATTCCATCAATCATTGTGTTTTTCTGGCTTGTCAGCCTCCTTCACATTTGGCCAACCTCTGACTGTGATCATTCTCTTCCTCAATAGTTTTTAAACTTTCTCCTGATGTCACTTTAAACCTCAGAAACGACAGGAGCTGCAGCCAAAGGAGCCTCAAAATATGACAAATCAGTTCTCCACTAAAGCTTTAAACCGCAACTGAATCAATGAGGGAGTGCCAGCTCACAGTATAAATATTAATGATGGAAGTTAATGGTGCATAGATTGAAGGACAATGGGGGCAGTGTCATCATGTGGAACATCCCATTGCTTTTTGGCACACCGAAACCTTAAAATAGAGTTCAAATATCGCAGAGCGAGCCAGCAGGGCTAAAATCTAGAATAATGTGGAAACCATGCAAGTCCTTTCTTTGATTAATGGGAGACTCCAAAGGGGGTTAGGGGACCAACAATGTTTCTTATTGAGTGATCTTGTCAGATCTGACTATTCTCCAGGTGCACCACCCTCCTTCCCCAGATCCCTTCACTGTCACCAGCTGTACGAAAAGCCACTCCATCAACGTCCAGGTCTTCTCAGACTCTAAATTTACCAAATGCTGCTGCTTGAAGCCCCAGGGAGACGTGTGCGACTCATTTGTGTTGCAAAGCAGCAGTGCAAGGAGACTGCACCGGGTGCACGTGGAGACAGGGAGTGCACGTGGAGACAGGGAGCTTGTCATTAAATTGATTTGTCAACTGTCAAAGTTACGCAACACAAACCGGCCACCTCAGTCTCAAAGCTCATAACATGACTTCTCTCTGATATCTGAGGCCACTTCCATTAGGTAATTAAGGGAGCCATTAAAACGTTGGTTATTTATAAAATAGCTACATACCTACACATCCTTAGTTAGTGTCCTTTACTAATGAGATCGAATATTTCTTCCTCAACTGACTCATTCCTCAAATTACAAATCTGAAAAAGCGCGCTGACCATTCTGTCAAGTGAGGCTAATGCATTTGAGAGTCCTTCTGGGCCACTAAATTATACGGAATTTAATACCTTTTGGTCAAACAGCTTCTGCATGTGTGTGTGTGTGTGTGTGTGTGTGTGTGTGTGTGTGTACCTGTTCAGATTAATGCACGCATGTTTCCCTGAGTCAGCTCTCCTCTGCAGGTCAATTGATCACCATCTAAATCTTTTTCCCCCTTTGGACACCATCTCTTTCTCTGTCACACACACACACACTGCAACACATCCTGGCATGTGTGTTTATCTTCTCCCAGCTCCTGCACTCTGGAACAGTTACACTGATAGGAGTCCGGTCGGCGGAGCAACCTCCATTGTTGACATGACAACCTGCGATCTCTGCATGAGGAGGGACAGAAGAGAGTTGGCGTAGACGCTGCGCCACTGTGGACGTCTCGTGCGCCACTGTGGACGTCTCGTGCGCCACTGTGGACGTCTCGTGCGCCACTGTGGACGTCTCGTGCGCCACTGTGGGCGTCTCGTGCGCCACTGTGGGCGTCTCGTGCACCACGAATACCTCTGCAACCACGTCTGTCTGACCACGCTCGCAGAGCCAGGCGCCCTCGGTGTCGCACACACCTCTGCAACCGTTGCTCGTCTCAGAAGGTTTCACGTGCTGCAATAACAGCTGGGTTCATATTTAATGTCAGATTGCTTTATTCTATGCAATGATTGCAGAACCAGGAGGGCGGAGCTGACCTAAATGCAGATTAACTTGCATAATTTGGAGGAGGATGGACTTTAAAGGGCTGGACTTTAAAGGGCTTTAAAACATTTCTGAAGGGACCTGTGAAGAAATACTGAGTGGTAAAATAAAAAGCGAGGACAGAGTGTGAAAAATTTGGCTGATTTCTCACGCGAACACGGTTCTCACTGTGCTGACCAGTTATATAAGCGTAGTGAACACAGTGGTGAGGCCCAATTATGAGCAATAATATAAAGTAACTTAACCTGATGTTCATTTCTTTTCTTGAACCGTGGTTGAACGTAGTTAAACCCATATACACAGTCTGATTTCTCCAATTGTCTTTGCTTTAGATCTTCCATCTCCCATATCATGCAACGCCTCCACAAGTCTCTGGCTTACCCATGCATGTGTGTCTACTGGTCCCAGGACAGTCCCGGGTCCACACTAACAATCAGACTGGGTGCCCCTGAGACATGTGCAGTCCACCTCATTGCAGATGTCAGAATTCTGACACAGCAGTTAAAAAAACATGCGCATTTGGCCGAGAGTAGAATTTCTCCCTCAGGTCCACAATGAGCATGGAAGCAGACTGGGGGTCTAAGCAAGCGGTGGACAAAGCGTCCTCCAGAGCAGGCCTTCGTGTCCACACTGGCAGCAGTTGTCATTGAAGCTGGTGCAGACAGGCAGGGTGACGATGCCTTCATGGGTCCGAGGGTGGCTGCCGCTCAGCCAGACTGGAGCGTGGGCACCACAGTGATTCTCAGAGATGCTGAATGTGGCCATGGCGTCCTCCAGCCATGCTGGTGAAGCGGTACCATCGCTCGGACCAGTGGCTGTCACAGAGAGGCAC
Source organism: Takifugu rubripes (assembly GCF_901000725.2). Taxonomy (NCBI): domain Eukaryota; kingdom Metazoa; phylum Chordata; class Actinopteri; order Tetraodontiformes; family Tetraodontidae; genus Takifugu; species Takifugu rubripes. Next base: position 14,899,100 of record NC_042288.1, read on the forward strand.
CCTTGATGACTGGTGGACGTGATGGTTCGTGTTCCTCCAAGGCTTGTTCAGACTGTAGGCACAGCAGGGGTCCAGGGATGGTTAAGAGGGGGTTGAACATTGATTTATAGAGCCCCATTCCCTTCCAATGCACCATTAGGTGGCATCGCCTATAGTACATTTCAATGGCGAGGCGATGAAGTGAGAACCATTCAGAACAGCAGGGATGAACTCACGCTAGCTGTGTTTGTATTGCTTACACCTGTAACATTAAATTTTCCCTTAGTCTGTCTGATCTGGTTATGGAAGGAAATGTAACTTCTAGTTTGTGTTCTCTGTCAATCTGACCATCTAATGTTCCAGTAAAAAAAGATATTATATGTTTGCTTTGAAGCCCTAGTAAAAATAGAAGAGAAGCCCACCTTCTGAAGATGAAGTTCATCCTCTTTTAATAAGAACGGTGGGAATCCAGCCTTATATCTATACTTCACAAAAATGTAAACAGATTACATAAAACAACATATTACTCACCTATAATATTACTCACCTCTCGTGGAGCTGCGTGTAAATGACCAAATAAAACATCCCTTTTCTCTGCAGGATTAGGAACTGTCCCGGCTCTGAGAGGGGCTCTATAGTGACAGGCAGGTCTTATCTGCTTTTGCTAAATCTGTCTGCATCACCTTGACCCCATTTATCCCGCCGGTCCCAAAATCTGAAAGGATTGTTCCAGACATCCCTCACACACCAACACCCGCTTCGCTGTGGTGCTTATTTTCAAGGCTTCGTGTAGATGCATGGATTTAATCAGCTGGATGGAACCATTTTGCACTCTCATCCAGATGATGACGTGCTACAAGCATCGCTACAATGTTTCCTGTGTCTGGCTAAAACGTTGATTCATCGCATAATGGGGCCATTTTGGGGAACAGCACGGCCCACGTATATAAAGCTTGGGTCACTCCATTAAACATCGTTACATTTCATAAAATAAAATCCACCATTTCAGCCTGTAATTGTGTTTAGATTTAGTGGTCACTTTTAGCCTAATGCAGTTTTCTGTCTGTCAGCCTGAAAAATAGAATTTGAAATTCATACAGACATTCATTCATCATCATTTCATTGACCACTTGAACCAGCCAAATGTGTGTGTGTGTGTGTGTGTGTGTGTGTGTGTGTGTGTGTGTGTGTGTGTGTGTGCGTAAGGTAATTCATTCAGTAACTCATCAATCAATATTTCCACCATAGGACCATCATCAAGATAAAATAACATGCCAGACAACCAACGAAGAGATGCTGGATTTGAGGGAAACCTGAAGAAGAATCAGCAGGGACGCCACCAAGACGCTTGAGATTGTTCTGAGGAGATAAAATGTTCAGCAGCTGAGTTGGAAGATTCACACAGGATCCGATCGAGCTGACATTACATTTTTAGTTTTTTACAATACACATTATTGACCATATTTTATTTTGCTTGTTTAGCATTTCATTTCTGTCCTAATCTATCATTTATTTTTTGTTAATGTATATTAGTGAAACAAGGAGGCATATCCAGGATATATCTGGAGGTCAAGATCAACTGGAGAAGATGTTCAAGACCTTGAGCATCTATTTGTTACTATCTGGTTTTTGTCCATTAATCACCTCAAGACTGAACAACAAAACTCAGGTAGACAGCTGGCTCCAAAAACTGGATAAGGATTTTATTGGTAATTGAATAACATATCTCTTTTATACATATTTCATAAATGATACAAGATTTTACATTTTTTGCCAACATTACAGCATCATATGTCAACAGAAAAGGGCAGAAAAAAACAAATCAATCCAAAACTAAACCAAACCAGAGGTCAGAAATGAGGACGAGATCATTCCATATTGTGTTTCACCCTTTAGGCGTCTTAAACATCATCCTAATGCAAACAAGCAAACTTTGGATTCAAAACAGAAACACACAAACGGGAGTAAATGTGAATCAGGAGGGAAAGGAAAGAGGCTGAGAACCGATAAAAATGGCAGGAGAAGGAGACGCGTCCTCCGTGGACTTCGACTCGTCCTTCACACTCAAACTCAGAACGTGAGAAGGTCGAGGTCGGGAGGTCTCCTCAGTTGTAGGTGCACCGGAGTTGGAAGGTGCTCAGCTCAATGTGGATGAAGAGGAGGTAAATTAGGTGAAAATGGGCAGTTCAGCAGCCTCTCTGCTGAGACTGAAGTCAGGTTTTGGTAGCTTTGACGCGAGCGACCCCTTCCATCGCTCCTTTAGAACTAAGAATCTCTACAAACGACATCCTTGAATTATCTTTTTTTTCTTTATCGGCTTGATAAATCATCTTTTATTATTTTCACGTAATTTCTCATGTAAACATACATTCATGCAACACCCTCTTTATTATAAAGGTTCCCTATACTTGATATATTTTTGCTTGAAAAAAAAGAAATAAAGAAAAAAAGGCAACAAATGGTGGATGGTATGATTAAAAAAAGGAGGTGGCGATAATGGCGAGAAGTGTAGAAAACAGCGGAGGGCTGGACTGCAGACAGAGACCCGTCACCCTCCCACCTCTTACAGTACATCTCCAAGGAAACGCCATGGTCACTTGGTGTGTGTGCGCGCGCGTGTGTGTCTGGAAAATGTCGAGCTCAAGCCTGCCATGAAATGTGATGTAGGTGGAATTGATTTGGTTTTTTTATGCCAGCATCGACAGGGCAAAATATTCATGAATATGGTGATCTGACATTTGCCCTCTTCTCGCCCCTCTCGTCAACACCCCACGCAGACGCGCTGCAGCACTGACGCTGCACAACCCCGGATGATCTGATATGGACGCGGCTCAGGAAATTGCTACTTCCATCCAAAAGGCACCGTTTCCTTAGGAGATCAAACACACAAACGCACAGTGACGGTGTAGAGCAAAATCCCGCGTTTGGAGGGGTTTTTTCTCTTCTATCTGCGCCTGACACTCCAACATGATCCTAAAAAGGCGCACTGAAGTTGTGCCTTTGTGTTTGCCCTCTGGGGAGGCGACGTACAGCAGCTTAGACGGGAAACAAAAAGGGCGTTGGCGCGTAAACGAGTCTGGAGATCAAACCCTGAACAGAAAACCCCACAAACGCAACTGAAAATATGGCTTCTAACCTTCGTAAGAGGGACAGAGATGAGACGTCAGCCAGACGTGGCAAAGAAAAAGTGTCCATTTAAATACAAAATTGCAATAATGCTCCTACACATTCACAAATTTCTACTAAGGGCATACCACAGCATGCAGTCTACCCTGCCTTACCGTCACGGGAGCAGGGGGGGCATTACAGCAACAGTGGGAGGAGGCAACTCTCACGCCAGTTCAGGATGGAAAAGGCTTCACTGGGTCAGTGCAGCTTGCCTATAAAATGCATGGAAGCTTTCACAGAGCCAATTACATTCAAATCAAATGTTTTAAAAACCTTGTTTTAAAAAGTCGGGGCCAGGTTGCAGAGAACGGTAACTTCACATTTGGTTTAGTTTCATTAGACTTTAAATTGACAGTTCATTATTACATCTGAAGACGTAAATTAGGGAACTACCTGTGCATTTATGCGGAGATTATAAAGGTCAATCACGCCATTACCCATGCCGATACCACAGGAAGGGTCCTAATCGGAAGCCATTGTCACCACGGCTTCGCGTTACTTCCCTCTTCCAACAGCACCTTAAATCCAAGGTCCTAAATATAAACGGCGCAATGCTCTGTGTCTGCAGATGTGATGAATTGTGCGTTGGGCCGTCGCCGTGGGCTCCGGACTCCCTTTCAGGGCTTGTCAAGAGAAGCGAATGCGTTTCTGCTGAACCGATATTTGGAAGAGAGTTCCTCCTCCCACCGCATGGGAACTAGCCTCTGGTCGTCGGTTTATTTGATTGTATACATATATATTTATATTCTTCTCATAACAAATATACTATGGCTTTCAAAATAAAAAGTGCCAAAATATTTTTTTTTTTTTGGAATAAAAGAACACACAGTGATGTTGTTGGTAGTTCTTCCATGTTTGAGCACACGCCAGGCTGCTACAGGACGTCAACAGGAAGAGGAAACGAGGCTCTGCCACACCCAGAACCTGCAGGTCGACACAGGCTGTGGACAAAGGTCACGCCAGGAGGGATGGCTGTCAGTCACTCAGTCGAGTTGTAAACTTGGACAGGTGTAATGGAGAATCTCCAAGGGCCAATAAAGAGCAGCCACGGTGACTGCAGACAGAGTTAGAGAGCATCATTCACCCTGCTCTCCTCCTCTCTATAGGTGTCTATAGGTGTGAGAGTTCCTGTTGGCTCCCTCTGGAGTTCCTTGCAGACTTGAGGCATATCCATAAAGTCCACTTCATCGTCATTGTCCTTTTTGTCATCCTCACCATCCGTCGGTTCCGAGTATTTCAATCTCCTGGTATTCTCCTCATTCTTCTCGGCCTCGGCAGCCATTTTCACTGGCAATTCTGACAAGTGTTTTAGGTCAGGAAAGTAAAAAAAACAGGAAGGAAAAAAAAGGGGGGGGGGACTCCCACTGTCGAGACAGGGTGTTTGATTCTGAGGTGTGGGAGGAATGGAAGTGGAAGGGAGGAGGGCTGAGTGAAGAACTAGAGGTAAGAGGGCAGGAAGTAGGGTGATGGATAGCAGGAGGGGAGAGAGGTGGAAGGGGCTGAGAGAGGAGGAGAGGGAGTCACCCCTTCCATCAATCTTTGCTGGCAGTGAGCTGCTGAACGGGGAGCTGGAGCTGGAGCGGGTCCCGGAGACGCTTCAGATCCAACTCCACCTGGGGAGAAAGAATGAGGAGACAGGGAGAGAAATTACAGGAAACAAAAGGATAGAAGCAGGTCGGCTCACAGCTGTTGCAAACCCAAGTGCCGAGGCCTAAAATATGCAAATCCTGCGCGTTTGCGCGGCACTCGTTTTACATCCCAAAAACTCTCGCCAAGCGACTGTACCTCGGCGATGTCGTCCTTCAGCTTGTTGTACTTTTCAACGTCGAAGCGTGTCCGTTTCACCCCCTTGTGAAAGAACAGCAGATACTGTCTGTCCCTGGCATCGGGGTAAACGTACTCCTGCAGGTCAGACAGAGACACAGAAGGACAGACGAGTCCGTTCATCAAATATCATCTGATCACGCCGCTGGCAAACATCAAATGGAGCCAGTGTCCTCAAAACCCCCAGATGTGCCTTTTAGGCAACTAAAATATAAATGAGTGCAGATGCTGCGAGCACATATTCACATATTAACTCAAGTTCCAGTATTATTATTGAATGCTTATCATGAATTGTCTTGACAGAAGTGCCATCTGGTATTTTTTCCACCCACATTTTAAATCACAATCCCGACGACATCTGTGCTTTTATGTCTTACCTGGCGTGTTAGTACAAAGTAGGCGTACATGGCCATCGCCGTGCCATAAGTGATGAAGTATGTGACGGGCTCCATGATGTCCCAGGAGTACTCCCACCAGGTAAGCCTGGCCAAGATGCCAAACTGGGTGGCCATGTACGCCATGCCGCCCCACAGCACCCAGGTAGTACGCCTCTCCGCCTTCCTACTCAACTCTTCCCTCACCTGCACACAGACGGGACGAGGATAACGCTGATTAAGCCCTCGAGACCATTCATGAAGAGCAGATTAATATGAGAAGAAATACCACTTTTCACGACTTCTCGTATCTAATGTACAAAGTACAGTAAACGGCAGAATCAAGAATCCGGACCTTCTCCAGAGGACGGAGTTGAGAGTTGAGGTCCTCCAGTCGTCCGATCAGCTCCCGCTCTTTGCTGAGCTGGTGCTCTTCGATGCGCAGAGTGGTGTAAAGCTGTTGCACCAGAAACTTGACATCGTTCAGCCTCTCTGCCTCCTCGTGAGGGAGCACCTCTGCAGAGTGGGGGCGAAAAAGAAAAAGATTTACAGATTGTAATGATATTCGGTTTGGCAGGGTGAGAAATCACTTTGTTCATCCTATTTGAGTCCAACTGCGAGGAAACGAGCCCGATTGAGTGGCCTCGCCGGTGACTCAGCTTGTTCTCACCTCTCCTTGGAGGTCGTACTAGGTGCGTGGTGTCGTTAATGACGAGCTGGAAATGATCGAGCAGCAGAACGTCTATGCCCGTGGAGGAGGCGATCCTCGCACCATCTGGAGGTGTGACAAACAGCAGATGAGACGGGGAGAGAGACAGAGGACTGACCCCTGCCCACTCCAAACATGACTGGCATCTCTTCTGCGTGATTAACTGGAGAGGTAAATGCAGATGCACTTATCTACTCAGCAGGACTTCAAGCACTGGTTGTTTCTGCATAATGAACCCTTTGAACACAGAGAGGCCTAAAAATCTTTTCATGTGGAGGTATTTGAGCCTGATGCAAGCCCCCGATATGGCCTCAATTGGCAGCACAAGGACACTCGAACATTACAGTGGAACGTGTACGTATAACCGACCCAGGCATTAGCGTGCGTACGGCCCTCTTCTGGACGTACCTGTGGAGTAGATGGCTACCCTGTCAATGCCTCTGTCCTCTGCTTGGAGCTGTTGCAGGAAAACGCCCACGCAGTCGCTGAGAGGCTTGAGTGTGAACTGACAGCGTTCTCGCCTCGATGGCAAACTGACTGAGATCACCGGCAGCCCGTTCTGGTAAACCACCGTCACCTCTGCGAGAGGGTTTGCAGCCAGTAATTAGACAAATGTTACACAATCAGGAAAATATCACACATGTACCACAGGAAATGAAGATTTGTCCGCACAGTTGTCCTTCAGTGAAACAATGAAATAAGAACCAATAATGAAGATAGAACATTCATTTAAATTAGCAAAGGGAGGAGAACAACCAGCAGGGGGCAGCACAGCAACAGTTCTACCTATTGAAAGCGTTCAGTAAAGAAAGTCATCTTTTTAGCAGAGGAACTTTTTTCCAAGAATACTAAAAAAGGTCTGTAAAAAAAACTCTGCTGGTCCATAACCACACCGCAATAATGATAAATCCACATGGCTGATAGTGCTGTCATGGAGAGGAGCCTTGAATTACAGAGTGTTGACTCAGAGCTGAGGAGGGCGCGAGCCCACCGCTGAGCTGATCCACGCTGTTGTGTTTTGGCCACTGCAGCACCATCTTCCTCAGGACCTCTGCAGTGAATCAGCACATCTTGTTTGGGCTCACACCAAGAAATCAAGCCAGCGCAGCCGGCGCGACCTCTATTTTGAGATCTGACCGTTCAGTACACAGACGTGTGGCTGTTGTGCGCGTCTTCATCACAACACACGATAAGCTGGCCTGCTCTTGTGGATTTTCTTTGTCGTGAAAGTCATTTGTCTGTCATCTCCTGCATTTCTCCTCCCCTGGCGCTATTACTCTTCACCGCTCATAACTATCATGCAGGCGAGTAGATGCTGCCCGGATTCATATTTCTCATTATCAATTCCTGACTGAAACCTCCAAATTCATCTGTACCGAGGACAGACTGAATGTGTTGGAAAGGAAATCCCCATAGCAGGCCGTAGGGCCACAGAAGACTGGAAACGATTGAAAGACTCACCCTCCGGAGGAGCAGAGGAACACAACAGTCTCTGGCCATGCCATGAGGGGGCACACCTCCAACCCTGCAGAGAAGAAGAGAAATGGCAACAATGGTTATTCCACTTGTGCAAAGCTAATGTTTCTTTGAAGTTACAACACAGTTGAGTGGCTCTACCTGTGTCTATAACAGGTATTTTAATTGCCTTTGTGTATTCGATTACATAAAGGACTCTTCTCCCGGCTTTCTACATCCGTTTCCCTGGAGCCCCACCCCATAGTAAAACCAACTGGAGTCTTGCAGCCATGGAAACATTGCTACGATGTATGACACATAAAACCATATTTAGCCTCATACCAGCAGTCAAGAACACCAACTGCAGCCCAGTGGAAAACAACAAGAGATAGAAACACAGGAAAAAAAGACTTATTAAAAACTCATGTGGTTTAGTGTGAATTCTCCAGTGGTGTGTCACGGAGCAGAGAAGGGAGGTGGGGAGACGGCGGAGATGCAGAGAGCAGCAGAGCTTGGGGAAACCCTTTCCCCCCCTGCTGCAACTGCATAGTGTCAGCTCAGCAAAGGGGGAGCATCCATACTGCATGTGCTGTATTAGCTTCAAATCAGAGCTGAGGCTTTGACTGCATGAGAAGAACCGTTCACAAATGAATAAAGGTGTCTTTGAAAGACCTTGGGGCTCAACAAACAGATGATTCAAGTTTCAGATATGTGCACTGGCAGGGAGAAAGAATCTGCAGCCCACACCAGGCACTGCTTCTGTGCAGATGTGCTCTACATATTTAAGAGCCGGTGCCTGGAGTCGTGCGATTCTTACCTCCACTGTGCTGTAACATGGTTATTCATACACACAAAATTCTCCTGGAAATGTTCCTAATTTGTTGGGAAGAGCCACATTGCTCAGACTGTCAAGGATTCCAAAACAGATGGCACCAAACATCTGGAAGATGACATTTTTTTTCAAGCTGATGGTCTCTGCATGAATCTGAGTCTTTAAGGTTTTAAACACATATTTTTGTGTCCCTACTATCTAAATATTTCTAAAATCTAGAGGCTTTTTATAGTTAGCGAAGGCTTGAGAATGTAATCCAATAGTAATTTACTTGCATCCCTCTTGATTGATTAAAGCTACGACAGATACTGTAACATCCCAACCAGTCATCCGAATCCTCCGGAAGCACAATGACACAAACATCCACAGCTAATCACAAGTTGCCTGAGCAGCATGACTGACATTAATTAGCGACGGGGTGCTAATCTGTCTCTTGTCAGCTCAGTCCAGATCTCCGCTGCTCTCCGCAGGTGAGCGATGCAACTATGAACATATACACCACACATGTTCTCAGCGGGGTTGAAGAGGACGGTGCCTCCGCTAGTGAATTTAACTCATTGCTCCTGTAAAATTCATCATATAAAGAAATAAGTAAAAGAAGACGTAGCTGTAATGGAAGCGCTGTGACAGAATGAAACAATTTGAAGTGAATGAATAATGGATTTTTCAAGGTATCATACCAAAATTTAAATAAGACAGAGAATCCGAACTGATGCTGTTGTTGCTGGGATGACATGCTGAGGAAGGTGTTTTGACTGGTCTGGAATTACTGCACAGTCTGCAAATAGCAGCTCCTGCTCCAAACCAGGCGGCAAGCTTTCCCAGAGACACCAGCCCACACTCACGCCACTCAGATTTGCATATGTTTGCGTGCGTGGAGCCATCTGCGGAGCGGTCTGTACGTGTGAATATACCTCTGTGCCTCTGTAGGTGGAATGGGTGCATGTGTGTGTGCGCGTCCGTCTGTTTGTCAGTGGTAGTTGTAGAGCCCCACCACCATGGCTCAGCCTGCTCCTCTCCCCCCTCGCAGCCACTGAAACGCTACCTGAAATATTTAACAGTGTAGCAGCAGTCAATAGAGCGGCAACCTTGGAATCAATGTCACACGGCTGAGGCGGCGAGAGGAGCGCGCGGTGGAAACGGGCATCGCGGGCTGAGCTGGGCCAACGGACGGATGGTCCAGGCGAGAGGAGGGAATGGCGGGATGGACGGAGGGAGAGCAGCAGAGGAGGAGTCCAGACAAGCCCAGCTGGAGCAAAACGGCGGGACTCACGACTGCCCGTGTTCCTGCCCATGTGCTGCATACCTTGGATCCTGCAGCAGCCGATCCCTCCACGCAGAAACGTGACTGGTGTGCGCGTGCGTGTGAGAGGGAGCTCGGGGAGGATGGCTCGAAAGAGAAAGAGGGGGGATGAAGAGTGAGCTCAGCATGTGAGGCAGAGCAGATGGAGGAGGAGGAGAGGTTGCTGATGACTGCAGTAAAGGAATCCCTCGTCTAGAAAAGGGGTTTGCCCCTCAACTTCACCCCCCCACCCTCGGTCTATTACTCACGCCAAATCCTGATGTGCTGGGTTTCATCTCAGTTCAACCTCACTGAGATTTGTTGGCGTGCGATTCCCCATCGATTAAAGGCGAAACCGTGACGACTCCATTTTAAAAGAAGAAGGAGGGCTTTCAGCGCGATACGCACAGGAAGCACGAGACCTATGAATAGATCATTCCAAAGGAGATGAAAATAAACACGATGATGAGATGAGTGAGGCTTCTGAGCAGCAGCTCAGGCCGCCTGCTGCGTAGAAACGCAGTCATTCGTTAAAAACATGAAAGGAATCTCTCATTTATCTCACCCAAACCCCGTCAGGCTGAACATTTACAGCATTCCCACCTAGGCTGCTGGTCAAGAGTCTAAAGAGTTTCCCCACTTTAAGTCAAATTCATTGTTCTCTGTGGAAGGAGGAGCAAACCCATAGTTTTCTCGTGCACGTTCCAGTAGAAACGAGACAAGCGCTTCCCAGAAAATCGGGACACACGTCACGCCGCATTGCTAAAATAAACGCTGTAAATATCAGCGCGCTCCCCTTCCTGCTGGTAGTTGAGGCCAGATTATGCTGCATGCGGAGAAATTCTCTGTTAATCTTCTGATGCTTCCAGACGTCGATGCGAAGCGTTCGCAGAGCTGCTCTGAGAGGTGGACTGCTCAAAACTCCCGGGAACAAGCCAAACGGTTATTTTCGGCTTTCTCAGCGAATGACAAATATTTGACAACCGCTGTGCACGAAACTGCTGCAGACTTTGTTGTCAGACATCTCGCTGGCAGGTGAACTGAAGTTCCCCCCTGTTTGCATCTCCCATGCTCTCTAAATGGTCTCGTTGGGCTTTCAGCTCCACACGCGTGAACTGTCAAGGCCATTTGGCTCATTTTAGAGGTGCCCATTAGGGAGAGGATGAAACAGAATTTTTAGCGTTTTTAAATCACAGATAACCCGATAACCGGGAAAACGCACAAATCAAAGCAATTCCACCAAATCCAACACAGTCACCTCCATGCACGTCAATAATATTAAACCTAACTTGGACTGTAGCAATCCCAGCCTGTACGGATCTGTATCCTTGTATTATTGGGATTAAAATCTTTCTGGTTTTAAACGACTGGTAAATGTGATGGGATAGATTTTCCAATCAAAGGAGCTGCGATCAATCGCTCAGTAGCCCAGTCTTTTGTTAAGGGCTAGAAAAAAGCAGCTCCATCATGCTAATGTGACAGTGGGAGTGCACGTTCAAGGTGGGTCAGAAGAATATTTCAATAGAACAATGGCGCACGCCATGGCGGGAAAGATCAATAGGAATTCAGAGGTTAGTGACAGAAGGAATCGGAAAAGACCTCGAAATTAAAAGACGTGTCAAGGGGATAGCTGAACGTGGACGAACAATAAATTACCTCTAATGAACTTTGGCGCACTGCTGACTCAGCTTTAAATGCAATTTCGAGTTGAATGGTTGGGAATGGAGTTTATGAGCTGTTAAATTGAAAATATGCTGTGTGCTAGTGTAAAAGATGCGTGAACAAAAGTTATCGTTTATCATTCTGGTCAGATAGTTTTGTGTCCCCCGTTTTTCCAGCTGTCGAATCAATACAATACAGGATCAATACATTTTTTATTGTCTATGCCACATGTTCTTTTTTCACGTCCAGACTCTGAGCAGATCTGATGAAGTTGAACGAACGTAATTTGCTGTTTAAATGACTATATCCATCTCATCCCGGTGTTTTCATGGCCGTGCCTACCCAGAATCGACCATGCTAACCCTGGCCAGGATGCTACCGATGCTAATAAACAAGGCTAATTCAAAATCTGTTTCTAAAATGTAAAACAAAGGCAGGAATTCTGCAAATTCAGATTTAACAAAACCATTGTCTGATTCAGATTTGTGTAAAACTATGTAAAGGCCATATGATGCAGCTTTATTGTCCTGTTTTGTGCCGGCTGTGCTGAATGTCACCTCCTCTCTTGACTTCTCTCTGCAGGCTGTTCGGCTCCTCGCAACCGACGCCTCCTCACCGCAACGTTAAAGAGCGCGGCTCAGCCAGCCCAGAATCCTGCTGCACGCACTGAGCCACACGCTCCGCCCTGGCTGCAGAAGACGAAAGAGGAACGGCCGTGGGGAAAATCAGTGTCGTGGTTTCCCCCTTCTCTGTAATGACACCGCCTTTTTCCAGAGCCGTGGGTCTACCTAATAAAATGCCATTAGCAGATATGAAATCTGCAGATGAATCTTCGGTGCCGCTGTGTTCAGTAATCCCCACTCGCTCAGTGGGAGGAAAACCGCGACAAAGCACTGAGACCGGCGCCAGTTTGACCTTTCCACTGCAATGCAGAGATGATGATTAAAATCGCATTCTCCTCCAGGGCCATTTTAAACATTACAAACCCCGCAAGTCAGGAAAAATATTAATAATTCCAGCCTAATTGTTCATTCCATCTCAAGAAATTGCCTTTCAAATCCTGTCCAGGCTTTGATTATTAAATGCCGGCTCACGATTTGCCACAGCCAAAAGGATAAGAAGAGAGACCCCTGCTTACATTAGAAGGGCCATTTGAACCCTCAAACCCTCGCCAAACTCTGCACCAGGCCCCCCCCCACCCACCACCACTCTTCTCCGGGACCAAAAACACTGAAAGCGATGCATTATTCAACAGCAGTGCAGCTTCTGATGCCTGAGCGCAGAAGACAGCCGGCTCGCTGTCATTGTGCTTCACGGCTTTGCTCCTCAAAAGATTCCACTCGAGCTGAAGAGGCGTGTTTCGTAAGCGGGGGTCACTTCTGAGACTGGAGCAGCGGTGCAGAAGCGGCACTTGCATGCGTGCATGTGTCCAGGACCTCTTAGAACGCTGGTACAATAGATGCTGGCACTAGCTGCACTGCCAATTTTAGCACAGATCACGCAACATTCAGCCCCTCCCAGACTGGTGAAATGGCCTTCACCTGCCTGTTTGAGCTCTTGAACACACACAAGTATCTACATCCACCTCCTCCCCCTCCTTCCTGGCTTGGTGATCTCACAGCCCCTCTTTCAAACCACATGTATCACACACACAAATCAATGCCGCTGCATAAACACTGCTCAATGGTTAACGCCCCCCCCCCCCTCTCTCTTTCTCTCCAGTGTGCACGAGCCCCCCTGTACAACAGTGGTTCCTCCTCATCTTCCAGTTGGACCATTTCTTAAAATTCATCAATTACAGTGGAAGATAAACAGCTCAATTAAAGACTAACGCCCCCCCGCAGTGCTGCTCTATGAGAGAGTTTTGCTGGAAACAGTGCGGCCACGCCGTGTTTGGCCTCGGGACAGCCTCATAAATCTGCCACGGTTCCGAGCGCGGGGTGGAACAGGCCGGTTTTAAACGGCCACCCCTCCCCCATAAAAACCCAACAGGATTCCTGTGGCAATAACACTCCCCACAGTTCCGAGTGCACGGCCACGTTTAATAAAAACCACGCTGAATATGTGGAGTGCGCATGTTAGCACTGGGTCATCACCGATATATCTGTCATCTATGATGCTGAGGGGTGCGAGATGCTCCACTTTCCCTCAGTGCTCCATCATCGCTACACTTGCGTTGATAATCTGACCCTCCAGTTATTTTCCAGCGAGCAGCCACAAATGTTACATCTTGTTAAATATTTAGATGCTGCAAATTAGCATATGTGATTAATCTGAGGGGAAAAAAACCCCCCAAAAAGTCCCACCGAGGTCACGTTAGGGGTCACCTTACGAAGCGCCCTGGGAGTCGAAGTTCTGAGTTGATTCATTAATGACTTTATATAGAGAAAGAATAATTAACAGATCCATAACTGGGGGGTTAGAACCCCGGAAGGCCGAGGTCTGACTGATTTTTGCTGAACTAAAATCAGCTGACTCCAGGGTCAGTACAGCAGGATGTCCTGCCATCCCAGAAGCTCGCCAGGAAGCTCGCCGCTGCAGCCCAAAAAGGTGACTCTCGGAGTCGTTTTGCCCTCCGCCGCGGTGCCGAACGCTTGAATCATTACTCTCCGAGCAGGTGAGGTGACACTTAGGGCAGCGGGTGTTATTTATAGAGACGCTGGCTCACAAACGATTTCAGTGAGCTTTTCCCGCGTCCTTCTCTGCCTTTAGGACAACCTGGCTTCATCAGAGGAGAAATCCCAGAGTTGCCACTGGCTGTGTCGGGAAGCCCGTCTGAGTTTGATTCAGCTCCGATCATCAAGGGCATATGGCCCACAGACGTGCCAGTGCTGAAACTGGGCTAATGATCACAGCTAAGGCAGCGATCTGGACCGGGCTGCTGGAGAGAGCTGCGAGGAGATTCAGGGGAGCGTGGAACACGCAGCTTTGATGACAGCTTTCCCAGGGTAGACCTACAAGACCGAGTTGGCATGTCCAGGAAAAATGATTCTGCTATTTTAAACAGGTGTGTACACGTGGCTGCATCTGGTTTAACCAAGAACCAAGATGCTTTCCACGATGGAAAGCTTCTCCAGGCGTTCGGAGGTTTCATTACGATGAGTTACCACATGAGGAGGCTGAACAAAGTGCATCTATTACTCTATATGCACCAAAGAGCAGGAAGCCGTTTCCTCTCACTGAGAATATATTTCCCCCTAAAACGTTCACTGGAAATGTTCCTCCAGCAAAAGCTTTCACAAATTACAGATGGGATTCACACAGTATATCAAATTAAATAATATATAGCATATTTACAAAATTACTCCATAAGAAGACTCTTATTATGCTGTGATTAATAATATTAGTGTCAATTGTGTGATTAATGTTAATACATTTAACAACAAGTTAATAATTCAGTGCAATAAAAAGTCTCTGTTAGCAGCAACATTAATTGGGGGGTTGATTTAATCCCAGCAATGTACAAAGAAATGAATCATTTTCAAAAGGTTAAAGGGTTAAAGGGTACAAAGTAATGGAAGCTAATTGTGATTAGAAACAACTGCCATTTTAGATGTTTGGGTGAAGAACCTGAATCATTGTGTCGGGCTTCTGTTGTCGGACATTTTTACGACACAACTAGAGAAACCCCGAGTTGAAGCATCCCACCAGGCTCGAGCACTGACCCAGTTTAGCTGCTTGTTGAGTTCTTGGTCATTTAACGAGCTGGAACAGGATCACAGGCAGAATAATGGACAGTACAGACTGCAGCATCTTTGTTAACGGGGCTTTTCTGTCAGAGCAACTTTATTCCACAGATCATCCAGCAGCTGCTGGAGTGGAACCGAACCGTCTCGCGGAGACCGAGATCAGACGTTCCAGCAGGGAAAGAGACAGAACAGAAGGACTCAAAGTCATCTGATAATAACCGAGTCAGATGGCCGTTAAGGTCCGTCTTCGCCCCTCATCTCGGCAGCGCTTCCTCCCATCGCACCTCTTTCTACTCCCCTGAATGACATCATGACCCACAATTAAACTGAGCTTCTAATCCGCCCCGCTGCTCTGAGAAAAGGAGCCTCCTCGCTCCCATCCGCCGCGTCTTAACCGTCAGAACGCGGCTCATTATGCCGCCCGTCCTTCAGAATGTGATTCAACCCGCCGTCGCCCGGACACCCGCTGCTCTTCCTCGTCGCAGGTGTTGGCGGGTGGCTCCGGGCTACGGCGCCCCAGCGTTCCCATCGTCCTGCTTTTGGAAGACCCCATCCAAAAACCTACCTGTTAGCAGAACATCTCCGTTTTTTATTGAATTTATCTCAGACTGTGGAGATTTGCACAGATGAGGGATTCTGGAGCTGCATTCTAGCAAGAGCGCCTGGGAGCATCACCTCTGGTGAAGAGCCACAACCAGCACCATGACTGGCGCTGGGGGCTGTCACGCTACACGAGCGCAGCTTGTTCTTTGCTTCGGATACAGATTTCATAATACGATCAGCACTTTTCTGTGGCTCCGACGCATCAAATCAAGGATACTTACACTATATTTGGATTTCTGGAAAATGCCGAGAGCTCTTCTTCGTCTGTGTAAGACTTTTAGATTACGACAGGAATTATGTTGTAGATCACACCGCTCATGTTGGGATTTGTGGGGATCATCCTTTTACCTGATCCCTCTACAATATACCTACACCTCAACCTACAGGCAGTAGCAGCAGGCAGCAAAACGAGTTCATACACAGGATCTACACACTTCTAAAAGTGAATTTTAATCCCAGGGTTTAAAAGCACATTTAAAGGGTTGTAGAACCGCATTTGGACTGAATAAATCAAGATGGGTTAACATAAGAACATAAAAACTGGTGTTAATATTGTTATTGCGCAGGATATTTGAATGAACAGTGCTGGTTCAACTGCAAAGATGTGGATTATTTATTTGTTATTACCCCCACCAATGAGGCTATGTGACAGCTGGCATCTGTGATCAAGATTTTAAGGACATTTTTAGGAAACCTTGATAATAGGTGACTAAATTTTGGTGATTATCTGAATCCCGGAGGGACCCGTAACCTTGTATTACTACTGCGTATATTACACTATATGGGTGTTAGTCACAATATATGGGGGAATGAGCTGCTTGGCAGATGAACATAAATGTTCAGACTGTAATGAAGACTCTCGTAACGGCAGGTATAAGATATCAGCCAGCTTCTTGAATGATCACAACGCAGACACGCAGACAGATCAATAATGTCATTAGACGCAGTGATGACATCTCAGCCGCACTGCAGCTATTTTAAATAATTCCTAAGCCACTGAAAATCTCTGTTTTAAGGCCCCAAGATAATAATAAAAAAAATAAATGAATCAAGAACAAGGAACGGTTGCACCTCTTGCACTCGGCATCACTACAAACACGGAGCAGGGTGGAACTATTACGCTGATTACGTGCAAATAAGAGCTGGAATCTGTTAACCACAGCTGCTCCAGATGACTGAATGGACTTTAAAAGATGGTAATTAACTCCCGAGATAATGAAGGTCGGGGGCACTTTGTTTTTATCTGAAAATCTGCTTGTTGGCAGCAGGAATAACCAAGCGCACCGCTAGTAGATTTAAACAATGGCTCTTCCTGGAATATGGAACATGAGACAATATTAGTGTTTGTGATAGAGCAGAGCACAGCTCCGTGCACCTCTGTTCAGCATGGTGAACTACGGCAAGCCGAGTGTGCGGGGGGGGGGATCGTCATGGCAGCCACAACGTCCCTGAGAAATCAAGACGCAGCCAACAGGAGGCACCGAGCAGGTCTGATGGGCCATCAACGGCACAGTGTGGAGGAGGGCAGGAAGGCAGGAGGGCAGGAGGGCAGGAGGGAGGAGGGCAGGAAGGCAGGAGGGAGGAGGGCAGGCGGGCAGGAAGGCAGGAGGGAGGAGGGAGGAGGGCAGGAAGGCAGGAGGGCAAGAGGGAGGAGGGAGGAGGGCAGGAGGGAGGAGGGAGGAGGGCAGGAAGGCAGGAGGGAGGAGGGCAGGCGGGCAGGAAGGCAGGAGGGCAGGAGGGCAGGAGGGAGGAGGGCAGGAGGGCAGGAGGGAGGAGGGAGGAGGGAGGAGGGCAGGAAGGCAGGAGGGCAGGAAGGCAGGAAGGCAGGAGGGAGGAGGGCAGGAGGGCAGGAGGGCAGGAGGGAGGAGGGCAATAGGGAGGAGGGCAATAGGGAGGAGGGCACGAGGGCAGGAGGGCAATAGGGAGGAGGGCAGGAGGGAGGAGGGCAGGAGGGCAGGAGGGAGGAGGGCAGAAGGGCAGGATGGCAGGAGGGAGGAGGGCAGTAGGGCAGGAGGGCAATAGGGAGGAGGGCAGGAGGGAGGAGGGCAGGAGGGCAGGAGGGAGGAGGGCAGTAGGGCAGGAGCGCAGGAGGGAGGAGGGCAGGAAGGAGGAGGGCAGGAGGGCAGGAGGGAGGAGGGCAGGAGGGCAGAGGGCAGGAGGGCAGGAGGGAGGAGGGCAGGAGGGCAGAGGGCAGGAGGGCAGGAGGGAGGAGGGAGGAGGGCAGGAGGGCAGGAGGGAGGAGGGCAGGAGGGCAGGAGGGCAGGAGGGCAGGAGGGAGGAGGGCGGAGGGCAGGAAGGCAGGAAGGCAGGAGGGCAGGAGGGCAGGAGGGAGGAGGGCAGGAGGGCAGGAGGGAGGAGGGCGGAGGGCAGGAGGGCGGAGGGCAGGAGGGCAGGAGCGCAGGAAGGCAGGAAGGCAGGAGGGCGGAGGGCAGGAGGGCAGGAGGGCAGGAGGGCAGGGCACCTAGTTTTACTGTCTCCTTTGAAGATGATGCAAAAACTGGACGCTGTCTCTTTGACCCTTTAGTCCCAATAAACACGGGGCTGGTGTGCTGCTGCTCTACAAGAGAACTCTGGTTGTTGGGTAAAACCTTTGCTGATAATATATTCATCTTTCATCTTTTAAACTCCGAGTGGATGATAAACAAGTCTGGCTGGGCCGACGCTCAGAATATATAGCCAATCACAGCAAATGGTCTTGATGCCATAAAAGTAGAGGGAAGAGGGATGGATGCACACACACACACACACACACACACACACACACACACACATATATATATATATACACACACTTTGAAGAGTGTTGGACTACCTACAAAAACAGTTTGAGGGGAAAGGGCGGTGAGCACGGGCAGGTCAATGCGCCATTTAAATACAACAACAAAACAAGTGTTTTTGAGGCTCTCTGAACAACAGACGGGGCCCCTGGAGACAACAGCGCTCGATGCTTTCACTAATTGGACACATGCCAACTCCTAACTACACTGATGGAAGTCAGCACACAAAGATCTCTGCATAAAACATCCTGCACCTGAACTACACCCACCTGCCGGTCGGACACGAGCCACCCACGGAGTGCAGGAGAGGGCATTGAACACTTAAACTGACTGAGGAACGCGTTCCCAGCTGATGAGCACCTGCACCAGGAGTCCTACCCGAGGGGTCGACGCTTTCATGGAGATGAGAGACACACTCCTGAGCCGTCTGCCTTGTCTCCAGCCCATCACCCAATCTGCCGCGCACTATAATTTATGGCAGCAGTAACACACCGAGTGACACAGTAAGACCGGGGGGTTTCGGTGAGCGAACGACCCCCTCCCCTCCTCATTTAAATTCCTCACTTCGTGTGACAGCGTGACATTTGACAACTCCTCCAAATTTGCTCCAGCTCCTGTCTGCAGGAGGCTGAGTCACAGATGGGCTGCGAGATCCACGCTCGAATTGTGTCACGCTGTGTACGTAGCTGTGTGTGCGGAGCCGCGACCCATCGGGACTCATGGGAAGTTGCAGCTGAGCTGATGGATGCCAGAGGATGACAGACGGCAGGGTCAGCCCGGCCTAAGTGGGAGACAAGTGTCTGTGCTGCAGCACTGCAGGAGTGATGGGAGCGGCTCACAAGAGCAAAGAAAGACGCGCAGCACGCAAAGGCAACAAGGTAGAGTTTGCTCAGTTTACACGTTTAAGCCTCCTCATTTGCATTCAAGTTTGTGTCTCCCTTTTCTTGCTAATGAATCCTTTATAAAACTATCAAACTCCTCCGGTGCCTGTGAGGTCATATTTGGGTTTTTTTTAAAAGCAATAATCTGACAAATCCCTGCTTGCGCTTCCACTTTTGTCATTAATATTCTTTGAAACCCAACACCCTTACAAAACAAATCACGTCTTTCCACAAGTTTAATTCAGTAAAAAGCCTGAAAACTATTCCACCAGTTTGTTGAAAAGCTGTGGAAAAAGCCTCTGGCAGAGGCGGCGACCCTTGCAAAGCAAACACACCCTGCCGAGCCTCCCTCCCCTTCCTTCTGAACAAACAGCTCTGCATCTCCGGAGGCTGTGTGGGGAGGTGGAGCGGGAGTCACCTGGGAGTCCTGCAGGCTTGTCTCGGCTCGGTTTATTCAGGCCCGGCGTGAAGGGGGCCTCGGCAGGACGGCCCACTGCTGGTTTTAATTCACACCAGCGCCGGTCAAGGATAGAGTGGTATTTTATCTCCTCTTGCCCTCTGCTCACGCCACGTTAGAACATAAACACAGTCTGAGGGAAGCCTCAGCTTGTTTTTCGCTGTGCAAACACATCCGCCCTGGACAAACCCAAGCCTGCCGTCTCCATTTCATACCGTCCCAGTCAACAAATCACACTCAACGGCACAGGAGCGTAAACAGACAAACACGCACGCGGATGACGAGGGGAGCTAATGCGGAACTGGGAGCTCCGAGGAACAAATGTCCCATTCTCATCATAAAAATTTCATCTGGCATCAGCTCGTTGGGCGGCCAAGTGCATTTCCTGTTGAAAAATACACTTAACCTTGGGCTGCTCTTGTTAACACACCATGTCTGTTTGATTGGACCCGAGCTGGACGTTACGCGTGCACAGTGAGGTTTAGAACAAACAGAGCGCCGTCTTCATTGCAGTGATGTGGCACGGTTAGAGGCTGTGATATAATCAGTAATGGACAGATCACAGATCCCCTACCGCCAGCTGGCCTTTCCAAGTGTATTCGAGACATTAAAAACACACACTCTCCAAACTGTTCTACCACATGATGGAAATGTGAAAATATAATTAATAATATCACTATATATCCTTTCTACTCGCATTAAATGTGACATTTTATATACTATATACAAGCCTATGCAACTTAAGGGAGCATTTGGGGGTTCGGTATCTTGCTTAAGGGTACCTCGGCAGTGCTCTGAAGGTGTCCTGGCACCTCCCCCTGCTGCCTGAAAACCAAAAGTTTTGTCCGCCCGGGGTCTTGAACCGAAACCAGGCCTAGCTACCGCTGCCACCGAGACAAGGAACTAAAAGCTAAAAACACTTTTTAATCTAAACGCCATCAAAAGTGTGTTCAGAAAGCAAAAGAAACGGCTCAACTTTCTGTTGTGTGTTGCAAGTCTCTTGCCACAGCTTTGTGGCGAAGGGCTCATTTGGCATTAATGCCACATAAGTGGATCAAAAAAGCAACACAAACCCACCCGTCACTGGAAATTATATTAACTGCAGGCCAGATAAGCACATTATAACAACTTACAAGACTCTATAATTAGAACGTGCCAAAAAAGAAGCCTTTTGGATCCAGCAGCTGAAGCATTGATGGTCTGGCCTTTCCATCAAAGCCTAACGTCCCACACGCTGCTTGTTGTCCATCCTTACAAGGCACGATGCATTCGGTTTTAATACATAAATAAAAACGTCACGGATTCATTTGCGGGCGGTTTTGGGAGCCAGAATAAAACAAGTAGCAGCTTCGCGTTTGCCAGAATGAATCATGGCAGCGGTCTGAGGGGAACTGATGGATATTTTTCTATCTCTTAGGTTTAGGAACTTTATCAGAATGCTGTCGAACAACTTAGCCTTGGCTTTATAAAAGCTCTGCATGGCAATCATCAGTGAACTGAAAATATTAGCATAGAAAGAGGCTCTGTGATGAGAGCGCGGACAGACCGTAAGACATTTTCTGTCTGTCAATAGCGAGATGGGAAATATAGACTGATATAAGATCAAGGGACAGTCTGTTGGGAACTGGGCTGAGGAGTGGGGGGGGTTCTGGGTTCGAGCCCCAGTGCAGATAAAACATGGAAGGTGTTCTCGTGGTAGGGGGAGGTGCCAGAGCACCTTCAGAGCACCGCCCAGGTATCCTGCCATGACCTGGGGACTCATCCAGGGGGGGACCCACCTACACGCATTGTGGACCCTCCCCGTGATCCCGAAAGGGATAAAGTGGTTAAGAAGACGAGACGAGATGAAATCTGGGCCGTGTGACTGACCTCTCCAACACACTTTCAAAGGTGCTCAAGCAACTGTGGCAGTGTCCACTTTGTCATCGGTCTAGGTTCGCTTTTATCTGACGAACACACACTTGCATGCAGAGACACTACTCACCTGCGGAGACAGGGCAGTGGGGGGCTGCGTGAAGAGTGTGGAATGGGCTGCCGACCGTAGGCCATGTGCTCTCCTGACAGGCTGATGCGTGAGAGGAGCAGACAGAACCTCCTGCTGAAGAAAAGAAACAATCAAATAACACACCGTCAGGCTTGGAGAGCATCCTAATTAGCTCAAATGGAAACACAGCGGACTGATCACAACCCGATTGGAATCACGTCACACCATCAAACCAGTCCCCATCGTGAGGCGAAGAGCCTAACTAAGAGCTAAAGAGAAGCTTAAAATAATGAGGCGTGAAAGCGGTTTTTTAATTGTGTATTCCCACCACAGATTTGCTTCTGTTGTTGCCATTCAGCATGCGTGAATACAAGGAAGTAGAGGTCATGAGGCTGCTGTTCTGGCTGTGGATGAGATAAGTCGGCTCGCCTGCCACTACCGGTACTTACATTTTTAACTGGAGGCTCTGAAAAACCCACCAGAAGAGCATTTATCTGGCTTTGTTGGGAACCGCTGAGCCCAGACAGCTTACCGTTCCTCTTATTAGCATATGAAGAAGTGGATGTTTAACAGAAAACACAAACCACACCATCATCCGCATGTTAATCCTCATACTGTGGCATGCATCTCGTTTTGTTAAGTGATTGGCAACTTAAATATCTGTATAGCAGCACAAATATACAGACTCTACAGCATTTATCAGCTATATTTACCCTCACCAGCTGTAGACGCTTTGATTTTTCTGTGCGTGTCTCATTGGATGCGTGTGATTCTCAGTACTAAAATGACGAGAATACCTTAACCTTCCATTTCATATATGCGCTGCGATGCTCCCGGCCTCCCGGCACCGAGGGAGAAAAAGGGAGCGACAAAGTGGGATCATTTTTCTCGATAAAGCCTGAGAGGAACGTGTCTGCAATCCACTAACGTTTCATATCGGCCACAAACATTACATCTTCTATACCGGCAGCCATTGATGTGTTTAACAATGACAGATCTCCATCTCAGGCTCAAAAGACGTAGGAAATTCACTCTCCAAAACAATTTTGATGGATGTCTCGATTATTTTGGCCCAATATGAGTTGTGTTGCTGTGCTACATTGCGTAAATGAAGCTGTTCTCATTTCTCTCTTTGATTAGCGTAGTTTGAATGCACTGAAACACATATTCACAATTATTCTAGTCAAATTAAAATGATTTAACCTGCATTAATCAAACTTTATTGAACGACTTTGTTCATCGTCATCTTCCAACAAAGATTTCCCCCCATAAACATGTTGATTATGTTACAGACGAATTCGATGTTTGGATTCAACCACCTGGTCTCGCGCCATTTTGGCCAGATTATGATTTACGGTGTTGGGTACTGAAGTGGACCATCATGACCAGCACAGCAGTTAGCAGATGTGATTGACTACACATAACTGCAAGAACGTGGAAAAAAATGACTTTCTAAATTCTAATTCAACTGTTATCTGCCCTGCTGCTCTTTAAATGCTCCTGCAGAGTCTCTAATGACGCATTCATTGGGCCTTTTCAACTGTTCCAGCCTGGGTAATGAAGGTCTGAACCAGCGAACCCTCATCAGAACCTGTTAAGTTCTTAACCTGTTAAGAACTATTGATATTTTCCCCCTTGGTTTCTCCCTTCCTGCGACTGCAAACAAGCAAAATTAATTCCCCAAATGACCCAAGGGCACTTGCTGAAACAGCCGTTTCAGAGCAAAGTTCTACAGCGTTGAGGCGGACACTGGACCTGGGGACTGAGGATTACAGCTAGGAGTAGCACCCAAAGATGGTTGCTGCCTTCAGACACTCTAAAGCCGCTCTCACACCAAAGCTTTGTGTGCACGTGGCCTTTTTAAACATGGGTAAACGTGTTAATAACGGGTGAGGGGAAAAGGGTGTAAGATGTGTGCATGAACTGGAAGCAGCCTACTCTGGTCCGGTACTGGGAGAAGGAAATCTGTCGTGTAATTATTGCAGCAGCGGCTCTGCCAAACAACCAGACTGATTCATTTTCATCCACGCAGAAAACCCAAAGCTGCAGCAACACATTTACTTCATAAAATGGCCCTTTTTTTACGCGATAAGCTCCAGTTCTAATAAAACACAGCAGATTTGTTTCTTATTTTAAAAATAACTCAAAGCCTCCCAGAGTAGCCCGAATCTGGGTGCATGTGGCCTGTTTGTGTGTCACAAACTCTTCACCGATTGGCTGGTTGAACTGATCAGGAGCTGGAGGATGACAGCCACACGCTGGGGTACCTGGGAGCTTGTAGCGAGGAGACACAATTCTTTTTAGATATTACGATATTGATGAGCAGGGATGAGATCGTGGGACAGGGTGATCCTGACGATGTTGGGTCCTCAATAAAAATAATAGCACAATCTTCACCATACTGCAAGAAAACGAACAAATTCCCATCGCAGTAACATCTGAGGTCTCATTTCCTGAAGTAAAGTAAAAAGAAACTAAAAAATTCAGTGTAGTTTTTAATTTTCATTATTCTGTCTATTTCAAAAGCTGGGGACTGTCTTTAAATACTCGGCAGCACCAGGGAGACACTTTTCAACCAAAACGAGACAAAAATAAGCGCAGCCGGTGCACCTGAACTGGCCTTGGAGAGTCAGTGTAAAATATGCATTTTTCACACCCTCCTCATTTATTTCATTATTATTCACGTGTCATTCCAAAAAACACAATAATTCTACAGTTAAGACATACAATTACCTACTTTATACAGTATTTCATCGCAGTTCAGCCTCATTTACAAAGATGTCACACAGTTATTTTCACTGCTGACAGTAGAGACATGTCAAAAAAACACCTTGGTCACATCAGAAAAGGAAGACAACAAGAATGGATGCACTTACTCCTGTTTAACTAACTTAATGAGACTATACAGGAAATTCCAGTATGACCTCGCTGCTCTCCCAGCAGAAATATGGGGAGCAGAACAGACCTGGGAGGATAAAGCAGCAAGCATGTGGTGATGTAACGGTTAAATCTGCCCCAACTGGGGTTGGCGACGGTTGGAAATAGTAATGACTGCTGACAGCCTGCATTATCAGCACCGGCACAACACACCCAGAACACTAGCTGTTTGTCCTCTCTCCATCTGGAAAAAGACAGAGCACCAACGACAGTCAAGGTAACAGACTGAGGAACAGCTTTTCCCCCCCGAGCTGAAGCCTCCGTCAACAGCCCCCCCCCACTATCGTCACACATAAACACAACTATAAATAACTGCTGAAGCCCATTATAGACAGTGTGGCATCACTGAACTTCAACTCTGCTGTAATGTTTAATAAAGATGGTGAATTGTTCTTTTACACCTCTGATTGTGATGATTGTGATCTTCACTATGGAACCCGTGCGTTCTGGATGACATGGAGGCTGCGTAAATATTCAAATCGTATTCAAAGATTCCCAGCGGTTTGAGACCAGAGCCAAGAGTGATTTGTTAGTAACACGTGGCTCACGATTACTTCTGGAAGGTTCCCCGTCAGTCACATTTATGTGCACGGTGAAACAAAGAAGGAACAAAGGCGAATGAGAAGAGAATTTTGAACTAAATAGAAATAATTAACAGATAAAAAGGAATGCAAAAATACACAGCAAATTTTACAACTCATTGCTGCTGGGAACAGGCGGAAGCAGGAAGTTGAGTTGACCTCCGAGGTGTGCGGACCAGGGGCGGGAGAGGAGGCGCAGGCTATTTCTGTTGATTAGATGGCCACAGAGAGCAGCTGCTCTCACAAGATACCGACCCCGTCCGCACAGAACGATTGTGGCGCCTCAAACACACCACTTTATTCTCCCGACCTGAAAAACAGCAGCTGCAAACAGGGGTGTCCAGAAACAAACCAGAAACGCTATCAGACGCTGAGAAGAGCAGCAGCTTCTGATCATTACAGGCAGATCCGGGAATTCCAATGAGTTAAAGAGTTATCTGTGTGGGAGCAATAAAAAAGTTGCTATTACAAAATTATTACCATGAGACTGCAACATGAATGATGAAGCTCCACCCGAGCAGGAAATACCTTTTTAGATTAGGCTAATTATGTTTTTTTAAATCAATGTAAAACCAGGCCAAAATGGTGCCTTAAATGAAGTGTCTGTTCATCCCTATAGGCCCCACGTACGTCTGAGCGTCCCCTGTGAAACAGAGGCTTCACTGTCCCTGCCTTTATTTAATTTTCCAGAGAAATGAGAAGTCGGTGCCTAGTCCTAACCTTCAAATCTGTCTTTTGCTATGAGCAAGTAGATTTTGGTTTGGACGCACCGACCGTGAGTTTCACCACTACATTTCAGAGACCACAACCATTTACCACCCGCACTTTCTGAGTGGCGCGGCACCGGAAGGACCCTTCGCCTTCCACATATCGATTCCATGCCTGACTTATGACACGCCACGTTATGAGCTCGCAGCCGGCCCCGGGGGATCAATCTCCCCCAATCGCACGCACACCAGACCTAAAGCTCGAGGGCCCAGCGGT
The DNA here is from genome assembly GCF_901000725.2 of Takifugu rubripes. NCBI lineage: Eukaryota > Metazoa > Chordata > Actinopteri > Tetraodontiformes > Tetraodontidae > Takifugu > Takifugu rubripes. Next base: position 14,925,278 of record NC_042288.1, read on the forward strand.
CCTCTCAGCCTTTAGCAATCAGGCCTTTTTGCTATCCGACATGCTTCACATGTTGTCAGGCTGCTGTTCATGACACCCGAGCACAGGCTGACCTGTGGGGAGACGCCCCGACGCGTCTACCGCGGCTCCCAGACGGCGTCGTGCTCCTGCTCTCCATCACCTCGGTAGATTCCGTGCCCAAACGGTCGAGATCATCAGCAGCTCCGATTACTGAAGAGGCATTCTCCTTATGAGGCTGTCTCACAGCTGTCTGACTAATAGTTTGTTTAGGATGTTGCACATGCTAAGTCAAGCAACTTGTGGCACAGCGGTGAAACAGACACGTGGGCATGCCAAAACTGTGCGTTCTAAACTCTGCCTTGCAAGGTCAGGGGACTTCCAAACACAGGCAGCGTTTCAAGCTTTAAAAGGAAAAAAAGAGCTGAGCCAGAGCTCTTCCATAGCTTTCCAAAACAAATCAACACATCGTTTTGCTTTCATAAAAACCAGTTGTACGAAATTTCGCACAACCGCATTATTTTTGAAAACAAAAAGCTTTGAACTGCGTGCGGAAGTGTGTGGTGAAAATAACGCCCGCGGTTTCAGCTCCGCGCCGAGTCTTCAGCTGCAGAGCTAAGGCGACAGAGAGGCCGGCCGCGGGCGTGCGTCTGCGTCTGTGCATTCAGGCAGCAGATCACATGTCGCCCTGTGGTCGGAGGAGCTGCTGAGAGATAATTAATCAGAGACAAGTAAGTGAGGATGCCGATTGTTCCCATTTAATGGAGTTAACTGGTACAGCAGATGGTAGATGGGAAAACATCCTACAGAGAAAGAAGGCAGCTAATTTTAACCCAATGGCACGAATACCTACAGCGGCCAAATATTGCGGTGCACGGACTGACGCGCGGACCCTCCCCGATTGATTTCCCGCGACCCGATCTTGAGATATTCAATGACACTGCATCACTTATCGCGAAATTTAACTCTGATCTGGGTATTTTTCCATCCTCTTATCTTTCCCCCTCCGTTGTCAGTCCCGCCATGCTCACCCGTCCCCTCTCCATCTCCTGTGCTAGCCAGGGTAAGGCTGCCCGCCCCAGGGTGGAGAAGAGGGGGCTGAAGGAGGGCGAACTGCAGCCAATCACAGGCCACTAAGCAGATAGATGAGGCACATGAGATAAGAGAGGATGAGGAGAGTTTAATGAAATTCCCAGCACATTAAGAGCAGCCTGTTACCAGTGTCTGCAGCCACCGGTGAGGCTGAATGACCGCTCTCCAACCAAAGTCTTTAACGGCTGAGGAGAATTGATCCAGTTACAGGGGTTTTGTTCACGACAGACAGAAAAACCGAGGAGCTGCACATCAGCAGGGTGGGCAGTGAATTCACTTCCTCTCTCAAGGACATTTCTGTGCACGTGTGCGTCTTTGTTTCGCGCTCCTACAGGGCTGGATGGAGAAATGAGCTGAGCCACGTCGTGGGGCTCCTTCAAGCCAATATAATCGGAACTGAAGGTGGGAGAGCTGTGTGGTCACGCGATGACATCTTCATTTATCAAGAGCCCACGTGCGCGCATCCCTACGCAGCCCTCTGCTTTAGCTGCTGCTTTACGTGGGTTGCGCACACACCGCCCACCGAGCAAAAGCAGGGTCAGGAAGGCGGAGTCTGCATGGAGGGAAGCTGGCAGCGTCTCCGGCTGCATCAGAGATGAATGGGCGGGCTACAAATCGCCCTCATTCATAATGGAGTACAGCAACACGGTACCTCCTTCCCCAGGTTTCTCGGGGACAAAGAATCGCATAAAATCTTAGACAGTGGGTGGTTCCGCTCATGCAGCAGGGAGACCAATATAAACGGGCTGGCAAGTAATCCTCAATCTACAAATACAATTTCTGATGTGCAGCCTCGGGTTTTACCCAAAGTAAAAAGAGTACAAACAGAGAGAGAGCTGGAACGTTCTGGAAACCTCAAAATCAGACAGGGTTTACGTGATCACGCCTCGTCTTTGTTCCAAAAGCCTTGTCAAGGACATCAGAGCCGACAAACCCGATAATCGGCTCGCTATTCGAAAGACACTGCACTGACAGGGTGAGAGATGGTTGCATGGAGTGCGATTAATCTCACATAAAAGGCACGCATGTCTTCACACGTGCCGCTCACGCTAGTGATCAGGGGTACCCAGTAGAAGCGGAGGTGTGAGGGGGTGGAAGCTGAGACGCATGTGTGAGAGTGGTGAACATCATCTGCCTCAGAGAGGAGAAAAAACAAGCTAAGAGAGAGATATCTGCTCTTTGTGTCTGTGCTGTAGCCATAACAAAGAGCGAACCAACAGCAACTGTGAACGCCACAAATAGCCCGACCTGCTATTTGACCCACCATTTTTCCCTCATGCCTTCTCAGCTTCGATTCCACGTTGAGCCTGTCCTTGTTCAATTCAACCATGAACCTGAATTTTTATGGGCCTGGTTAAAATGAGCTTTACAAAGCTGGTTAGCTTGTTCAGTACATACAAGAAGCTTAACTGTCCACTTCATTCAATAACAACAGAATATTATGACTGAGAGGTGCACCAGGGTCCAAAAAAAGTCAATATTGGATGTATATTCAATGTGCTAAATAAACATAATGGCACAGGCCTACAAGACAAGACAGATATACCAACATCACACAGAAGTCGCAGTACCCAGTATGAAATTCAGGGAATTTCCAGCGCAGCTCTCGGCCCATGTAAACCACGCTACTGCTAATTATGCTGTAACAATGACCTTTCCAAATCACAATATGTCAAACCACAAATGACAGCATAAGGACAGTAAAGATAAAGGGCTGCTACCAACAATAGAGTACACTAGTGTGAAAATGGCTACAGAAGCATCATCGAGAAGGTGAAACTCACACCACGTAGCACATATTTTTTGAAATATTTTAATTACCATCAGAATCCATCATGGTTTATTATACACCAAGCACGGCCTCAACATCACTTGACTGAAGGGTTTTTTTGTACTTTCTGTCCGTTGCTTGTTAGCGCACTCGAGATTAACCCGAGTACCCCCTCTCCAACTTCAAGAGACCACTGTGCTGATGTCAGCTTTACACTGGCCAGTACAAAGACACTAGGCATGAAAAGATTCATGAAAGCCCCCAAATTCAGTCGATTTAAGGCTGCAGTAACTGTTAAAACCCACCTACGCTGACGCACAAACTAACTCCGGTGAGTTAGAATAGAACAGCTGAGCACAAAATGTGGCGGAGGTTGGAACCAAAAATAAATGGAGGAAGGAAACCATTCTAGTCTGGTGTGATACCCATTCCTGCGCATGACTTATGAAAAGAAGCTGAATGGAAACTAGCGCTGCGCTGCTCATATCCTGCTGCAATGACATAACCTTTGATTCTCTGTTTCAGCGGGTAACCCAGGCAACAGGAGCGCCAGGACCTTTGAGAAGCTACAATAACCTGCAACATCTACTTAGCTACAGGGAATTCTTTCTTTTTAAATATCTTAAATGCCAAATTGTTTATTTGAGCGATACCTACTACCTAATCCCCCCCCCCGAACTTATCATTCATCCTCCTCTGCAGACTTCTCCTTCCATTCAGGCTACATCCTTGTTGGGATTTACAAAGGATTTCCCTCGGGATGCAGGCTGGGAAAGAGTTGAAAGCTCAGCTGGAGGTACATCAGTGATCCACTGATGCTCAGCTCAGCTCCTCACTTCTCCTCACTCTTGGAATACTTTCCCTGGGAAATCAGCCAGACTGACGCCCGATCTCTGCATTTCTCTGTATACAGGTAGAATTTCCCCCAGTAAGAACAAGAGAAACATTAAGGGGAGAAATGTAAAATAGAGAACAGCACAGGGAAATTCAGAATTCCCTGTTTTGGTTCGGTGCCTCGGCGTGAACGTTGACAGTGACATCACGGCAACTCGTGAATAAGGACCGACGGTTCTGACATCACCGAGCGAGGGAGGCCCAGTTGTGTGTGTTCCCACCCAAAACTGTAACACACCACTCGGGGATCGAAGCACAGAAAGACAGAAAATGGTGGGAAAGCGCTACAGACTTTAGCATTATTTGCATTTTAAGCTGAGAGATGCTTCACATTCACAGCTCAGTTCGTGTTGCTGCATCAGACGGTGACAAACACGACCGCTGCGGCAACACCAGAGGGTTTTTTGTCAGAGGAAAACTCAGTCTTCCATCTCAAAGGAAATGCATCGGCCATCTCATCAATCCCGTTTTTGGGCTGGTGGACATCGAGTAACCTGCAAAAGGATGAGAAATGAAATGCCAAGGCCCCCAGCCCTGCGTCGAGTCTTTGCACTCACACCTTTGTTAGCGTCCGCACAAAACAACTTGGAAAGCAGCTCTACACAGCATGTTATTATAGCACAACTGGCTCTTGAACACACACGGATTTGCATGTTTGGAGGATGGTATGCAGCCAGGTCACCGCTCATCTTCTCTGACGGAAGGTCGAGGGACTGGCGCGCTGCTTTTGGACCACCGTGTGTGGAATGAGGATGAGAAACCTCAAGCGTTACTGAGGTCAACAGCTTCTTCCGCCACATCGGTCAAGGTGAGAGTGTGTATGCGGACATGCGTGAATGGGAAGGAAAATACTTGTTTTCTCCATGTGTCTCTATGCTGCCAATCAGCGGCTCCGTCAGCGCATCAGGATGAGGGAAAACGACAATCTGACAACGCTGCGGGGTCCTGCTGATGGTGCTAATTAGCCAATTGGTTGGTGCAAACATCTGTTTAATTAACGCCAAACAGTAATTGGAAGATGAACGTCAATAAACAATAAATAAACTCAATGAAGCAGTCTTTTGGACATAAAGACATGTATTTTTCTGAATTACTGACATGGTACGATAGAACCATGGAGAACAGTGTTGCATACGTGCAAGTGTTGAGGCGTGTGTGCAGGCGTGTGTGCAGGCGTGTGTGCAGGCGTGTGTGCAGGCGTGTGTGCAGGCGTGTGTGCAGGCGTGTGTGCAGGCGTGTGCTGCTGCTTCAGTTGTAATTTTGTTTTCGTTCCTAGACTAGAACTAGTTCAGGTGGTGTCAGCTGACTCGGTTGGACTGTTCCTCCCTGAGCTCACTGACCAATCAGAAGAAAAGGAAGTCGATGAGAGGACAGAGGCGGATGGAACGTTCACCCCGATCTTGAAAGGAGAAGGTTGAGTATTCCGTGAATCCTTAATGGGATTACGAGCTCTTTAAAGTGGCTCCACTGGAGTCCGAGATTAAAAAGTTAATGTTTATTTATGAGTAAAATGTGCCTTCTGTAATTAATAACCAAGCACCCGAGCCGGTGCACACAAACACAGCACTTAATTGCTGTATTTTTGCCGAAACGCCGTCTTTGGAGCCTTTGTTGTGCTGCTCTTGACACTTATCTTGAACCAGACACGACTGCATCACTCCTACGCTCTCATGATCTCCAAACTGACCTTCACACACAAGAACACACAACAGCTCTTTATTACACAGGCTACAGCATCAGAATGTACAGACCAAAAAATGATGGATAGCCTCATTATTGAGTTCCCGTAAGAGATTCGCTGCAAATTATTATGTGTAAGAAGACTATTAAACTAGAATTCAGTTGTTCTGTGCCAGTGGATCTATAATAGATCATTAGAACCTGGGGTCATTTCTTCACACGTTAAGGGGGGAAAGGCAGCTATGATAATACCAACACAACAAAACAAGCAAACAAAAAACAAACAAACAAAGCCATTATATGATGATAAAAACACACAGATTTTCATCCTGGGGTCAAATCTGTCCTCATTATAACTGGGCTGAGATGCTCTGTGTGTTTGCTAGTGTGATATACAAGCGTAACCGTTGCTGTAATTACAGCAGCCCAAAACTCACGTAATTGAATTTCAGAAGGTGTGAATATCGAGTCCACATATTGGAGAGGACAAACTGTGCAGTTACACCACAGGATTATAGATGGTGGGTATCATGAAGTCTTCCATTCTGGAGGTTATTATATTGTATTTTGGTATCAGAGTCCTGTTTTAAATGCTGTAACACCTTCAAAGGTGTCCATCTGTGCTGTCTTTTGACTTCAGGCTGGAGCCTGGTGCAGCTGCCTTCAGGCGAAAGGTGGGCTACACCCTGGAGAAGTGGCCACATACCACAAAAAAATCATTCACAATCACCTTAGCTCAATTTAGAGTCCCCAATTCCCCAAATGCATGTCTTTGGAAAGTGGAAGTGCCAACTACTGCACCAAGGAGCTGCCCTTATGCAAATATGAAAATAAATCATATGGTGTTCCATTAGATAGCCTTAAAATTGGGATTTCTATGTTAAATCCAAATCTAAAATCACCTTGTTTAAAATGAGCAGTGGCACAGCTGCATGATTTTGAATCTAAGTGAGATCCAGCAGACCTGGATGTAACATGTACGTCCTGTAGTTTCAAACCTGTAACATGGTAGTTTGGCCATAATTCCCAGGCCTCGTTACTTTGCTCTAATACGATTCTGTGGTCAACACCTCCTACTCTCAGAGACACACAGAACACTACTTGGATGACTTGTTAATGGGAACGAGGCCCCATGGTGCTGAGACAGCAATAATGCAGACTTCACTGCACCCAATCACACATCTCACCCTCCCCAGCCCCTTCGTGGACACATGGCCAAGCTCTCTGAAGGAGACGTGGCAATCGCGCCCGTCTCCACCTATTGATCAACCAGTGCTGACAAAGGACTTAATGAAAAGCAAAGATTAAATAAGCCTTAACTGCTGAGAAAAGACAGTAAACAGGAAGACATAAAACACACCCAGGACTTGAGGATGACTGATGATGGGGCTTGTTGTGACCTGTTTGACTCGCCTCCGTGTTCCAGCAGATTGCTTCAATAAAGGAAATGAACTCAGAGTCGAGGTTTGGAGTCCATCGTTGGGCCGAGCTTCAGTCCTTTCCGTTGAAGGGAGTAAATAGACCAGAGCGAAAGCTCAAGAATTCTCATTTGCAGAAGAGAAACGATGATGGAGAAAACAGAGACAGCGAGGTCACGCAAACCTGAGGGAAACAGGACAGTGGAGGATAAGAACGGAGGCCGAGTCTGTCCTCATGGGTGACGGACATCCACGTGACCCTTTCGGACCCGTCGCCATCACAGAGCAACGCGCGGCGGCTTAAGTGCCGTCACTGAACCGCAGCCACAGAAACAATCATTGTTTAAGAATCCAGAGCTTCCAGTCAAACAAGAGGTCACCGAGTGACAGAGGACATCATTGATTTTCTTAAATTTTCTCTTAGAGGACACAATCAATAAAGGTTCCTGGGAAAGAACAATATTACTGTATTTGTCTTTCAAAACATGATCTTCCGATAGAGATGTAAAGCAAAATTCTCATACATAAACCACTCATTGGTCCAGTTATACTGCACAGATAAATGAACAATGTAATTAATTTTAACATCCCTGCAAACATTTGACACCAGTTGTGCTCAAGTACAATGTATGAAAAGAATGACTGAAAAGTGCTCATTATAGCTGTTAAATCTGCATAAACCACAGTCATGAATGCCAAAAACCCAGGGTGGGCTGGAGAAATTAAAAGAAAAAGGAGCGAAAGGCAGCGGCGGGCCTGGCCTGGCGCCCCAATAATCTGCCATAAACACACAAGTCCTCCCGAGTCAGCGCAGACGTCTCCCAGCCACAATGACCTCGACGCACGAATAATGCCACCGCTCGCCGTGCATCCCGTTTAGCCGTGACGGCCAAAGCCGCGACTGTGACCCAACACTTGCGGACCCGCTCTGAAATGGATGCAGCTCTGCCTGCAGCAGTGCAGCCATCAGAGCAGACGCCGGTCCGATGTCAAAGCAGTGGGACAGAAGAGTGCGACGGGCTCGTCAAACCGCGTGCACTGAGCATGTTTAGCTTTTCAGACGTTCCTCCTTAAAATGAAATATGATTCATATTCTTTCAATGTTTAAAAAGCAGATTTAGTTTAAACCATAACTCAATGGGGCAGAACTTTGACATTAACAACCCAGTAATGGATTACTCATTCCCTTCTCAGACAACTTGGACCAACATATAAATTATTGACAGAGCAATTACATCCTAATCACATGTCGGGGCCCTTCAAAGCTCCTATTTCACCAACATACACGCCACTTGTTTATTAGAAGGGTACTAAAATTTCAGCCATTGTTGTATTTTTTTGCGTTTCTGAAAGTAGCTGCAAAACCTAAAATTGCTCATTTGAATGAGTTGTTTTAATTATCGCATGCAAGTGCAGTTTTGCTGGAAAGAGGCTAATGTTGGGCTGATGGGGCTCATGTTAGACAGACACAGTGATGCTGGCAGCTCTGCTGGCAGTAAGAGGGGGGGCAACGATGAGCAGCGGCCCTTGTTGCCTCATTTCTCTTCTGTGCAGGAGGTGAGCCTGGGGTCAAGGGAACCCTCACACGCAATCCCATCTTTCCTTTGTACCACCACCAGCCATTAAAGCAGCAACGCTAGCAACGATTTCAATTATGCGCAGCTTCGCCGTTGACGGGATGAGCGTCAGCACTCGTGCCCCTCTTTGCTCGACTCGCTCTGGCTGCTCCAATAAGATTGTTTTTCTATTTTTTCGCTGCTCAGTCGTAATTTGTGGATCTGGCAGATGGTTTCAATTCAATAAAGCAGCAGCACATGAGTGGGAGCATGATGGGGTAGACTGATTCAGGGATCTGCAGCTCTGACACACCGCTATTGTGGAGAAGCCGTGCGTGCTATAATGCGTTTTCAATTCCATTAACAGACACATATTTAATGTGGAGTGAGGGGTTTACCTCTGGGTAAAGGTCTGAAGAGTCCAGATATCTCCAGTAATAATAACCAGCACAACACAAGTTTAATTCTGCACTAGTATAACGGCTGCACTTTAGCTCCTTGTATTAATTTTAGCATGAGATTTTGCAAAAACCCAGAATGTCTTGGAGGGAGAAAACTTGTCCTATGTTCCTTCTAACTTAATGGGTCAAATCTAGCTCTGGAAGGCAATCGAGATGGGTTCACGGAGGGCTGATGCATCTCATCTGCCTCTCACGTGGTAAATTTTGTAATGAGATCCATGGAGCCAAAGGAAAGGAGACATTAGCATACATATTCACATCGTGACCATTTGTAATTAAAGTTATTCCATTTTCAGGGCCCTCTGCCCCACGATTTAACCGACCAATGTTGCCACTGCCCCTAAGCATTTCACACAACACTAAACACAGGCATACAGATAAAAGGATGCTTTCCAAAATAGCCATCAGCAACAGAAACAAAGCAGGAGACTTCATCCTACAGTGATGGGGTATAGATACTGCACGTCCTGCTGCTTCACAACTGAAGCCGCAGCATCTGGATCCTCCTCTCGAGGGTGTCGGCAGGAAGAGGCTAATTCTTTTGCCAGGATGGGAAACCTCCTGGTTGCTACTGACAGACCTTGTAAATGACACCGGCAACCCGAGATGGCAGAAGACAGCTCTTCAGCTGGGACTCACCGACCCACTAAGTGTGGTGCTTTTTTAAAAAAAAACAACAAGATTTACCGTCCACGCCTTCAATCAAGATAAATCCGCCTGGTTTCATTCATGCTGCTCGTTAGGGTGCACGAAAAAAAATGAAGCCATGACCTTCAGCTGCACCTTCGGCAGCTGCACCTGCCCTCCTGGCAGAGGACGCCGACCAACCCAGCATCCCAGAGCGGGGAGAGGGAACCAAACACGGCGCCATTTATCATCAGGTTACACGTTGGCCTAGTTTAATGTCCCTTTCACACATGCTGGGCCACACAGAAACACGGGAGGCAGCTAATTAGTCTAGGCACACAGCAGAGGTTCACGAGTCCTTTTACACTTCACGGGTGAAACCCCCCCTCATGGGAGAACTAGTGAATTCATCACAACAGTCTCACCCAACAGAGAAAAACACCTCTGATGAGCACAAGAACATGAGGCTCTTGAGGGTAAATGTGGGGGGCATGCCTAAGTGCCTGACACAGAAGCAATCCACCCTGCAGGACAGTTATTCTGACCATGGGGCAAATAGCTGGGGAGTGTGTGAAAGGTTTCTGCTGAGAGCAAAGGGAAATTAAAGTGCAGGGGAAGGAGGACACGGACTGGTTCAGGTCTGCAGAGGAACAGGGAGGACTTCAGTCGCTCGGTAACCAAATTACCTGGAAAAAACACTGTTATAGAATGCATACAATTCTGTTTGTCCTCTGGTGTATTTAAGACGCTACACAATAAAACACAGCTTATCTCACTGTTGACGTAGAATCCCAGTGACGGATAGTCTAAGCAGGATATGACATCACAGGAGTGATCGCCGCGTCGACACGAGCTGTCGACTAAAGCCACGAGCGTGTTGCCGCGCTACAATGGTGACAGCGAACACTTGCTATTTCATTTCACGCAATGGCAAAGACAAAAAAAAAGACTCGTCGTTAAAGACCAGAGGCAGTGACACCCGGTTCTGAAACTAGTTTGGAAAAACAGGAACCTGAAATGCCAGTTGTGAGAATCAAAGCTAATCTTTTAAAGAAAATAACAGTTTGAAACCCAATTTAACAAACGGTTTGATATATTGCGCTGCTGAAAAGATTTGTATTCCAGGTCCACCTCTTACCTTTTTTTTTTTTTACCCTGTGAAAAAGCAAATAAACAAGAGCAAACAGAAAAGAAACTCCTGCTTTTAAAGCCAAACCTCAGGAGGTAGTTCTTTAGAAACATACTTGCTACTAATGTTTTAATACCCATCACACCTTCATTCTAGTTCCTTGTTCCTTTACAACACTGTACAGCAGCACAACGCACTTCCGGATTTCAGGTTCAGATGCAACACAACTGACTTGTTATTATTTTCTGAATGATTATTGATCACAGACATAAGAAGTGTACAGAACAATTTGCATTTTATTACGAATGCGTCATCAATTGCAAAAATTTTCATTAGCTGATTTCATTTATGCGCTCTGTTGTTGTGGAGCCAGACGGCACAACAGCACGAGCGTGAATGGTTTACGTATCCATGCAACAACCATTTCTATAACAATACCATTGACTTTGGCTGAAACTCAATCCTCTCACATTACCTGGCGTGGACGTATGGAACCCTGCTGGGAAAGGGATCATTTTCCACAATCGCCAAGGAAAAACCTGTAAATTGCACTTCATGTCCATTAAAATTGCCCCAGTGCACAGATAGAAATTCAATATCAATGAAGAGATGAAACACCACAGCTGGGCTGACCAGACATTATTAAGACTCTATTTCAGTGAAGGTACCAGAAAAACATGATAAGATCTGGGAACAGCCAATCGCGGCCGCCTCCCGAACTACCTTTATAGCAAACATCAATCATCAGACTTTAATTGTCCTCCATCATGGGAACGACAGTTTATTTTTCATTCCATGTCCGATCTTCCATCCCTCACACGTGCTTTATGCAATATCGCCCAGCTTGTTTGTCTGCAAACAGCAGGATCACATTAAAGAAACCAGCTGCTTGATCAATCATTCAACCGTCTTATCACTTTTGCCACAGACCACAAAGTCGACAGTCACTCCCTTATCGTGCTAATCCGGATAACTTTGGCACTTTGCTCAAGAAGGCAGCGGGGATAAATGAGTTTATTCCAAGACTGATTGGATTAAGAGTCAGAAGTGGTCTTTGACCCCCTCTCGCCTGAAAGACAAAAGCACCACCCTGCTCGGATTTAACAGACACACAATGAAGAAAACAGGATCTGATGTCTCACCCTGAAGCTTCAGGCCCCTTCAGAACCATAACACGACTGTAATATCCAAAATCTCTGCTCTTGACACCAATAAACCCTTTTACAAGGCCTGGTGCTGCAACTCCCCTCACGCTTCAGGACGGATGACTCAGCAGTAATCTGCCATTTAACTTAAATGTGACCCGTGTCGTTGACCCGTCATGTCAACGCCATCCGAAGCAGCGGCCAAGGCCGCAAACCTGTTCGCCGCATCGGTCCGGGACCTGGAGTGTTGGGAGGGCAGAGCCTTGACTGTAACGCACTTTACATCTAGAAAATTAAAAATAAAAAAGACTTCCCTCGCCGCTCCTGGACACAAAAGCAGGGCTGTCTGCGTTTGACAGGCCTGCGTTCAGAGCTGCAGTGGCGCCGCTTCCAGAGGACGGCGGAATATGAGCGGAAAACACAACCTGAGCAAACTGAAACGGGATGAAACTGCATTAAGACTGACACTGGCGAGACTCACTCTCTAAAACCACTCAGGGTTTAAACGGGCGCGCTTATTTTAGACGAGATCGGAGCAGTTCCACTCCATGTAAATGTAATCTGCTGAAATGGTCAACGGCGGAGGGGCTCAGCACCGGGCCAGACGAGTCTATTCCGACAGCCACTTAACCTCCAAGGTGGCTTGTTTTGCAGGAAGGACAACCTCACTTAATTTAACAAGGCCCCTGGCAACGGGAAGGTGTGTTTGTGGAAAGCAAGAAGGGAGCAAACTGCGAGTGAGACAAAGAAACATTGGGCGAGGGGGGGCCTGATCTCCCCCGAGCTGCATCGACTTCCTCATTCTTACATATTCAAGTCCATCCGCTGCTTCACCTCCCCTTTGTGGGAAGCTCAGCCGCTGCACAACTGCCGTAGTCCCACTTTCGGAAGTGTAATTGCCTTCATTTGACTCCGAGCCGTGTGGCTGTGACGGGAGCTGCTGTGGCAGCATAAACGACCCGCATCAGCCTGCAGGAAAACCCAGGATCTCCCAGCTGAATGGGGAAACACCCACGGGGAGGGGAGGAATGGCAGGCTGGCTGGAGGTTCTGACATCATCCCAGTCTATACTTCCATGTTTCAGTTCACTCTGTGTGTGAATAAGCAGAAAGTGTGTTTCTCTCCATCTGCACACACACACACACACACACACACACACACACACACACACGCACACACACACACACACACACACACACACACACACACACACGCAGAGTTCCTGCTGCACCACTACCCTCCCAAGCACACACTGCACCGTGCGTGGATGCAGAAAGATTAAGGGGGGGCATCATTCACCAAACCCCAAAACAGGCAGCCAGTGTTGCCTACAACAGATGCTCACACCAGTCATCGTTTCTGGGGGGGGAGCCCCCACAGCCCCACAAGCGATCACCGCCCTCATTGCAACTGATCCCAACACCTACTGCGGGAACCGACCGGCACCGTCAACTGGATCGCGGTCCAGTGAAGGTACATTGTCCGCAAAGTTGAAGGACGAGGGGGGAATAAAATAAATCAATGTGAAGAGATTTGAGAAGAGTGTGGAAGCAGCAGTGCGGTCGGTGCGAGTGCTGGTTCCAGTAAACGGCGGGGCAGCGCCAGCGGGGTGTTGATGGGCACCAAAAAAAGAACTGCATTGCCTCCGTCAGAGCTCCGCGTCCCGTGCGGGTTAAAACAGCAACAGCACAGCGGGCTGGAGGCATTAAGGCACCGCTTAATCGCGCCTCTCACCTGTCCGTGAAGCGTAATCTGGAGAAAGGACGTGAACGGAAAAATCTTGACGCTAGTTAGCTCTACTTCCTTAGCCAGCTCAGTCGCCAACGCCGCGTTTCCCTCCCGTTTCCAGCCCGAGCGCCCGGTCCCACACCTCTCCCCCAGCGCGCACACACGTCCTGGGACTTACCGGTCTTATATGCTGACGGTGTCGGTGTGAAGAGACAACAAGTGCCGGGAGGCTGCCGGCCACCGTTCCGCTGCTCCGGGACAAGAGGAGAACTGATCTGCAGACTTTCGCAGCCATCTCTGCCGAGAAACCTCGCCGGGAAGGAGACTGCTGCGGGCGGACCGACCGAGACGCACCGAAGGGAAGAGGGAGGGTGGTGGGCGGGTGCAGGGCAGGACTACGGCTCCTACACATACAGTGTTGCAGCAGCGTGCACTTATTTTAATGCATCTAATTGGTTACAAGCAAATGATGGATTAATTTTAGCGACACAGCAGGATGTGAAACATCACAGGTCACAAAAGTGTTATTACATTTAAAAAAAAAAAAAATTAAAAGACGTGTACCAGAAAAGGGCATGGGGATTGGTTGAAGCTGCTTATTTTTTATGCTTGTGGATCTGGAATAAATTACAATCTCTGTTTGAATAGACGGAAGTTTAAAAAAAGAATCTGAATGATCAACATTAAAACAGTATTTAACTGCCATTTATTCACTCTTGGATCGTCGTTTTACGTGTATTATGATTAATAACATTATATATGTGTGAAATAAAAGTCTAGGAAACTATGAAAGTCCATTCTGCATATATCAAAACTGGTAATTCTGCTGCCTCCATGGTCTATTGTGTGAACCGGTAACATTTGGGCCCCTTGAAAAACTGCTGGTGGGAGAGTTCTTTCTAATAAAATAACTTTAAAAGATCTTAAACAAAGCTTGTGAGATGTCCTAAAAGGGAGACATTTTGCTGTCTCTGGCTAGACCATTCATTTCCATATCACCGTCTAATATTAGTCTGTCCTTCAATCCTTCTTTTGTCCCAAAAGACCTGCCTGCAGGTTCAAATCTAATTGAACCGGTCCTCAATGACCTTTGAAAAGCCAAAGCCAATCCCTCATGTCCCATTTTACCCCGTGGGTTCAGTGCCAAACTCGTAGGACGCAGCGGCGGCGGCATGTGTGGGATTTTCTTTTTGTTTTTTTCAAGAATCACTCAACCACTATAGAATGATGGTAGCACAGGCACTAATTTGGCCAATGAATGTCTCGGAGACTCCCCTCAGAGGAATGTTCTGTGCCTTAGTCTTTGACCCAGCTATCATGTACGGCCTGACACGCCTGCCTGCTGAGAGAAAAGCTAGATAACACGCGAAGTACAAGACCAAACACAACGTAATCTCACAGCTCAGACTGAACGTGGTAGAAAAGACAAGTGGGTTAAAAAATTTCATTGGAAATGTTTTTCAATGCTGCTCTGGAAATACACAGGTAGATGTGTCATTCCTCCAGAATGCGTCCCAGCAGCTTGTCCGGGTTCATTGCATCAGGATATGAAGGTGCTGCAATTTAAATGCAAATTTTCCGTGTGGACAAGGACCTGCTGACGACCTTAAGGCTGCATCGATTCACAAAAACAAATCTTGTGTGCAGGACACCCAATACTGCCAGTCAGTGGCTTACATAAATCTTTACAGTGCTCCTTTATGTCTGATGGACTGTTGGATCATAGCAGTATCCATTTGCACATGGTGTGTCAGCAATGCAACCAAAAGAGGCTTTCCGTTCACTCTGGTGGATTAGATTTTATTAATTTATTCATAGGGCTTATAGAAACTGGTTAAATGAGGCGGCTTTTTGTTTGCAGTGCTTCTCATAGTATGGAATCAATCTTGTAATCAGCTCTAGGAAGCTAATTCCAAAGCTGATTTTCAACAGATCAGAAAACCTAAACCTTTGTGGGATCCTAATGTGAGCTGAAGGTAATTAGTTATATGCACCCTGTCCAAATGTTACAGTATCCCCAATCAGTAGAGGGATCTGACCGATGTTGACTGATTACCAACTGCTGTATTAACTGTAAACTTTTAAATGAAATATGCCACTTCAAGAAAAATGACAGAGAACTGCTGCTTTTAAAATCTGTTTGCATCCTAATTTCAGGGTCAGAGCAAGCAAATTCAGCAGAGCACATAAAGGGGTGTGTATGTAGATAAGTGTGTGAGGACATTCATGCGTGACTGAAATGTTTCTTAGCAGCACAAAAGTTCCCCTCCCACGGCTGTGCAAAAAAGGCAATGCTCTTAGAGCTTAGCGAATGTGGACATGCAGCTTCCATTTCCAGAAAACAACGTGAAATAAACACAGACCAAATTAGGCTGCCTGAGCGGCACTCTTGCTTAACCCGAGCGATGAGGGCTCACAAGCGCCACGCAACAATACGACTGCTGAAACTGGAGCCTGCTTTTGTAGGAAATCCTTTATCTGAGCCACCTTTCATCATTATACAGGGGTGCAGCTTGCGGTTCAGGTTTCATCAGAGCGTCCATTCTGCAGTGCTGCCTGGCTAACAGACACGGCCAACCAGCAGGCCGTTATGGATCTCCTGGTGTGGTTTCCAATGTAGCATTCCCCGTAGAGCGAAACACAAATCACAGAGCAGCACTGCGGAGCTGTCCTGAACATTTTAAGTGCACGCCTGCTTCGGGTTTCCGTTAAACTGTTTTAACAGAGGGGTTCTATAGTCAGAGAGGAAAAACCTGAGTAGGAGAAGTGAGACATGTCAGTTCCTTTAAGATTTACACAACCTCTCGATGAGACCCGACCTCTAGACCACTGACAAACATGGTGGCACTCCCGGAAAGAAACAACCCTGCACATTTAGCAGTTATTTTTATCCAACTTGCCCAGTTAGGTTACTTAATTGTGAAGCAATAGGATGTGTCATATGCTCGTGATGGTGTGTGACAGGTTGACTTACAAGTGAAGTGGCTAGTGGTCTCCCAGCTGTAGAGTTTAAGGAACTGATCTGCATATTTCTAACCATTAAATGGCCATAATGTTTGTGATAAATGAGAGAAAGATTTACTGTCATTCTGGACGCATGGACCCAGATTACTGCTGCTGTGAAGCTATTCAAATTCAATCTGAATTTTCAGCAGTTGACAATTACTTACCGTGGCCTCGTGATAAATTGCTTGTATTAATGAAGGGCTGCAGGCGCAGTCATGAGTCCTCCCTTATTAAAAAAGTGAAGAACAGGGAAAGTGCTGAACATTGCCTGAACAACATACAATAGCAGAATGTTTGCTTAGATAATATTTGGTATAATATTTTTAATAGAAAGCAGCGTTGCAATGTTGACATTTAAGCTCTGTGTCACTGCAGTGGTGTGTTTGGTTTACTGGCTTCCATTTTAAATGTTTTAACGGAACACAATCTGTGAAATTATAATTTTTTTTATCTCTGTCTTTCTGGCACAGATCTATTTGTTATTGCAATGGCTATATTGATTAAGCAATATATTATCACAAAGGTCACATTCTGTCCTGGCAGGGGTCCATTTATAAATGCACCAAACTTATAATCATAAATCCTCAAAAGACCAATGCAAATTTACTTTATCCGTTTATCCCTCCTGGATTTCTGTACATAGTGTTGCGAAAGTGGGCGGGGTTACAATCGATTTTGTGCTAAACAAATTAAAAATTGGTAAAATGTCTTGAGAAAGAGATATATATGTGTTCTAAGATGATAAAATACATGCTGTAAGGTAGAGTGAGCATATATAAGAACCTTAGACAATTGTTCCATCTGCACGTGAAGTTAACCTCTTGCTAACCGCGTTGCTTTGTCATGGCCCCCAGCACAAAGTTGGTTCTTCCAAGGCCTCACGATTTATTCCTGAATGATGCAATACGAGCCGTGATAAATAACTCATTGCATCAGACGGGCCTCCAAATTCCCAAGCTCCCAATTTGTTTGGTCATGCCAGGACACGTTTCAGCAGGACTGTAATGAGTTTGCTGCGCCCAACTTGTGACTTTGTGAGCAGGTTTGTAACAATTCTGGGATGATTTCCGACCTATCTTTTGGTGCGCTGACAATGTTTTTAGGGGGTCTTATTGGCATTGTGGGTGTTCTGTAAGGGTCTTTGGAATGGATGATATCGGTGAGTTCACAGAAGGACAGAGCACAGTAGTGATTTTTAAATGTCCCTGATGAGTCCCCCCCCCCCCCCCCCCCCCCCCCCCCCCAAAAAAATCTATTTTGACCAGTCTGAGCACATTTCCTCTTCATGATTAAAAATCCATGAACGTATGAATCTAGAGATTGCTCATTTCAAATATAACTGCAGGGCATCACACCTTTGAAAGGTGAATACTGGTGCAGTTTTAAAGGACTGATTGCATAAGAGTCAATGAGAAGGACAAAGACTATTTAAGTTCTCATCATGAAAATGCTCATTGGCTCACACTGTGCCAATATTTTAGTTCACTTGCAATAGATGAAAGGAACTGGAAGAAGAAGAATTACATTTGAATGGAGCCTTAAATGCATCAGGAACACAAGCTGTTCAGTTTTCAGTCAAACATGCAAAGTACAGAACTATCCAAGGTAGTTTTCTCTGTCAACTGGACTGGGTTTCTTCTCTTGAAGACGTTTCGCCTTCTATCCAGAAGGCTTCTTCAGTTCTGAAATCGCTGGGGAGAGAGCTTGAAAATATATAGCCCCTGTGGACCATTTGCATGCTAATGATCTGGGTGGTCACCTGAGAGTCGTTAGCAGGGTCGTTGGTCGGGTCGTTCACCTAGTTTCTGTTGAGGTGTCTCCCCTTTGTCTGCTGGGTCACATGGTGATGAGTCACTGGGTCTCTTGGAATGGTGTGAATGTTTGTTTTGCTGTTGGAAGGAGTGGAGGACTGCATTGTATGTGGGTGATAGGAAGTGCCTCAGGCCACCACCTCTGTTTAAGGATGGTTTCTCCAATTTAACATGGATAGCTTCCTTGACCCCCCTTTCGAACCAGCGGTCTTCTCTGGCCAGTATCCGTACTTGGCTGTCCTCGAAGGAGTGCCCACTCTCCTTTAAGTGTAAGTGGACTGCTGAATCCTGACCCGAAGAGGTGGCACGTCTGTGTTGTGCCATTCTTCTGTGTAGAGGTTGTTTGGTTTCCCCAATGTACAGTTCCTTGCATTTCTCCTGGCACTGTACAGCATAAACAACATTACTTTGTTTGTGTCTTGGTGTCTTGTCCTTCGGGTGTACTAACCTCTGTCTGAGAGTGTTGCTGGGTTTGAAATGAACCGGTATGTCGTGTTTCTGGAGGATCCTCCTAAACTTCTCCGAGACTCCGGACAGGTAGGGGATGGAAACGCTGCGGCGTTTGTTTCTCTCCTCCTCTCCTTTGCTGAGGTCTCGCTTTCTTGAGGTTTTGGTGAAGGCCCAGTCTGGGTAGCCACATGTTTTGAGAGCTGTCTTAATGTGGTCCTGTTCCTTCTTTCTGCCTTGGGATGTGGTGGGTATTTCTCTGGCCCGGTGTTGGAGAGTTCTGATCACTCCCAACTTGTGTTCCAGTGGGTGGTGAGAGTCAAACTGGAGGTACTGGTCGGTATGTGTAGGTTTTCTGTAGACTTCGATGGTGAGATTTCTGTCCTCAGTGATCTTGACTGCGCAGTCCAGAAAGGCCAGACTGTTTCCTTTTACCTCTTCCCGGGTGAATTTTACATGCTCGTCTGTTTTGTTGAGGTGATCGGAGAACGCTTCCAATTCTTGTATTTGAATTTTGACCCAGGTGTCATCCACATACCTGAACCAGTGGCTTGGCGCAGTTCCTGTGAAGGATGTCAGGGCATGGGATTCCACCTTCTCCATGTATAGGTTGGCAACTATAGGGGATACTGGTGAGCCCATGGCACAGCCATGTTTCTGCCTGTAGAAGCCTTCTCTGTACTGGAAATAGGTGGTGTTCAAACACAGGTCCAGCATGGTGCAGATTTGGGCCGGTGTTAAGGTTGTTCTTTCTGTAAGATTCTTGTCCAATAGAAGGTGCTTGTGGATGGTGTCTATGGCGCTGGCGGTGGGGATGCACGTGAAGAGTGACGTGACATCATAAGATACCATAGTCTCTTCTGGAAGTAGTGTGAGTCCAACGACTTTTTGAGCAAAGTCTTGGGAGTTTTTGATGTGGTGTGGGGTGTTGCCAACCATGGGCGACAAGAACAGAACTATCGGCTGCCGATTATAAATAACATGAGCTGAAAACGTGAAAATTTATAGATACGGGCCTGGCTGCATGGGCGTGGCTGCAGCAGGCCCCGCCCCCCGGACCCTGCCGCCGCTGCCGAACGCGGAACTGCTGTTTGCTGTTTGCTGGCTGCTCCCCATCTCTGCTGTCGCTAAAGTCAAATAGGTGCTCTGATACACCGCCGATATCGTCATTTGCACCGAGTGGAGTTTCTCCGACCCCCATGTAAGTAAACGTGTCATGTTTTCTGGATGAAACTGCTGTAAAGCGGCACTGTCCCCCCGGGTTTACGCTAGCTAGCATTAGCATTCCCACAAAACGCCTGTCAGGCTGCTGGACTCACAGCGACAAGCGTCAGAATCACATCAACCGCAGTCGGGACGACAGCCGAGTTCAGGTGTAACGTGATAAAACTATATTTGGATTTAAACAGCTTCTAAACACGAGCCTATGGCGCCAGGGCAAACATTTGGCTCACTGTTGTCCACCATGGAACAGTTTTAGAGATGCGGGCGCTCCCAAAATGATTTGTTATTTATTAATAATTGAGCCCCCTGAATTCATCCCTTAAAGTCAGAGGTCCAGTTATGTCCGCAGGTTTGGGTGTCATGCACATGCACATGCACATGGACCCTGGCATGGAGCTGTACATTTCAGAGGAGACAACTTTATTAAAACTTGAGGGTCTGAAAGTTGCACATGTCTTTAACATGCAGAATTGTACTTGCTGTCTCCCTCTTTTGACAGTTATGAATGCATCTCTTTGATAATAAATGGATGATTTGAATAAATGGCTGCATTTATAAAGAGGAAAATGTAATCACTGTCACTGATGGGTCTGAACATAATTTGCATTTGCATAAGAATCCACGGTTATTTTTTCCAACTCTATCAAGTTCCCATTTAACTACTCACAGGAGAATCAGCATGTTGGTTCTCCCAGGCCCAGGTCAGCATCGGGTCTCAGAACCGTTTAACTAGACTGAAAAAACAGCAGGACTAACTACACCAGTTACCACCTGGAAAAACAAATATGTTCAATTTCTACCCTCTCAAACCTTCTCTCTAAAGCTGCTTATCTTTAGTTTTAACTCACACAACCATTTTTATCCTGTGTTTATGCCTCTTCTATTTATTATGTTGTCTTTTAATGCTCTCTTTTGATTTTCTTGTGCACTTTCTATTTATAGCTAAGTTAAGCTATAGTGTTGCATTTTCTTTTAACATACAGATATTTTCAGCTCCAATATTTATAAAAAAAGAACAAGACAGAAGTAAATCTGAACTCCTTAACTGCAGAAAAATCACCTCTTTGTGGATGCAAAATTTCTGAAATGCTGCAGCTTCCTGCCTTTGCTGCAGGGTGAATATTAATTGACAGTTCAGACCATGAAAAACCAAAATGAAGCACTGTGATGTTCATTTAATGAGCTGACATTAGTTCCGTAGAAATGCTAGTTCACGTGGTTGTCTGCTTTAATTGGGATTTAGCTTTCTTAGCTTCCTTTCTCACTGCTGTTCTGTGTAGTTTTGTTTTTTTAAAAGACTCGATTAAATTCATAAACTTTTGGAGTTCAAATGTAGAAATGTGGCAGTACGATGTGCTGAATGTGATCATTGATAATTGTTTGATTATCATAGTTTGCAGCTGATGGTGGGTCCCCCATGTCCCCGTTTCTGGATGTGCAATAAATTCTTTACATATTTTTAGCCTCACTTTGCTCCAGAGTTTGAATTCGTAAGAGGATAGTAACGAAATAAAGCTTCAGGCTGTAGTAAAATGAATTTATCTGTCCTATCATGTACGCATATGCACATTAGAGCCATGGACATGCAAAAGCCCGTGCTTATTTGCTTAGCAAACTTCTGTGACACCAGTGTGATAAGAATTAGAATTAGATTTATGCATTTCCTGTAATGAGTAAGCAAATGTTTGCAGTGCACTATGAAGCCAGTTCCTATTAGTGTTATCCTAAACTTTGGTTTTTAGAGATTAGGGTTAATATTGTTTTATTTTAGGCCATCCAGAGCTTATAACATGAGGAACGTACTTAGCACGATGCTATATTTGTTGACAGACTCTATATATATATATATAACTATACATCCCCTGGTCCTCTATACCTTTGAACACCACACTGAATACAGGGCTTTATGTAATTTCACCAGACTCCTGTCATCTCCTTTATAGGATGTTGCGCTTGCGGGCATTGTCTGCAGCATCCGTGGGCCTTGTGCAGCTCTCCCGACGCTTCCACAGCGGGGCAGGACAGGGCTCCACCCAGAGGAGACGCATGCTGGCGGCTCTGGCCGGAGTCACAGGAGTTTCTGCTACCGCTGGTCTGCTCTGGAAACGGTAGGACCCTCAAGAATACCTGCTAGATCCTGCAGTTGTGATTAGAAAATACCGTAATGTCATAGAAGAACCAAACTGTAGTTAAAACAGAACAAGTGGAAGTGTACATTCCTAAAATGACTCCTTGGAAGTACACTGGAGAAAATAGGTTTTTCATGTCAGCTCATTTCCACCTGGTTTAAAACTGTGGAACGTTATCAAAACTGACGTATGTGGTGCTGACTAACCCTTCTGTTGGTGTACCAAGATCACCGTTCAGTTGTTGCTAGACAGTATTCACTGGTGCCACAAGGCCTCACTTCTACAAATACTGCGGATTACATCCAATAAACAGGTTTTAGCAGATAGAGAGCAATTAGAAATCATGTCGGCACAAAATGAAGCACAGCTGACCCGAGGAGCCACCGGGTGTTGGCGTCCTTGTTTGAAAAGTGTTTGTTGAGCTAATAGGTGAGATCCACGCTGCTGTGGTGTCACATGTCCGACATCAGCTGCCATCCTACACACTCTGCTGCAGTATTCTAGCCACAACAACATACAGATGCAGTCTGCATTATCCTGTGCAGACCTGAGTTAGTGAAACTGAGCCTGTCGCATCCTCCGCTTGTACTGTTGTACACATCAGAAGCCTCACCTCTTCGCTCGACTACCATGACAACTGACATGTTGACACTAGTGTTTGTGCTTTATTCTGCTCATTGTCAGGTGCTCTGCTTTTGTTCTTTAGTGACCGTGGTGTGTGCACAGTGCACTAGGTTTTGCTTAATTTGTGGTGTGACCATGTTTTCATCGGTGTGATCACTAAGGAGACTGTTGTTTAGTGCCGTGCTGGCAGAATGAGCGTGCTGCAGGAGGCAGAGTGATAAATAGTGCCCCAGGGTGTTTAAGACTGATGGGACGAAGCTGTTCCGAGCCTTCGCCCCCCCCCCCTCACCTTGTGTCTAATTAAAGTGAACAATTCAGCTCCTGACAAACTTGGCTCTTTGTTATTATTCAGAAGTTTAGTCGGTAAAGCAGCCAGATGGGAGGCTGACATGGTTAACCTCCACTCGTATAGTCGGGTCACTAAAGGATTTGAAGGAAACCGATCGATATAAAACTGAGCTGAAGATTTTCAGTTTCAATTTAAGGGCTCAGCTTTAACTTAATACAAAATAAAATATTCAACATTTCATCGTCACCCTGAGACTCGCTTGTCAGTCAAAAGTTCAAACGCTTTTGAGAGGCTGAAAATTCAGATACACTCTGGTAAATAATAAATAGCTTTAAAATCTCTAAAATTAAAGCTCAAGTCTGCACTTTGCAGCTTATTTTCACTACATGTTGATATAGAAGACCTCTTGTTTCAGTGTTTGATGATGATGTTTTTATTTTCCATTAGAGCTTATGCAGAAGCAGGACCGTCTGTTCAGCACTCCGAGCAACGGGACCGAGAGGAAGTCGACTTTGTGAGCGATTCTGAGGAAGAGAAGTCAGTGGAGTCCAGCAACGATGAGGCAAAGGAGGATGGTGGTGAAGGGAAAAAAAAGAAGCCACGTTCCGGATTTCGGGACCGCAAGGTAATCAATAAACGAAGTCCAACTCCTGAATGTGGTTTGGAAAGCTATAGCAATCAATGTCCAATATGCAAACACCAGTATATTTCTGACAGATTACTTTACAGGAGCGCTCAGAGGAAACGAGCGTGCACGGCTGCCGTCACGGGCATGAAAAATGTTTCAAGTCCGAAGATTTTATTGCTGCTAATTAGGTAGCAAAGCAGAAGCGGACAGAATAGCAAATAGAATTCGCAGCACTGCAGGTTATGTCGCTGAAGGATGAAGCCGTAAAAGAGGCAGAGCTTTGAACCTCGGCTTTTTTTAACAAATTGAATGTGATGCAATGGTTCTTCTGACTTATGGCTGGAGAGGAAATAGATGTGCAATATGCATCTTAGTCCTCTTCTGCTCTGACCATATATCTTTTATCACAGCACTGCACGATTTACTGGGTTTGGTAGAAAATGATATTGAATAGAGGTCTAGGTTTATGTTGATATACTTTAGCCTGACTTTAAAATAGATAAATGTCAATGGGATTACATAATGGAATCACTTAAAGATCTTTTGGATCTTTTTCAAGTGCCATTATTTTCCCTTTTCCCCCCCTTAAACATAATCTCATTATTCTAAAATTTAAGAAGAGTTGGCTATGTTTGCAATTCCAAGCTGTCACTTTTAGACTGACTCAGCACTTTAAGAGAGTAGTTTTGAAAACTGGAGGAAACATATTGGAGAGACAACTAGAATTTAAGCTTGGGGAGTCTGCCTTTGCTTGTAATAGAAAGAGAGCATAAAAGTGGCCGGAGGTTCAAAAGAATGGGTTTGAGCCACAATCACTGCAATTGATGTTGAGATCAGTGGGATGTAAATCTGAGGAGATAAAAGCAAGAGAGTGGTGACAGCCATCAGTCAGGCTCATACATCCTCTCTTAGCTGTCCCAGAACCTCTCAACCATTCACTGATGCTCGCCTTTTCTGGGGGGCGCGCTGCTGGTGATTTCTCCTCAGCCCAATGAGGTTTGCTCAAGAACGGAGAGACATGCCATCAGTCGCATGTTCATGCGTCTCCTTTGATCCGAGTCAGTGCATTGATTCCTCCTTCCTGCTGTCAGTGGATCATTCCCGTGGAGTGTGTTACACAAGTGTAAACAACCAGTGTTTTAGTGGCGCATAAACTACCAGCCGATCAGCTCTTAATGACCGCTCGGTAACCGTGGAGCTAAAACACAGGTGGCACCGTCATATGGCCAGTGTGTGTTGTTTTAGCCCCGCATATGGTTGCCGTAGCTTTGATTTAAAACTTAAAGTCTCAGTGACATGATACATTTAGATACTCCTTCTTGTTTGGTTCAGGAGTCTGGATAAATTATTTTCTCCCATTCCATTAGGGCAGCATTACTGTGCGCCAGCCGAGAGGCTCGTATTCAAAGTTGGACTACTGCCTCCAGGCTTTGGCCAGCCTGTTTGGACTCATGGTGCCCGTTCTCAATGTGTGGAACTTGATTTTTAGGTGATGGAGTATGAGAACAGGATAAGAGCCTACTCCACTCCCGACAAGATTTTCCGCTACTTTGCCACCCTGAAGGTCATAAGTGAGCACGGCGATTCTGAGGTCTACATGACTCCCCAGGACTTCATACGCTCCATCACACCCAACGAGAAACAGCCTGAAAGTGAGTCGTCTGCCTTTGCTGCCACCTTTATTTAATTTGTTTCCCAATGACGTGCTCCAGTTGTCAGAATTAGATCAGGTTAACCTCTGGATGGGTGTTGGAATGATGTCGCTCAGGTGGCACCGCATTACTCAGCTCAGCTGCCCCCTCAGGGCAGCGATGGGGACACTTGGCCCACAGGACTCCCCAGAACAAATCCCACTGACTGTGATCTCAAGTACGATGGGGAGGCCAGAGGAAGCAACAGGACTGTCCAGTCACTCCCAGTTTAGGGAATCACAGCACAACAGATGTGGCGATTAATGAGTTCAAACTGGAGCAGTTCTATAAATTAGCATTTACAAATAAACCCTTCAGACCATGAACACCACTTTCATGTTCCTGACATTGGTTTATGATTATTAAAACATTTCAATAATTTAGTGTGTTTTGCATAAAGAGAACATATTTAGCACTGTGTGTTTAAAATGGTTAATAATTGCTGTGTTTCTGAACAGATCCAAGCAGTTGATACCTGTTTTTAAACACAGAACCTGAGGGAGAGGTCTAATTTTGACATCTTACCTTCTTACACCAAGCAGTTCGCTGACATTTTGAAATATGCCAGATGTGGAAACGTCTTTTTGCTCTTCTTCCTCCCACCCTCCTGCGTTTACATACTAACCTAAAGGTTAGGCACAAATTGCTGAACAGGACAAGGTGTCAGCCCTATTATCTACCAGAAAGTGATGACAATGATAAGGTCAGCTTCAAATAATCCTATGGCTGACTTTATTAGGATTCATTTTAATCAGATTGTTCTTTAATTGACTCCCACAAAGTTAATGAGTGTCTGGTAGCTGAAGTCATGCCAGTCTGTGGCCATGATGAAACTCCCATGAACGGCTTCATAAAGGAACCTCTGTGTTATTTATCTGTGTGTGTATTTTTAATACAAACCCCTCACAAAATTGATCCATTCTCCTCTGCCCACCAGGCAAGAACAGGAGCGAGAAGAGAGTAAAAACAAAGCACTGAATCAGAAAAAGTCGTATTTTCTGATTCCATTTTAAAGCACAAACAAACATGTCCACAACTCTGCACAGATTTTAGTGACACGCAGCTAAAATGCACTTTTCATCAAATCTGTGCTAGAGTTCAGAACAACAAAAGAGAAATGTAGCAACACACCAGGATACGGAAAAGGAAAGTATGGTCAGACCAAACAAAAACGAAGTTAAGAAGTTAAGAATATACTTTTAAAAATGTGAGTGACACTGACGGAGCAGAGTGAAGACCCTCAAACACACGTGCTCTTATTTAAATCACGACACCGTCACATCGTAATAACATTGATGTGCACAATCATTACAGCAGTAAACGCTGCTAAAGGAATTCTCAGGCTCCTTCGTAAACAGAAATAAATTGTATTCTAAAAAAAATCACTGCGTGTTATAGATATAAATCAGGTTGCTGCTGAGCTGCATCTATAAACAAAGGACAGTTGTTCTAATGTGCAGAGGTATGGAAGTGGGTTGTTAATGACTATTATTAATCTGAAGTACATGTCAGTTATTAAAAGAGATTCGGTGCGACACTAACTAAATACACTCGTTCTGTATGGTGACAGACATAAATCCTTCCTTCCCCCACACAGTAAACAGCCTGGCCCACATCTTTCTTCTATCATCTTGGGGCTCATAACATTTCTGTTTTCTCTCTGCTCATTTCAGATCTGGGTTTGGATCAGTTCATCGTCAAACGCCACGATGGAAAGGTAAGAAACAGGTTAAAGTAACCTTGGCGATCAGCAGGAGGAAGTGTTAATGATCAACACATTGTGAATAGATGACGTAGATTTATTGATTTAAAATGAACACTGTGCTCTTAATACTTTTTTTGGCTTTTCTCTGAACATCTGTGTTTTCTACCAGAGGGGTTTTATTCATGAGAATAATCAAGATCTTAATGTCTACAGACATAATTTAGCCAACACACAAAAAAACCCTTTTCTGATTGTTCTTCTTCATAGTGCAAATGTATCTAAAGACTAATGCAAACGTGTCTTTGGTGCATTTTATTCATTCAAATATTGAACAATGACACTACGAAATAATTCTGCATTGGATTATAAAAACGTCCACGTTTGAATCATGACAGTTCCAATTTGATTGCATGACCTTTGCACTTTGCACCCTTTATTAATGAATAAAATGGAATTCTACATAAAAATGTTTTAACATTTAGTTTGAGTTCCGTTAAAAAGTAACCAGCTCCTCACTGGTGTTCTGTTTGCAGCCTCCGTAGGTGTTTTGTGTCCACTCTAACCGCTGTAGTCTTCCATTTCATAGGTCAGCGCGTCAGAAGCTCTTTTCACTACCTAATGATCTGTTTAAAGACAATAAAGCAAGTGAGCTTTGAACAGACCACACACTGACATTAAAATGAACCAGCCTCCTTTTTCAAGTCCTGACTTTCCTCAGTTTCATCTTTGTGAAACTGTCCCATCAGCATCAATCACCCACATCATTATTTTTATTACTGCGACCCTTGATATTGGTTTGTGCCTACAGTATTGCCGCCCTCCCACTGATCCCACCAAGCACCTTTCACACCCTGTAGCCAACCTCTCTAATTTTTCTAGTGTTCACTATTAATTAGCACAGAGGTCATAGTTTCTGACCTCATTAAAATATCACAACCCCCTCTGCTCCCTTGCTGCCCTGATGATGATTGAATCAAAATAGATAGAAAAATGTGTGAAGAAAACAAAAGACTATCCTAGGAACCTTTGGCACATACATCCCCATCTTTGGTCCACCTACTTCCTATATATATGTGGACGCTGTGTCCTCAGTCTGTGTAGAACACAGAGGACCCCCCCCCCCCAAAGACACGAGCCTTTCGCTCATTGACTTAATGGGCACCTCCAGCTAGATGATGGAAGAAGTAGTCATTGCTGTTTCCTGCCAAGAAGCAAAGGAATGGAGTTCAAACTGCACCGAGTAAATGATGAGCTCATAGGGGTGCGGTGCAGTACGAGGAGGAGGGGGGGGGGTAATGATCACAGTAGTATTGTCTGAGCGTAACCGAGCTTTGGCGAGCAAGCTCCATCACTTCCTGTTTGGATTGGTCAAACTCCTGAATACGTTTAGCTGTTCTGCTGTTCATCCCACTGACATTTTTGATGGTGTGTTGTTATTCAAAAGTAATGATGTGATTGCTTAACAGTTAATGTGCATTTGTGTTGTGACGATGAGGAGGAGGCGTCTTCGGCCGACAACAGCTTATTTTCAACGTGAACGCGGCTGACTGGATTGTTTTGCCGCGCTTTTGTCAGTCACACTGTTCCACTCATGAATGAAGAGTAATTGCTCCATTTCTCTCTCTTCCCTTCCTCGTGAATAAACATCGTCCTCGAATCCACACCTCCAAAATCCTCGACTTTTTCTCTGTCTCCCCCATTCAATTCACCCGTGAATCCCCCTCTCCACCCATCCATACCCCCGCCCCTCCTCCTCCTCCTCGCCATCATCTCCCCCCCCCCCCCCCCCCCCCCCCTCCCTCCACCCTGCCCATCTTCCTGGTCTGCCCCTCCCTTTCTGCAGGACTTCTGGCAGGTATGGGGTTTGCCGAATAGCATGTATGCACTTGAATGGAAAAACTGCACTTTGTACTCCTCCCTTCGGCTCTCATTCTTACCTTTATCCTTTTTTATTTTCTCGATTACTCACTCTTGCTATCAGGGTGCGGCTGCATTGCCGTTAGTCCAGGGGAACAGTAGACATTTAGCACATAGCCTTAGCCTCAGTTTGTTACAACCACTTTTCAACGTATGGCGGCTGCCAATGAAGCAGAAATCAGGAAGACGGCCAGTATGAGGAACTGACTAGATTACCACTACCAGGTTTTACCATTGTATCATTGTTGCAAAGACAGAACTTTGGTTTGGGTTGATTTATGTATGTTCCAAATACATTTCCTGTTTTACAGGCTTGGATGAAAGAGCCCTAACATATAATAACTAATCTGCTCAGTTATCTGGCCTGTAAACAGGTTTGGACGGCTTCTAGTCACGATTACACAAAGTTTAGCTCGTGCACGGTGCACGGATTATCTCAAAACTGCAAGGTGAGACTTGTGTTGCTATTGGACCTACCATCGAAAACCAGTGGGATTTATTTTATCACTTTTCCTGTTTAAATGCGTATTTCCAGTCCCGATGTGCAGACGAGTCAATTATAAGGACGTTGTTGTAGTACTGTTCCCCTGCACTCTTTCTGTCTTGTTTTATGAATCTTTTTTACTCATAATTTACTGTCTTTTAGGAGGTATCGGGGTTTTATCCGCTTCTGACACGCTTTGGCACTCTGGCCTGTTGCCCAGCATGCACTGCTTTCTTGCCTGTGCCTCACAGAGAAAACAGCTTGTGGGGGCGCCCTCTCTCTACGCATGGTGGCATCACATGGTGATTTTGGGATCCGGGAATTGGCGTGTTAGCTAACGCAAAGGCGTGTGGATGTGCTTTCTGACCTTCACAAAATCATCCTCTGGACTGTCTGGATGTCAGTGCTGCATGATTTATGTAGAGCATGTTTTCCACCCACTGAGGAAAGGACACGTTCTGTTTGAAAAATGTATCCAAACTGTTTTCCGTGCTTTGGTTCTCTGTCTGTACATAAAGCCACAGCATCTATTGTTTGATCAACAGATATCTGTCACTCAAGGGGAGTTTTCTGATGCTCGAAAGCACCTTGTAACAATTGTCATGTTGCCTCTTTCATTTCCCAGGAAGCTCGCAGGGCTCGCTGTTTGGACTGCTGCAGCTTTGTTCCTCTGTATTTTCTCACCATCTTTAATTCTAACACACGTTTTTCACCATCTGAGTGAATATTTTTTTTATTTATATCCTCCTCGACAGTAGCTGAGGTTTGGTTGTTTTTAAGCTAATTCGGTTCCCTCTCTCCTGTGGTGAGACACCTTGGATTTTTATCAAATTAAACATTTGGGTCCGTTATTCGGATGGTATTGTCGTGATAATTTAGAGTTATCAGCCCCTACTCTGTAATTAGCATTGCGAATGATTAATGCGCCATAATCAGTAACAACATAACAACACAAACATCTTCGATCACTTCAAGTTGAGCAGATGTGAGCATGAATTCTGTCAAAATGAACTGAATTACCCAGCACAGAATATTGTGGTGCTGTTCTTTGGTGGCACCGGGGGAATCTGGGCCCTCGTGTTTTCGTGTGGTGCAGCAAAGCTGTGATTGCCCTGTTGGAGCTTTCAGCCACTATAAATGTCAGACTCAGGTTGACTTTACCACTCAAGCAAATCACCTTGAACTCTCCTTGTCTACTGTACCTATGGGGGGGAAAAAAAAAAAAAAAAAAAAAAAAAAAGATCAAGGTGCTATTTTCTTTTTAAAATTCCCCCGTTTGACCCGTTTCTCCCTTTCGCTTGTTCCATAATGTCAGTGACACTCTGCCCTCCTATCACACCCCACACACCAGCTACTCCAACCTCCCATTTCAAATACCTGTTTAATAAAGCTCAGAGGGCACTATAGGGCAGATATCACCAAAGGTTGTGACATTTTAAAACATTTACAGCTTTTTATTTTCAGGAGATGATGTCGGCCTAATCATAACCTCTTACAATCAGAGGTCAGAGTATTAGCTAGTAATAGTTCTTTTTTTGAGGAATGTGTTATAATCAAAGTTTTAACTTCCTAATTAAATTGACCTTTTCTGGCATTCTTTAATATGCTTTTAAGATGTCAGCTTTTAAAGAGTGACCTCTTCACACGCTTCTTAGAAAAAATATTTTTGTCACTCTTGAAATGAGCCAAATAAAATTCAGCCTCTTTTGCCTAACGGCTCCTAGCTTTACCTCATGTGAGTCTCATAGTTTGGACAATTTGGGATTTTCCCAGATCTTTGTGGCTATAGTTGCTCTGCAGCCTGGTGCACCGGGGGGATTAGCCTCAGTTCACAGGCTTTCCACGCAGAACGCAACCGTGATGCGGCTCTGAGACAGAAATCATGTACATGCATAGCTTACAAAGATGAAACTGATCAACACAAACACGCTCACGAGCACTGACAAACCAGACATTCAACATGAGAAATATAAATTGCAGCTGAAACCCAAAGCAGAAAGATGATTAAAACTGCAAACATTTTAGAGCATCCGATATTTTATGCCTCCAATAGGATCTCTTCACCAGTAATAGGATATTGGCAGATAAAGCAGGGCGATGGGGCATGAGCTCCCAACCAAGTAGCAAACTCATCCAACTGAAAAGCCCAGATGGAATCTCGACCAGTTTGATGTAGTCACATATACATTACCAGCACGTTCTTGCGTCACGCAGACTGAACTGTGATTGCTCCCCTCCCCCAAATCGATCTGCATGTTCTACTGGGATGCAAGTTATTAGTCATAATGTGCTCAGCATCTCTGTGTGATCATTATAATGAGGCCCATTGGGTTTATGTCTCGTGTGTCTCCGTGTGGGTGGGTGCGCGCACGCCGGCTTGCGTAGTTGCGCTCGTTTCCTGTCTTATGGAGCATAATCAGGTCTCACCTCAGGCCCAGAGAGCTTAGGGCTGTCATTCAGCAGGGGAGGATAATGCCAACCTCTGCTACTCTCATCTGATGGGTCTTTATCCATAACCTCTGTTTTAGGTGTTTTCACACTTACATGCAAAAGCCTTCAGCTGACAAAACCTTCACTTTTCTTCCTTGTTTTTGTTCAACCTGTTGGCGCACCGCACTTGAAATAACTGATTCTCTCTCCCTCACTTCCCTCTTTCTCTCCCACTTCCTTCTCCCTGTAATTTGTCACATATGAAAAGTAAAGTTACACTATTGTCTAACAGTCCAGTTGGCTTATGATTAACACCATAAGCTTATAACACTTGAGTTGGTGTTAGGGGACTGTTTGACATTTTGATCATGTTGCTTCAACGGGGGTGCCACCAAATTAGTCTTCTTATATGTTTTATTACCAATTAGATGATTTCCTGACGAGGTTGTTGATGTCCCCTCAGCAGACAGCTCTGAGGACAAGGTTTCACCGTGTATCACGGAGAAATGAGATTTTTAATGTGTGCACATATTAATTACTGAAGGACATATTGGAACTCCTAACTTGAGTGGTGCCCCCTAATTATTTTGTTTTAAACACGGCCTTACTTTTACTGTCTGTGTTTGTCGGGGGGAGGGGATGATTGGAATATCCATGTATATTTGTGTTGTTCAAGGCCCTGCTAAAGACAGCAGAGGCCACACTGTTCTCTAACAGTTGTTTCTCCTCCTTCCTCCACCTTTGAATTGGACGTTGCAGACGGAGGTAACTCCACACGGGCTCAGCGTGGCCTAACCTCCCCCCCCCTTTTAAGGCATGCTCTGTCCATCTGTCCACTACTTGGTGGAGCGTCCTATTAATGGGACACTGTTTCGCCTCTTTCTCTTGAGTGTGTAGTGTGCATGTGGTTTCACTTTCATGCAGTGCTGTTAATATTCGCATTCTAACAGGAGAACTCTGAGTGTGTGTTTGTGAAAGGGAGACAACTGTTTTAGTTCAAATGATTAATATTAATCAAAGGAAATCAATAGTGTTTGTGTTGCGGTCTCTTGTGATGTTTTCCTCTCTCTATAGTGTATCGATGTGAGATTGTGAGTACAGCCTCTGTTGCTTCATATGTTTACGTGCTCGGACGTGTGACTAATTTTCACCACAACCACCCTCACCTGCCTGTTTCTGCAGCATTTGCATGACTCTGACTGTCTGTCGATCTTATGCTACTCTGTAGCTGTGTGTGGAAGTGGAGCACGTGCGTATTATTCTCGAGCTCGGCCAAGCTCCGATTAGATTCACGCACACGCTTTCTTCCACACACAAGGATACACCTGCAGCAGCTGCAAAAGCCGCGTCTCTGTGTTAGCTGGTTTAAATACATCTTCTACTTCATCTTCTTCTTTTCTTTGGAACCTGAATGAGCAGAAGATTGCCCAGGAGAGAGAGAAGTTTGCAGATGAGGACAGCATTTTTTACACCCTGGGAGAATGTGGCCTTATCTCCTTTTCCGACTACATCTTCCTCACGACTGTACTTTCCAGTAAGTATGTCTCTGGAGCTGACAGAAGTCCCATTCCAATCCCTCTATAGTAGAACCTATGATGACAAATCAAATGATTTTGATGGTTTTGATCTGATAAAAGCATCAGTTTTAGATAGAAGACGAAAGCAATGAACGCTCCCGAACGCTACTCTTTAACAGGCAGCAAAGCTGACTGCACTTCCCCAGTTCATCATCGTCCCCAGTTCAGACTTAATAACGTGGCCCTTTTTAAAGAACGTCCAGTGGAAACATTTAAACTTGGCAAGAAAATCTGTTTATTTAGTCCAGAAATAGCATTTGGTTTGTCAGTTCTATATTAGTACCTCTGTCAACATGTCAAAGATCAGGGCAATGAAAATGAAGCTTTCACTTCTAGTAATACTTTATCCTCCCAGCTTAGCTCTAACATTTGTTATAATCTTTTCATACTGGACAAGTCTCCAGGGACAGTTTTCAAGGACAAGTCATTTTAGACAGACAGGGCAGGGTGCCTTATGGTTGGTTTCAACCCATTTAACATGGCCACAAAAATAGCTCAGAGGGGTCTTTTTTGCCTTGAGGGTCCCGTGTAGGTACAACTTTACTGCTTCCGAACAGTCTGAATCATTAGACACAAGACAAGATTAATCTTTTAATCCTGTTTGTTTATTTTTGATTTTACTCATTAAAATGAGCTATTTCCTTGCCATTACTCTGATGGGAGGGATGTTGGTTCAAGACAGGGTCTCTGCAGCATACACTCCGAACTATCCTTCAGTAAGATCTGCAACATTAAATCCTGATGCCGCATCCTCGCCGTGTACGTGCGCAGGTGCTTCTGTTGCCTTGTAAGCAGGTGGCATGCTGCGAAGTCATCCCTGCCGAGTCTCAACGCAGAACTGAAACACAAAGCACTTTTAATAGTCAAGCCAGCATAAATACTGCATATACTGCTTTAAGAAATCGGGAACACTTCACCCTCACAGTGTAACGCCAAGTCAGTTCCACTTCCAGGTCATCAGCCTGTACAGTTGTGAAGCAACAACTGTTGCGACTCATTTGTATTGGCTGCGCTGCAGCTTAGACAAACAACTGGTGGAAAGGAGTGTGTATCTGTGAGGAAAAGGAGGAGTGAGCCCTACGGAATGACCTTCAGCACCCCAGTCCTGTCAAGAAAGACTCCATGCGGGCCCAACATCCACATTTGGTGCCCTGTTGTCTTGATAGATCATGTTCCTCTCTCGTGCAGACGTGCACGGCTTTATTTTTGAAAAGAAAGACACTTGAAAATAAATCATCGTGCTGCAGATGAGCAGAGTTGATGGTGAGTGGATGGAGGTCATTTTGCAGACAAGAAGCTGTTGGATCAGAGACAAACCGGATGTTTCTTGCAGCTGAGTCAGCATCAAGCTGTTAAAATGCCTGTTTTGATATTGTCTTGCATTGATTTGTTTTTTTCTGCCTTTTGTGTGTTTGTGTCCAGCTCCTCAGAGGAATTTTGAGATTGCCTTCAAAATGTTTGATCTGAACGGCGACGGGGAGGTGGATCTGGAAGAGTTTGATCAGGTGAGACCCCCACAGAAGCAGCTAACTGATACGTTAGGACGTGCATACTAGGTCACCCTTAGAGGACAGTGAGCAGCAACACGTAGTGACAGGCAGTAGAACAACAAAATACATCAGCATGACGTCTTGTCAGAGGGAATAATGAAGGCTGTGCTCTGGTATCGAGGTTAAGAGGTTAGGACATGCAGAATTTGAACTATTATTTTAGATGCTTGCCATTAAAATCAAGCTAATTTTACAGAGACTGTATTTGACGTGGAACTCTTTACGTCCACACAGGTCCAGAGCATCATTCGTTCCCAGACGAGTATGGGCATGCGACACCGAGACCGGTCCACCACGGGAAACACTCTGAAGTCAGCTGGCTGCGGCTCAGCACTCACCACCTACTTCTTTGGAGAAGACCTAAAAGGAAAACTGACCATCAGGAGCTTCCTGGAGTTTCAGAGGAAACTGCAGCACGATGTGCTCAAATTAGAGGTGAATGAAAAGGAAGCAAATAAATAGAGGAGATTGATAATGAGTGGAATTAAGTAGGGCTTTGTGTGGAGGTTCACTTTCAAGTAGATGTTGGGAAACCCGTTAAAAAAATACACATAAAAGGTCAAAGAGGCAGAGAAAGAAGAAGCAAACAAACGCAGGTGGGCATTGTACTAATGGAGGTCAGATGATGACAGATGTGCTGCCTGGATTGTGTGGATTACTTTCACACAACTGTCACACTTTTGAAACGTCTTACCGGTGTCCCCCGCTACGCGAATTTAGAACCATTTTCTAATCCTAATTAGTAGTGACTAAGATTCTAACAAAGGATATTGACATTATTTATGCTCATGCAATATAATTGCTGCAGATCCATCTACAGAACTCTCTTAACTAAAACAACATATTTATCTTTGCAAATAAACTGGACCACACTCGTCAAGTTGGTGCTAAATTATACCTTAGCACATTTTTCTTAATAGTATTTAAGTCGGAGTCTTGTAAACTTTAACTGGTTCATTGAGAAACATGCCCTTAAGGCATCTTCTAAACCTTTTCTTTCACCTACTTTTATTCTTGTGTTTAAACTCTTAAGATATAGCTGCTTACCACTGCTGGATTTACTGCCTGGCTTTGCAGTATAATGGATTTTTTTTACAAAAAGCAAGGATGCCCATTTTGGAATTAAAAAAAAAAAAGGTTGTTTTATCAAGAAAACGCCCTGAGCACAACAGAAGCAATGTCAGAATATCCGATGCTGCTGTAGTGAACATTGATATAATCAGAATGTATATCACCTCATCCCTAAACCTCCAGAAACTAATGTGACGGTTTTACTGATGTTTATTGCCTGTGTGAGCGCCGCTTATTGTTTAGCTGTCCAGCCCACACATTTACTGTTCCCGTGATTCATTTCCACCCTTTTGTGAGAATGATCTGTTTCCACTGAAGAGTCTAAAAGTGGAGAAAAAGTACACGGATCCCTGACAGGCCTGAGCACCAAGTAGACGACAAGCTGGTCCATCATTAGTGAAGTATTAAGCAGCTAAGGAGCTAAATATTTCCCCCAGGATCGGCAAAGCTGAAAGAGACTTTTTAGACATACTTCCATCGGGTAGCCACAAGCCGCAGATTTTTCCAGTTTGACTATAAAGGTGACATGTGTAGGCATTGTGTTCTCCGTTGTCGCTCATGGACACGAAATCTGTTATGGCTTGTTTTATAGAACTTTATTTCAGAAATGCTCTTAATGGTCTGGACTCCCATGAAACTCCCAATGTGAGCCTTTTGGCTTAGGCATCGGCTGCTCCGGTCAGAGAAATTAACATTTTAATGACCTTGGCACACTCTGGGGTGTGTGTGTGTGTGTGTGTGTGTGTGTGTGTGAGAGCTACCAGAACAGCCCCAGACATAAATCAGCCTGACCGAATGGACTTAGCCAAGGCCTGCTAGTTTTGAGCCAGTCTCTAGTGGGGTGTTTAATGAAAGCTATGAAGATTTAAAGGCACCAAGCCTGCTTTTCATGCTTGAAATTTGCTTGTCCCTCTGCAGTCCTGCTCAGTCTTCCCTGTTGCTCTCCCCCCCTTCCAGTTTGAAAGGAATGATCCTGCGAATGGCAGAATCACCGAGAGGCAGTTCGGGGGGATGCTGCTGGCCTACAGCGGAGTCCAGTCGCGCAAGCTCAAGCAGATGCTGAAGGGTTTGAAGAAGATGTTTAAGGACGGCCAGGTAGGTACACCTGCATGCTGGGGTCTATAAACGCTCGATACTGTTGGGACATGTGGACCTACAGGTCAACAGGTCTGTGTAGGCGTCCATTATCTGACAACTGATGGATTTGTCCTTTTGTTTTTGCTTGATTCAGAGCAGCATCGCGACATTTATTAAAAAAAGCGCTATCCAGCGCTTCCTCGCACGGCCCTGAGCAAGTGCGACTCCTCTGGGACAGATCTAACAGCAGCAAAGTTTAAAAATATAGATTAAAAAAACCCCCGACAGACAGAAACTTTGGTTCAGTGTTGGAGCTGCCTGCCTGTAACAGACGCCATCGGTCAGCTGACTGATGCTGGAGCCGTGTTCGCGCTCAGAACTGCTGCAGCAAAATGAGCCCCGGTTTGGTTTCCTTATTCAGGATTGAGCTCATCGGTGCACGCGCAGCACCGCAGATGCTCTGATTAAAGTGTGAAATTCAGGAGACACAGAATCTGTTCAAAGAGCCAAGAAAAAGGACAGTGCAGGTGTTGGTAACGCAGAGGAAGCTGGATTCTGAGGACGGCTTGGTTAATTGACTTGTGTATCAAAGTAGATGTAAGCTGAGAAAGAGGGCCTGTCCCACCTGTCCCCTGCC
Source organism: Takifugu rubripes (assembly GCF_901000725.2). Lineage (NCBI taxonomy): Eukaryota > Metazoa > Chordata > Actinopteri > Tetraodontiformes > Tetraodontidae > Takifugu > Takifugu rubripes. Next base: position 14,963,073 of record NC_042288.1, read on the forward strand.
TGTCCTGCCTGTCCCCTGCCTGTCCCGCCTGTCCCCTGCCTGTCCCGCCTGTCCCCTGCCTGTCCCGCCTGTCCCCTGCCTGTCCTGCCTGTCCCCTGCCTGTCCCGCCTGTCCCCTGCCTGTCCCCTGATACGTGGCTGATTCTCCGATGGACTGTGAAGCTCGGAGGGTCCAGCTGAACCACAGGGATGATTGGATCCTGATACACTTTCCCATCCGTCAGTTTATTTATTTTTGGGTGTGCAGGGCATCACATTTGAAGAGGTGGAGAACTTTTTCACGTTCCTAAAGAACATCAACGACGTGGACACGGCTCTGAGTTTCTACCACATGGCTGGAGCCTCCATAGACAAAGGTAAACTTCCCCTTTCATTCATTGAGACTTGCAGTGAGAGACACAATCGAGCCACAATGTCGTTAAAATACGACTTTACAGTCGCAAACAACCTGGTGCAAGTTCAACTATCAGCTAATAGTGCAGAGCTCTGGAGAGGGATATAAACGGGGGGGGGGGGGGCAGCTCGTTCCACCACTGGGTGGTGACATTAGTCGTGACTGACAGCTCTGCCAGGCGGCGCTCATGTGTGGAATGTAGCGGACGAGGGGTAGCGCGGGCTCGGACAGGAGTGTTGAGGGAAGGGGGGGGCAGATGCAGCTGGAGCTCTGCAGGTCAGCATCAGTGACTAGATCTCAGGAAGCCAGTGGATCCTGATCAGCAGCGGGGTGACGTGGGCCCGGTACCGTAGCTTTCCTGACCACGTGAAGAGGCTTCACCACACGCGTCGGCGGCCCCGTTAAAGGGCGTCGCAGCGGTCGATGCAGGATCCCTCAACGACCGGTACAGCTGGGTGTCATCTGCATAGCAGGGGTATAAAAACCCATGTGGATTTCCTGATATTCCGACTCCTTAATAATATCACTTCAGACTCGGTTGCTGTCAGTTCCTCCTTTAATGGGAGCTGTGTAATTGAGCACAGCCTGGAGGAAAATCCACCCACAGCTTGAAACATGGAGCAAGGAATATTGCTAAATTTAACCGCCTTGGTGTGAAATACACTTTCTCTGCCACTATTTATTTCAAAGTAATAGATAATTTCCTAAATGCCCAGAAAGGCTAATAAATGAATAAATGGATGAATATTGTGTTTGCTGAAGGGCACTGCCGAGGCTCAGGGCGACTCACGGATCCTGGGGGCTGTGGTTGCCAACATATTGGAGAATCTTTTCATAAGATGGTCACATTTCCATGTTTATTCCGAGTCTGGCCTGAACTCCCAGCGCACATCTGCATCTATTACTTCAGATGACGTGGAAACGAATCAGACGTGCAGTCGTTGTGGGGGGAGGCGAAGCGGGGCCGCGGTGCAGTGAGGGGATCCTTGAGTTCCGTGGCAACATTCCGAGGTTCTGGGCTCACGTTTCTGTCGTTACAGCTGCTCTTCTTCCTTCCTGTCAGCTTCTTTATCTCCCACTTTAGGTTGAAAGAGTTCAAACCTGTCCGGAGTCTTTCCACATGCGAGTACGCTTCCTGGAACTACTCACAGAGGAAAAAAAGGCCTTTTCTTGATCAAGCGATTCTGCTTCCACAGAATCATCTTTCTATTTGCAGTGAAATTGCTTTATTTTATTTTATTTTCCTTCTGGCCACCGTTCCCTCTCATAGTCCTCTATGTTTCCTTCTTCCTCTGCCCTTTGAAGCCTGATAATCGATCATCCTGGCGGGGACCTGAGAGGTTTTCCTTCGTGCTATTTCATTTTTCCCCTCATTCTTTTGGGCCTCTTCTCCCTTTCTCCATGTACCTCTGCATCCTGTTGCCTTTGGTCTCTCACCGCTCTCTCCCTCTCTCAGCTACCATGAAGCAGGTGGCCCGCACCGTAGCCAAGGTGGAGCTGTCGGATCACGTGTGCGACGTGGTGTTTGCACTGTTCGACTGCGATGGTAAAACTTTCAGTGACGGATCATCAATAATCAGGAAAAAAAAAAAAAAAAAGGGCGCTCTTACTTATCCTTCCCCTCTTATTTCATCATCCCCCCCCCCCCCCCCCCCTCCGTCCTCCCTCTCCCATCTTACTTTCCTTAACAGGAAATGGAGAGCTCAGCAATAAGGAGTTCACATCCATTATGAAGCAGCGGCTCATGCGCGGGCTGGAGAAACCGAAGGACATGGGCTTCACCCGGCTGGTGCGCGCCATGTGGAAGTGTGCCCAGGACACCGCCTGGGACTTCGCCACCCCGAAGACGTAACGGAGAGAGGAGAGACAGGACGGACGTCAGAGAAGCTCTTCTTCCAAAGGTCTCGAGAACTGACACAACTTATGCCGCCATCTCATTAAGATGCAGCTCTGAGGGAATTTATCAATCATTTATGCATGTGACAGGAGCTACTTTATCAATACGTGCTGACAGAGCGCCATGTGACCCGAGAGGCTGATATTGAGTCCCTTTCCAAGGCATTATGGGTATTTTAAGAGCTCCAAGTTTTGTGGGTTTGTTTTTGGCCATATTGTTTAATGCACTGTCAGCAGGCAACTATATGACCCTTTGTCAACTCTTTTCTATCTACATGCAGTATGTTCTAGCAGGGTTACTCCCAACTCAGTAGGAAGTCGAGTAGTTACCTTCCTCTGACCTTCAGCTGTGTAAATCTTGCTGACTGGTCTGTACTGACCACAGACTTTTAGTTATTACTTTTGTTGTTATTTCCATAAAAGATCAATACTGTTGTCTCGATCTTGACATGTATTATAAGTATTGCCTGTCCAAACACTTTATAGAAGACGAATGTTGAATAAATGCTGTATTAAAGCAGTTTTTAATCACAGGAGAGTAATTGACCCTTTTCTCATAAATGTCTGTATCCTTCTTGACGTCTAAGCTCTAAATTAGACAAATCGGAGCGCGCCCAGCAAGTCACTTATCATACGTAAGGTTTTTTAAGACTAAATATTACGACTGCAGCGCCGAAGAGCGCGCCAGAGGAAGAAAAAGGGGATGCGTATGGACGAGCGGTCAGCAGTTTGGTCTAATTGAAATGGGCAGAATGCTCTATCCTCAGCTTCTGCTGCCCATTAAAAGATTGTTCCGCAGCGCACGCACGCACACACACACACACACACCCTTAAGACAAGCTTCCTGACTCGTCTTTTGACTGACAGTTGCAAGTGGTCAGCGGTATGAGGAAGGATATTGCATCAAAGAATATTCCTCATTCATGTTCTTTCAAGACTTAATCTCTGGCATGAATGATCACACAGATATGATTTTAAACCCAACACACATGCATGAATAGCAAATACGAGTATTAAAGCGGTCAAGGGGCAACTGGACTGATACCAGTTCATGAAATATGGGCCGTCTGACCTTGAATAGAGAATATTCACATCAGCTGTGTGGGCTGTCTCTGCAGCTTGGTGCTTTGCTACTCTGGAATTCCCCCTCTGCACCAAAATGAAGGCACTTTGGGTTTTTTAGATGACATTTGACCTCGGAAAAATGTGGGAAAACGACTCAAACGGACTCGGCATCCAACCCGAGTACTTCCTGCTCGAGAGATAAATAAACACTTGTGAAATGAGGTCTACATGTCTGATGGACAGCTCCATCCCACGTGTTTGGACAGGTACGAACTGCACGGACACCATAGTAACGTGATGATCTCAGGCTTAATTTGGATTTGTCATGGATGAAAAGCACCCACTTCATACCGTGACTCACCCTGTATTTAACTCACTATTTCGTACACCCCCTGAAAAGTTTATGGTTGAATAAAAAGGTTTAGGCTACGCGTAAAACCAATACTTGAACATATGCAATACTACGCATGGACAGCAACAGATATAGGAACACAAGGGTTAAAGCTCAAGGTCCTTTTATCAACAGTATTTCCCAACAGTGACATGTGAAAGTACACATGAGAACATGCAGTCATTTAGATCAGGGCTCTGCACTTAACTGTACATCTATGTGCTCTAAATAAGTGGAGTTTGACCTTTGACCCTCATTTTACTGCACTTTAACTGAAATGTGTTTTTACATGCTGAGACATTTCTTGGATATATGTCTATATTTGTGATATGTATCAATATCAGTTTATCGAGATTTTAGAGTCCCCGTTTGTCACGAGGGGCAGCCTGACAGTGGTGCTTTACTGCCCCCTAGCGGCTGTGCCCCCTGACTGCTGCAGGAATTTGAATGTACAATTTTCTGGATGCTGAGTCTCCTGAAAGCTCTGATGCTGCTTTTGCTGAATCATCCAGGTCTCCAAGTCAAAGACAAAAGTGGTTCCTTTCAGGAACCTGTTTAGTCCAGTTATCAGCAACAATAGATCCATTTGCAGAACCAGTATGTCAGCAAAAGCTGCTGAAATTTTATGATAATTTTATCACTGAAAGCGTTAAAAAAATAAAAATATAGTGTCAATATTTATTCTGTTTAAGTCTTTAATCACAGCTACACAAATAGAAAAAATTAACAGATAGACATCCCATAATTACATCAAACTAATATGGCTCTCGTGATTAATCTCATGTGAAATTTATTAAACAAGTCAGAATTTTAAAGTAGCATCAACAGAACTAGAGTTGCAATACAAATGGACTCATACCGAGATGATGGCTTGAAAGGTCTAAACGCAGAATAAAACGCAACAAACAGTATAAAACTCAGGTTTGCTCTCCAAATATAAGGGACAAAACCCCAGAATACACCCTGTTCACATTTAAAGGCAGCCAAATAAAAACTGCCAACCAAGAAAATCCAAGTAATGTACTAAAATCGCCATTGGCCTTTTCAAAGAAGGGGTTGGGAAAGATGACCACCGTTAAATCAATGAAAACCATCCACTTTGGAGTAAAGAACAGGTTCATGTCAACATAGGACCCAACACACACGGGATCGTAGCCATTGGTGGGTGGCCTGCAGCCACCTAGTGGCTATAAGTGGGACGGTCATTGGATAGTGACCTTCTGAAACGCAGTCTGGGACATGTGTCCTGCCGTCTCCGGTCCTGTTCCTGTCTCACCGGGCTGATAAATGGTTTCATTACAAACACGGGACGGGTAACGTGGAAGCGTCACCTCGGCTCTGCAAAGTCACATTAGCCTGCCGGCGCTGTGGCGGTGATGAGGGTGACGTGACGAGAGGCGACCGGCTCAGGGTTCAGGACCGGTTCCGATGGTCCTCAGTCGCTGTCGAACCGAATGGAGTTGACTGTGGTGGAGATGGCCCCTCCGCGGTAGCTCCCCCTCTTCTTCTTTGTCTTTTCGTGTCGGAACGATTTGCCCTTCGTGAACTTGAGGACGTCGTTGGCTTTCTGGCCCCAGTCCCCGTTGGCTCCCCTCTGGAAGGAGCAGAACCAGCGGGATCAGAGCGGCCGGGATGCAGTTCTGCTGCAACCACGCTCACAGTTGTTGTTTAAACTCACCTTTGCGTCAAAAGAGTTGTCCTGGAGACGGGGGTCCACGTCCACCTGCTCGTCGTTTATCCGTCGGAACGGCACATTGGTCTGAAAGACAACGTCGTGTTCAAGCGATCGGGATCCTCGGTCATTTAAAAACAACGTCCCGAGTGGGTCGCACCTTTTTATGGGCTTTAGGGAAGGTCTGCGGCGTGCCGGGTTCCTTTTTGTTTTTCGGCGTCTTGACTTCGGTTTCGTCGTCCCGTTTCCGCTTTCCGCTTGTACCTGTGATGCAGAAGGAAACGCTGCGTCTGTCAGGGCGTTGGAAGTGATTGTCCTCACAGGAAGTGCGTTTACAGGCGAGTTTAGAAGTGCTGTTCTAGCTGGGATGCGTCTAACCTCTGGCCCAATGCTTGTGAGGGCTGAGGGACCTCGGTCTCTCTGCTCCTACACACCTAAAAAGCCCTGAACACTAACGGATGCTGCTTATTCAACTGCCTCACATATCTGCCGTCTTGAGGAGCTTAGAGATTGTGCTACAGATCCATTTAGGATCATTTCTTGAACAGATGCAAACAACCTGCGTATTTACTGGTGGGTTTGCTGCAGTCAGAAACTGATCAACCACCCGTTTCGTCTGTTTGAGGGATGAATTAAAAAGAATGCAATGAAATATAGAAGATTAATAAAAATCCTGTAGAATCGCCGTGGTGTTAAACGGGCGTCTCCGCCACCCAGACGTACCGTTAGCTGCGGGGGTGTTGGGTGCTGTGGCGGCTCTGCGTGGTGCTGCGTCTTCGTCTGATGAACCGTCCGAGGAGCCGCTGCTCTCTTCAGCTTTTGCAGCCGGTGGCGTTTTGACAGTTTTGACAGGCTTCGTGGTGCTTTTACTGGCCTCTTCCTCAGAGCTGCTGTCACTGGATGAAGACGCGGTTTTAGTTGCTGGGGTCTTTGCTGTCGTGGAGGCTGCTTTGCCGTTGGCGACGGGCTGAGCAGAAGCGGGCCGGGCTTCTGTCTCCGACTCAGAACTGGACTCTGAGCTGCTCTCTTTGGCCGTCTTAGCTGGTGCAGCAGGCTTGGGCGCCTGCACTGCTGCCTTGGGTTCCTCTTCATCGCTTGAGCTGTCTTCACTGGAGTCGGAGGCAGGTTTGGTGACAGCAGCAGCAGGTTTCTTGGTGGTTGCCACTGCTGCTTGTTTCTTGACTGTAGGTTTGGCTGCCTCCTCAGAGTCGGAGCTGTCAGAGTCAGAGCTGCTCTCTTCTGCTGTGGCAGGTTTTGCTGCAGGAGTAGAAGACTTGGATCCTGGCGCTGGTTTACCTGCTGCAGGTTTAGCCTTGACTGGTTCCTCATCAGATGAAGAATCTGAGTCTGAGCTGCTCTCTGCAGCAGCTGCTTTTGCTGCAGGGGCAGCAGCCTTTGCTGCAGGGGCAGCAGCCTTTGCTGCAGGGGTAGCAGGTTTACTTGTCGCTTTAGTCTTAGCTGGCTGTTCATCCTCGGAAGAGGAATCTGAGTCTGAGCTGCTTTCTGCAGCAGCAGACTTGGCAGCTGGAGCAGCAGCCTTTACTGTAGGGGTAACAGCCTTTGTTGCTTTAGCAGCAGCCTTTGAAGCTGGAGTAGCAGGTTTACTTGTTGCTTTAGCCTTTGCTGGCTGTTCATCTTCTGAAGAAGAATCAGAATCTGAGCTGCTCTCTGCAGCAGCAGCTTTTGCTGCAGGGGTAGCAGCTTTTGTTGCCTTAGCAGCAGCTTTTGCTGCAGGGGTAGCAGCTTTTGTTGCCTTAGCAGCAGCTTTTGCTGCAGGGGCAGCAGCTTTTGTTGCCTTAGCAGCAGCCTTTGCTGCAGGGGCAGCAGCTTTTGTTGCCTTAGCAGCAGCCTTTGCTGCAGGGGTAGCAGGTTTACTTGTTGCTTTAGCCTTAGCTGGTTCTTCATCCTCGGAAGAGGAATCAGAATCCGAGCTGCTCTCTGCAGCAGCAGCCTTTGTTGCAGGGGTAGCAGCCTTTGTTGCCTTAGCAGCAGCTTTTGAAGCTGGAGTAGCAGGTTTACTTGTTGCTTTAGCCTTTGCTGGCTGTTCATCTTCTGAAGAGGAATCAGAATCTGAGCTGCTCTCTGCAGCAGCAGCCTTTGTAGCTTTAGTAGCAGCCTTTGCTGCAGGGGTAGCAGGTTTTGCTACAGGGGTAGCAGCTTTTGTAGCTTTAGTAGCAGCCTTTGCTACAGGGGTAGCAGGTTTACTTGTTGCTTTAGCCTTAGCTGGTTCTTCATCCTCGGAAGAGGAATCAGAATCCGAGCTGCTTTCCTCGGCAGCCTTTGCTGCAGGCTTGACAGGTTTAGTTACTGCTGGAGTACCGGACTTCCCAGCTACAGACTTTGAGGCAGGAGTACCGGTCTTTTTTGCAGGGGTGGCCTTTTTTGTTATTGCTGCTTTAGCCTTAGCTGGTTCTTCATCTTCTGAGGAGGACTCAGAATCTGAGCTGCTTTCTGCAGCAGCCGCCTTTGCTGCAGGAGGTTTTGAAGGAGGGGCTGAAGATTTCACCACTGGTTTTGCAGTCGCTGCATCCTCCTCAGAGGAAGAGTCCTCTGAAGAGCTGCTCTCTCCTTGTTTTACAGACGTTTTAGGAACTGCGACAGGTTTGGCTGCAGCCGCATTTTTATTAGTGGGTTTTGCTGGAGCCTCATCCTCGGAACTGCTCTCTGAAAGGAATACAAATGACATCTAGAAGCCGAACTTTAAATTCATGCAGTCAACAACATTAACGCTGTTGAAGATTCTGGGTTCAGACATTTTCTGGCTTTGAGAGGTATATTTTAGCCCCAAAGTTACTGAGACATGTAATTAATCTACCTGAAATCCATGCTAAAAGTTTGAAGGAACCTTTTCAGCTTACCTGAGCTGGAGGACTCTTTTTTGGCAGCCTTGGTCAGTGCAGGTTTAGCTGTGGGCTTCTGAGTCGTTTCCTCCTCATCGGAACTGGAATCTTCCTCTGAGGAATCTTCTCCGGCGACAGTAGCTTTAGCTGCAACTGGAGCCGCTTTGGCTGCAGGCTTTTTTGTTTCCTCTTCATCTGAGCTCGACTCTGGATGGAGGTGAAATTAAATGTCACACGCTGCAGGATCAGACCAAGTAGAACATGACTGACTGGGGTTTTAGAAGGTACCTGAGCTGTCAGAGCTGGAGTCTGCCTTTTTTGTAGCAGGTTTAGGAACAACGGGTTTGACAGCGGGACTCTTGGCTGGTGCTGCTTTTGCTGTGAGGGTTTTAAGGCTGTTCAATAAACATTCAAATGTGTTAGAAAGAGGGAATTTAGTAAGACGGCTCCCCTTACCAGGTGCTTTCTGTTCTTCCTCATCACTGCTGTCATCGCTGGTGTCTGAGGAGTCGCTGTCTTGGGTCTTCTTAGCAGCAGGTGCAGCAGGTTTTGGAGCAGAACTAGGCGGTGGCACTGCGCTGTACACCCCTAACATGAAGGGACAGTGACGGAACAGTTTCCACATTTTAAAAACACATAGGTGGAACCAGAGTTAACTCCAATAGACGTCAGTAGGCTGGTGTCAGCTGGGAGCAACAGCGTTGGAGTTCCCTGTACTGCTCACTTTTGGTGCATTTTCACTGCACAAATTAGAAATTATGGCCATTTTTTAAAAAATATCCTACTTTTAAAAACTATTTTACTTCTACATCACTTAAAGCACAACACTACTTCATAACTTGTCATGAAAATAAGGAATACCCAGTGCATGTAACTGCTTCGTGCTGCTGTGGGTTACAAAGACAAACCTGCTTTGGGTTTCTTATTAGGTGGAGCCTCATCTTCAGAGGAAGAGTCCTTGCTGGTCGATTCAGCAGCAGCTGCTGGCCTTCCAGGCACGGGTTTGACTGGAACCTATCGGAACAAACATTTGTTAATTTGACCTCTACAGTAACGATTTGAGTTGCCCATTGGTGAACTGATATGAGCTTGGGTTTGTCCCTATACCTTGGGTGGTTGCTCATCCTCAGAATCTGATGAACTATCTTCACTGCTGCTTTCTTGCTTTTTCTGAGCTGCAACCTTACCAAGCCCAGTTGATTTGGTGGTGGGTGTTGGGGCGGCGCCTGGTTTGGCTTCTACAATCAAGGGACACATGCAATTGATTTGCTTTTATTCCATAACTTCACACAACTGACAAAGGAGTTCAGACGTGCATCTTGAAACTCACTGGAAATGGGACCTTTGGCAGGCTGCTCCTCCTCAGAGTCAGATTCTTCACTGCTGGAACTGGTGTCCTTCTTTCTAGCAGCTGAAGCAGCAGGTGGTTTCAAGGGAGCCTAAGTGCGGAAACACCATTTTTAATAGTAAAACATTGAAAAGACAAAAACAACAGTGCACCCGTGACAACAGCTTAGGTTATTGGATACCTTCACAGAAGCTTTTGCGGGTTTCTTTTTATCCTTTTCACTGGAATCAGCTTTGAGACCAGATGTTGCAGGTGTCACTTTTGCCTTGGCTACAAAATGGACATTTTGATGTGCATTATTGAATATCTACGGAGAAAATTTCCAGATATACACTCGGACATCTGCCATGTAATGATGGCTACCTGACTTGGACGTCTTTCCAACTTCTTTCTCATCATCACTGCTCGACTCTTCACTGCTGGAACTCTCTGCACTGGGTTTTGCTTTTTTGGCCGCTGGACCATTTTTACTTTCATCCTTGATCGGAGGTGCTTTTCTTTTCTTGGCTTCAGGAGACCTAGGAAATACCACAGCAATCACTTTGGGGGGGCACTTGAAGTATGAGGGGCCCTTTAAATTGATAGTAAGTTGAAAGGGCTCAGTAGCTCAGTTACACCACTATAAATGTGCTCATGTTAGCCAGCTGGCATCTTCAACATTCGTGCAAAGGAAGGTAGACGCTGTCCAGGAAGAAAACAAGCCACTTTTGTCCCTCCAGCTCCAAACTTTAGGAGTTTTAACAGGACACGACAATAACAATAGTTACTGCAATAATTGTTGATATAACGAAAAAAGACACTTACTTAACCCAGAAATTGAAAATGTTAACGAGGCTTTCTTCATTTTGATCTTGTGGAGCCTAAAGAGACACATGCAGGACAACCGTAAAGTTAAAACGAGCTACATGTAATAACTAATATGTTACCCTTTTCACAATGTTACAATAACCTACGATTTTGTCTAAAACAACGCAAGATAAAACCTCCTGAATTAAGACCAAACATCCTTTAGTTATTTTGACCGTAACAGTTTTATATAACGCAACAGCTCGTGCTTGAAGCCAAAGTTACACGTGCTAACGCCGGTTGTGTTGGTCCCTCGTGCAGGAACGTCTTCACAACTTCGTGACCCAAACGACCCAAACAAGTTAGCTGTCACCGATTCTGGTTCGGAAACTCACCACATTCGTCTGTTTGCGGAACTGTTGCGCCGCCTTGGTGAACTTGTTCTCCAGCAGAAACGAGTACACGCATTTGAAAAGATCACTGGGCATCGAGCTTTGCGCCGCCATCTTCAGCACGCGGGCGAGGAAGTGAACGCAGACGTGGGACGTGGGCGCGTGCTCGCGCACACCAATGACGCTGTGCTTTTCAGTGCGGTGCGCGTAGTTGAATTAATGGTTATAAAAACACAGATTGGATAATAAATGCAATGCCAACCTCGCGTCCACTTTCACTTGTTTTCTAAAATATATAATAGATGAGTACCTTTAAAATAACTCGATTTTTACCAAGAAGATATAATCTTAAGATTTGCTGTTTTGTGCTTTGTCGTAAAATGAATAAGGCCACTACAAATACCGCGATGCATTACCCTTGATAATGTATAATTAATTAAGGAATTAAATGCATTTTTACTTAAACGCAATCTTTTAGTTAGTCAGCCGGGGCGCATGTATTATACGTCATCACCTGAGCCCTTTCTTGTCCCTCGTGTCATAACATGGCCGACGCTTAAAGGATTCTGGCAATGACACAAGCGTAAAAAAGCACTGGAATATTAAATAATCGAATTGAGGATTTCACCGTTGAAGCCATGCCTCGATATGAACTATCCCTGATCTTGAAGACGATGCAACGACCGGAGACGGCCGCCACGCTGAGGCGGACCGTGGAGACTCTGATGGAACGAGGAGCCGTGGTCAGGGACCTGGAGAACCTGGGAGAAAGACTACTGCCGTACAAAATAAGGAAACACAACCAAACGCACAGCCGCGGGGGTTACTTTTTAATCGATTTCTACGCGAGCCCAAACATGATTACGGGCTTATTGAATCACCTTCACCTTGATATAGACGTGGTGAGGCCGACTGTGCTGAAGACAGACGAACAGGTGTCCAAGAAGAACTGTTGTGGCCTCCAGCAATAATCGCATGTAAGAAATTAGATGCACCATAACCTCCACAGATAGTGTACAGGCACAAGTTAGAGATGCATTCATTCTAGGAAAACGTTGTTGTTGTATGTAACTATAGTGATACGGATATGAGGCATGGGGACATGTCTAATCTCAGACAAAGGTCATGCTTCTTTTCCCCCCATTCTCTCTATTCTTTGCGATAACCATGCAACATGCACAGATGCAAGCTAATTTGTCGTTCCCTGAGAATGATAGAATTATAGTTGATATTAAGATAGCAGCAGGCCCGTTTAATACGATTTCTAAACAACTCAAGTTATCAGCCAGCCACATTTAAAACAGATTCCAAACGTAAACTCCTGAATGTTGATGAGACCCAGCCTTAAATACAATCCATAAGCTAAATTGTATAAAGAAAGCTAAATACAATGATGATTAAACTTGTTTATGGAGTCACTGTGTTTTACGGAGATCACAATGTGCTGAGTGTGTTGGAACTTGACCCACTAAAATCAATGTTTTCTCTGTTTTACAGCGTTTCACAGCTCATATCCAGATGCTCAACAATGTGACACTTCTGTTATTGACCCTTCTCAAAGATACTAGTCCACACTTGTCATGTCATAATAAACTGCTTTTTCTATGTAGTTGTAATTTTCTTTCTTTTTTTGACTGCAAGTAAACTCTAACCTGGAAGAAGCTAACTGCTGAGTCAAAATGTACCATTTGACCTGATTGCTTTAAGGAACAGAGCTGTGAATTCAGCACATGCATTGTGTAGGTTTTTATCATGTTACACATTTACGAACTTTTGCAGAAATTATTTTGGAATCACTCTTTTTATTTGAGCAAAAGTGCATCAAAGAAAATGACATCAATTGTTATAAAGTGAACAAACTATTAACGCTAGGAAGTACATGTCATAGTAACAAAACAAACATTTTAGAAATATAACAAAGATTGAAATTGAAATTAGTGCGGTCATGTACTAGCCAAATACCAAACTGGAACAACTAAAGACCTGTAACCTTTTTCATGACTTCTTTGACATTGTTTTCCACCTTTCGTGTGGAAGCTTGGACAACATAAACCTCCCCTGTGGGTGCAAAGCACCCAGCAGCACGATGATTACAACATGGCTTAATAATTTAGTAATCACAAACACCGTGTACAGTTTTGAACAAGACGTCATCAGACCCGGAAGTCTGAGGAGAGTCACATGAGCAGTCAGCTGACAGTGAGACACCATAAAAGCATCAACAGAGCGGTGCGGCTACATCGCAGTGTGTTCTTCCTCGTCTGAATCGCGGTCTTAAACAGGAAATTGTGGAGTCATGTTGTTTCTAGCGCTACTTTTTGTGTCTTCGGGTATGTCAACACTGAAGTTCTCTTGCAGGAGCCTGTTCTGTTTTGCATTCCGATGGTGGTACCGTTCGGTTAATTTGCCGAGGCTATAATGCTCTATTTTTGTTGTGTAACTAACGTGCGTTTCAATGCGGAAGCTTATCATGTCGCGTTAGCTTTGGTAAACAACTGGTCGGCTAATGTTAACCTTAAACACTGTCGTACGCCCTTGATAAACTGCGCGTATTTTAAATAGCATTGCTTGTTGGCTTTAATGGATAATTTTCGGTGTTCTTTGTTTCCATTTAACAAAGCCAAATGTCGATTATTTGCTTTCATAATTTCCGAGATTTAATAACACCCTGACCTGTATGGAGTGCGGCTATGCTAATGTTGGCCTTGGCTAACGTTAACTGGCTAAAATTCAACAATTGCAGTACTGAGAAATGTTAACATTACTATTTAAACCAACAAACACAAAAGTAGCGTTCGCTCGCTCTCTTTCGCTAAATAGCCACCTTCTTCGTCATCTTCGTAATGATGGCAGGCAGATTAGTTTAGTTAAGAGAACTGCTTTCATTTCATTCATAACGTTGATTGGATCTCGGGTTTTGATCCCGTGATCTTTAGGTTAAACGCATTTTCTTGTGTTTCTTTTAACCACCCATGCCTTGAATGTCTTATCTCCCTGGCAAAAGTGGGTCAGTAAATCAATACCCAGCTGCTGTAAAATACTTCTCCGTTGCAAACGTTGTAATGTACAGAATGTAGCTCACGAAATAATGGCGATACGTAGGAATGATGTAGTTTTTATCGGTTCAAATACTTAAATATAGCCTCCTGTCGCATTCCTTCACGGGCAAACATTCCGAAATGAACTTGCCTTTAGCCCACTTGTGTGGATATTCCGTTGGAAGGTCTTAAGACTGTTTCATTTGCGGGGCGATGCGGGTCATGTGATGCTGATTCACTCACATGATGTTTCTCAATCATGAGCGCGTTTTAAATATAGACCCTTTGGTGTCTATTGGTTGTGTTTGTGTTGACTTTGGTATCAGTAAGATAAGCAAATATGGACGACACCATGTAAAAGCTGTGTGACCCTGCGGTTGACCTTTTTGAAGGTTCTGCTGGGAACAGCGTGTTTACTGGTGACGGGACTGGTGACGGGACTCACCCACTGGGGCAGGCAGCAGCCAGGGACCCGGGGCCCATAAAGCTTCACCGGTGTCTCCGCAGGCTACTCTAGACTTTGATAATCCGATTAGTTCGCCGTGCTGTACAAAAACACTTTAAGGAATGACCCCGTTTCCCATCGAGGTCATGACTTTAGAGACAATAGCCCTGTTTTTCTGATGAGGGATGTGAAGATGATAAATATATCAAGATTTCAGGAAGTTTCAGTGGAAGAAAGTGCTTCTCATTCTCTTTTCTGAATCCTCATTTGTATAATCAGTATTGCTTTTTGTTCCCCATTTGGAGCCACCTGTTCTAGTTCCATGTGTAAAAACAGAATTATAGTGTATTCATCCAAACAGTGGAGTCTTTATTCACATTTGCAAACGATTGTAAAAGCTCTTTGCTATGAAAGAATTTAACCCACACAGCCACGGCAGTTTGTTACTATTTAACAGGTCAGAGGAAGAGGAGTTTGTCATAGTATAAAACAAAAAATATCGACGTTAAGTGTCCATCACCTATCGTCCATTCAGTTGGTGCCAACCACACCTTATTGTCACTCACTTTTGTCCTGTGTAAACTGTTGTTTAACGGCCTCAATCTCGTCTGGACTGTCCCAGCTGCAGCAACTCCTCTGCTGGGCACAGAACAGTGTGCTCGTGGCCCCCAATACTGGTGCCAGAATGTAAAGACTGCCTCTCAGTGTGGAGCAGTGCCTCACTGCCAGCAAAATGTGTGGAACAAACCCCAAATGGTAAGAATCATTTTAGAGTTCACAACACTGCGAGGATGAGTAGAAAGCATGCAGGGTTTTGTCATAATGTGGTCATCTTTGATTCCAGAAAGCAGTTCCCTGTGACCTGTGCAAAGAGATTTTGATAGTGGTGGAGCAGATACTGAAGGAGAATGCTACAGAGGTAAGGTGGCATCTTATCATTGAGATGGAATGAACAATGATTGGACACAGCCTGACACACGTGTGCAACTGATGCTCCTTTCTGGGGATACAGGAGGAGATCCTCGGGTACCTGGAGAAGGCCTGCCAGCTCATCCCTGACGAAAGCATCAGTGCCCAGTGCAAGGAGATGGTGGATAACTACTACCCCATCCTGATAGGAATCATCAAGGGAGAACTGGTTAGCATGACACCTTGGACATTGTTAAAATGGGTCCTTTGGTTAGCGTGTGTTCATTTCTACCCAGGGCTTTAACACGATGTCTCTATTTAAAGGAACTGAAAGTGTGAGCAAAGTGGGGTAGAGTGAATATTGATGAGGAAGTGACTCTGTTTGAAGGGAACAGAGTGGTTTTTGTGTAACTGGGTCTCATGACTGTGGGCAGTGAATGTTGCCCCCCCCACTCTCACCTGCTGTAACGTATAAGAAAAGTCATGTGAGCTTTAAAGATGGATCATCTAATTTGTCAGAGTCTGCAATGTAGCTACAGACATGTCCTCATTGCTGATTTAAGTCTGAATGATGTGTGTCCTTCAGGAGGATCCCAGTGTGGTGTGTGGAGCCATTGGGCTGTGTCAGTCTCAGCAGGCGGCTCTGGCTAAAGTTGAGGTCCGGCAGAACGAGCAGCTGTTGTCCAATGAAATCCCCAAGGTTGACCTTTCCCAGCACGAGGCTCCGTTCCTTCTCAACGTGCCCCTGCTGCTTTACCCTCAAAACCCCAGAGATGAGGCGCCTAAAGAGGAGACTCCAAAGCAGGTATGCTGGGAAACCTCCGTCTGTCACCACATGGTGACGTTCTCTGCTCGTTATTCACATGTGTCTGAATTGAAACCTCTCTAGGAAAGCGTTGACGTGTGCCAGGACTGCGTCACCTTCCTCACTGATGCTCAAGCACAAGCAAAGGCCAACTCCACGTTCCTCGACGGTCTCATCGAGAATATTGAGAACCAGTGTGACCTGCTGGGGCCATCCATGTCATCACTGGTGACTGCACTTCATTATGCCTTTTTTCTTTAAAATGTCAACTCTGTGTTTTGGAATTAACAGTAGTTCCTCCCTCATCACAGTGCAGGGAGTACGTCAGCCAGTACAGCAGCCTTGTTGTTGACCAGCTCATGACCATGGTGAGTGGGCCCATCCTCCCGTCTCACCTGTCTTTGCATATTTGAAGCCTGTATTGCGGCATGAGATCCAAAAACTGACTCGAAAGGCATGTTGAGTTTATTCACTACTTCCTCACTTCTTTCTTTGTTTTCCCCTTTGATGTTTATCCTTCTGTTGACTCTTTGACAACCCCCCCCCCCCCCTTCATGTGGTCGTGCTTTACCCTTATTTTGTGCGCTGCTCTCCAGGAACAGGTAGGAGTTTCCGTTTGGCCTGTAGTGTTCAGACCTTTAGCTGGAGGTTTGTTGTGCTCTCCATGCCAGCATTAGCATGACGCTGTGGAGACGTGTGCACGAGATCACGAGCGAGGCTGCATCGTGTCGGAACAGTGTTGCTTCTTGACCCGTGACTCGTTGTTGCAGAGCCGGGTGGAACACAGTGATAAAAACACCTTTCCTTTGGTCTGAATGGCAACAAATGAGCACAGCAGTCTGCACTGTTTTATACTAACAGCTGTTTTTTATTTAAAGCACATGCTCGGTGTTTTTTGCCTAATTTCCTGTGTATTGTTAGTGTGTATTGTTGTTTTCTGGTGTTGAAGCAGTGCATTATGTAGATGGTGATGCCTTCGACTAGTACGTGACTCACAAACATGGTTGCTAACGGCATGCTGTGGCACGTTGTGCAGCATTTCAGGAGTGTTGTAACATGTTTGTGTGTTTGTGCCCTCAGCAACCCAAGGATATCTGTACCCACGCTGGTTTCTGTAGCTCTGAGAAGACCACTCCTCTGATGAAGCTCCTTGCTGCCAAGACTGTACCTGCTGTCAAGACTGTACCTGCTGTCAAGACTGTACCTGCTGCCAAGACTGTACCTGCTGCCAAGACTGTACCTGCTTCCAAATCCATTCCTGCCCTCAAGCTTTCCCCTGCCACCAAGATGGAATCCATTAACAGCAAATCTGCTGTGGTGAGCTTTGGATGGCTTGTTGATCACTGATCTGTCGTGGTGCATATTCAGCTGTTTAAACATCAGTTTTGTTCACTACAATCCTTTGATCACCTTCTTTTGTGTTCCAGCTTCTGGTGCGCGTCCGTGATTCCCCACTCTGTGTAATCTGTGAAGCTGTGATGAAACAGTTGGAAAACATGTTGGAGGATAAGGCCACAGAGGTCAAATATGTTCCATTTTATAGTATTTAATCTAGTGGGCCTTAACAGTGACGGCCATGCTTTGTTGTTGCAATAATGTATGTTGGCAAAATGTCCTCAGTACTTTAAAATAAGCTTTATAGTCCTGTTCTGAAAACAGCAGATGGATGTTGGTAAAAGGCTAAAAAAATTCTCAAACCCAAATACCGGTACACCCTTTTACACTTCTAACTACCACTAGAGGGCAGCACACAGCACTGTTTATAAAACTTTACTCCTGGATTCATGACAATAGATTATAAGGAAAGTTCCACCTTTTCTCCCATAATGGCATGACATTATTAGTATTGCTAATTGAGAGATCTCAAAACAACTTTTGCGTCCAACTACCTTTTAAAACATTAAACCTACTAAAGGTTTGTCTGGATTAAAATGTGTGCAAACTTCATGGGGCGCCTAATTGCATCCATCAAAAAGGCAAACGAGCACACGAGCCATTTTAACGCGTTTGCCTTCACGAACGGGTAGAATAAATGCACTTTGTCAGCACATGTTAAACACCAGGAGGAACTGTGGATGCATTTATCACCCGCAATGCGATTTGTGTGTTTGCATCTATATTTAGCACATTTGAAAGGCAGCTGCACACTGGTGCGGCGTGAGGCCAAAAGGAGGCATATTAGCAATAACAGAGAGAATGTTCCCTGCACGTGCCAACATATTTGGACTTTCGGAAGTAAACAGTGGAGAAGTAGCACATGCAAAATCCTCATGGGAACATTATAGAGTGCCTGCAACAGGTGCACGATTATCGGGTGCAATGTGTATAGTTTGGTTTTGATCTTGCTGTGGTATTGAGGGAATTCTGCTTTTCCTCACAGGAGGAGGTGATTCACGCGGTGGAGAAAGTGTGCACGTACCTGCCTTCCTCTCTGAGCGGCCAGTGCAAAGACCTGGTGGACACCTACGGCCAGGCCATCATTGAGCTGCTGGTGCAGCAGGCAGACCCCAAGACCGTCTGCACAGTGTTGGCTCTCTGTAACAATGCTCGCCGTGCATATGTTGGCAAGTTCACCACGGTTTCAAACCTCTACATTAACACTTAGCCACACTTGCTTCAGACACATCTGTTGCAGGATAAACCGAAGCATAATTCAACACAAGTTCCATCTCTACTTTTTGGATTTTAGTGATATTCTCTTATTGATTAAAGAGGAGGCCCTCTTATGTCCTGTTTATCTGTATTTTATTCCAGCTGCCCTGGACAGGACGCGCTTCAATGTTGGTGGCTACTGTGAGGTTTGTAAGATGGCTGTCACGTACATCGACAGCATCCTGGAGAAGAATTCTACAGAATCCCAGATTGAGGAAGCTGTGAGGAAAGTCTGCAGCTTCCTGCCAGACTCCATGCAGACCGAGGTGAGGACTTGGGGTACCTTCAGCCCACTGTCTGTCACAGCTTTGTATTTAAACCCATGTTTCTGTGTCAACAGTGTGATCAGCTGGTGGAACAATACGAGCCGGTGCTCGTCCAGCTGCTCCTGCAGATGATGGACCCGGACTTCGTGTGCATGGTGTCTATACGATTTTTACTTAAATCTGTTATTTTGTAAATCATCATTTAAGACGTGGCCATGAACTGAAAATAGGGAAGAAACTGAATTGCGTGTGTGCTTTTCAGAAAGTAGGAGCCTGTCCTGAATCGAAGCCCAGGCTGCTGGGAGCAGAGGAGTGCATGTGGGGACCCTCGTACTGGTGCAAGAACATGGAGACTGCAGCTCTGTGCAGCGTAAGTAGTCAAGACCCCCACAATCTCAGGAAAAATCAAGTCTTTTTGTACTTGGAATCACAAACGCTGTTGCCTCAGAGGGCTTTACAAGCTGCACAGTGGTGACATCCTCTTGTTTTGTCTTTTAGGCCGTGGAACACTGCAAGCGCCATGTGTGGGTATAGAGGAAGAAGGGTGACCTGTAGGAAATTAAAGTGAATACGATAGTGCTGCTTTCCCCTTTTAATCTTTGTCCTCGTGTTGTTTTAAAACCGCTAATGCAACGCATGTAAATTAACTGATATTTGAGGGCGGCGGCTTGATGGTTCCGGGACTGGATGTTCTCTGTGGGGGTGGGAGGATGTTGGTGATAAAGCTGTATTTTCAGGCTTTGCAGATTTTTTTTAACCTTCTGGGTTTGTTTCTTACTGGGTGTTAAAGAGATGTATGATGACACGGCAGCAGATGGCCACGTTCTGAAGGACCCCTTCAGCGATGTGACTCCTCGTTCCAAACGAGAGGTGGCTCGGCGTGATACAGCCGGCTGGCATTAGGTTTAGCTACGACTTGTTTTGTAGGAAATGCTTTTTGTTAATGAGCTGATGTCGGGGTATTGATTCTGTGCACCTGCCATCTCACTGCTTGCATGTCTTGTGCCATTTCAAAATTACTTCCTAATACAGAACAAAATGTTCAAATTGATGTGATTCAAGTGTTTTTCAACAATAAAACTGACCCATCTCCAGTGGCTTCCTCTTCCTTTTCTGTGAAACCAAGATGGAGGCCTTAGTGGGGCGTGAAAGAATTCAGAGATGAAACAGGATTTATTAGTATAACTGTACAATGAGCCCGGCCTCTGAATCATTCATTCCTGAGCTGGTGATGGTGCTCGGTTAAAAGCACCGACTTGAAATTAAAATGGTTTAGAGTTCAGTGGGTGGACAGAACATGCACCGCACACGGAATGGTCTTAACTGTGAGGTAATGATGGCCACCCCTGAGCCACCATAGTGAGTGTAAGCTTATCTGTAGTTTGTCTTTAAAGTATTACTGCTGCCACAGAACCACAGTTCAGATGCAGTGCACAATGAGTACTGAGAAAGCAGATCCAACAGCCAGTCCCAGAGTGAGGAAGAAGGACATGACCACTCCGGTGGCCTCTGCCAACTCCCGCGGTACCACCTTCGGGCCGTAGATCATTGGCAGTGTGCCCAAGTATCCGTTGGAGAGGCCGAGGAGGCAGTTAAAGATCACAGGATACACGTCATGTGTGAAAAACACGGCGCGGAGGTGAACCCTTGGCTGGTAGTTGCAAAGCATGAGGAGTGGCACCATGATGGAACGGCACAAGACCAATAAAGGCAGAACTC
This sequence comes from Takifugu rubripes, assembly GCF_901000725.2. Lineage (NCBI taxonomy): Eukaryota > Metazoa > Chordata > Actinopteri > Tetraodontiformes > Tetraodontidae > Takifugu > Takifugu rubripes. Next base: position 14,983,690 of record NC_042288.1, read on the forward strand.
TGCTGGTGGGCCCCGGGACCTGCAGCCAGGCCGTGGCCTGTCGGCCGCAGAAGTCAGCGATGTTGTACATCAGGAAACTGGTGAGAGGCACAAAGTAAGTCGTGGTCCAGGGGCTGCCGTCGCCTTTTTGGACCGATTGGATCCCAGAAGACACGGCGGGGAACACCATGATGGAGACGCAGAAGACGTAAAAGACACTGAGTCCAAGCACCCATGTTTTCCTGAGGATGGGTTGCAGTGGTGGGACACCACTCCTGGTGGTGCTGCCTGCTGCCGTACCCCCCTCGCTCATCACTCCTGGACTCGTGCACCTGGCGGCCAAGATGTAGTGTCTGACAGAAAAGAAGCACAGAGCTATCACATTCCATTGCTCATCACAATAACAAATCCCCCAACAGTGGGTCCGCGTCGCTAAATCCATCACACATTTGAGATCCCGCCTGACAACAGCCGAGATACTGACCTCGAATATGCCAACTTGGGCAGCAGCAGATATGAGGCGATGCAAAGTAAAATGAAGATGTCTGCTGTCAGGAAGTAGACCAGAGCGCTGCTGGTCACATCGTTGGCCACAGCCAGGTCCACTACTGACGCCACGGCACTCAGCGTGCCCCCCATAGCCTGACCTGCCAGAGAAATAGTCTGTTAGCAACCTGCACACAACAAAGCTGAGACACAATCTTCCCACTGTCAAACTAGTGAAACGTGCACAATAACAGCTGTCTTTTGTTATCGGCCACAAAAGCCAACATGAACTCATGGACTCTTTCTGAATTGAATTCTTTCAATTTTAAGACTGAAAGACACAAAATGGGTGTCGAAAAATGTTGAAACACATCGTTTGGCTGACCTGATATAAGGGCCTGAGATATCCTCATGGGGAAGTGCCCGCTGACGCCAAACATGCTGCCAGAGAAGATGTTGGAGGCTCCGCTGACGACCGCCACGCAGGCCAGCGTGCCGACCAAGAACTCCAACCTACAGCCGGACACGTCCACCTCCACCAGCACCGTGGTCGCCACAAACACCACCAGGATGATAAAAAGTGACGACAGGATGCGCACATTTGGAGACAACCTACAGGAATCGGAATTGTGGTTTCACCCAGTTGATGATTATCGTTTTATCACTTTACATCAGATCCGATCAAGGTTTACTCACGAGGTTACAGCACACAATCAAATCAGCACATTCATCAGGATAAATGTGAGTGACGTGTGTGTGTCTGTGCATTGGCTAAAGGTATCAACCTGTTGACCAGGAAATAGTTGAGGATCAGACAGAGAACCGAAGGCACTGTGGAGGCAATGGACAGATAGCTCTCAAAGTAGTCCTGTAAAGAGTAACAGGAAAAAAGAGTCATTTAGAGGGGGGCAGCTCTAAAAAAAAAGATGATTTCCTTCCTTTTTATTGATTCACTGCAGTCAAACAATGACAGAATTTATGATTCTGAGTCAACTGAGCTGTTTTAACAGGAAAAAGTGCCCACAGTTTAGCAGCCGTAACAAATATTCAATGTCCCTTTGACTCACGCTGAGGTCTGAGAGTTGCTCCGCATCACCGTCGTGACTGTTGTTGCTTAGTTTGTAGAGCCAGTACTGTTTGGCCGTGATGAAAAAGTTCCAGGGCAAGAGCGAGCCGATGCCCATCAGGAAAAAGATGATGTACACGAAAAAGTAAGAGTCCTCTGGTATGTACTGCACAGCCAGGGGCCCGGGGGAATGTTTGGGCAGGAGCGACGCAGAGGGAGTCTGATCCTCGCTCTCCTCATCTGCCGACACTTGATCGTCGCCATGAGCGTTTGGAAGATAGGACGAGTTGAGGCTCGGCTGCCCCGGTGCTGTGCTGTCCATTTCCTCAGGCAGCAAACACAGGAGGCTTACCAAACAGAGGCTGCGGCTACAGAAACACACAAGTTAAACACAATTTTTGACAAACAAGTTGTTATTGCTACAACTTTGAACGTTACCCACCTACACTGGGGCGGACCTAAGGACAGAAACCAGCCTGGGTTTGTGGCGGAGCGGCAGCCTGGAGATTTCCTTGCTGTACCTCAGTCCAGCTGTCCAGATCCTGTGATTCTGCTGTGCAAACACGAGAACCGATACAAGCATGAGAAATCCCGACTGAGACGAATACTCATCCGATCAATTTGGAATTTCACATCACTACATTCCATTCGGACCGTGTCGCAGCTGCAGGGACAAGAACAAAGGTGGTTGATGCATTCTTTGATGGTCACGGTGACAGCAGAAATCTCCATTTTAGTTAAAGAAAATTTGCTGTTCAGCTTTTCTTTTTTAGAACAGCATGTGATTGACCTCAAACCAGCAACCGCTAGTTTCATTTCATCACTTTCCTGTTCCGCTGCCCAATGAAGGCAAAGAGTGATTCCTGACTAATGGAACAGTCATGAGTTTCTCCTCATGGCAGAATTTGGCACATTTTCTCTCCACCACATGAAAAAGGCACCCACAAAAGAAGATGCCTTCTCTTTAGCAGCTGTCAAAAAGTAAGCAAGCTTAAATGTGTCTGTGATCGCAGTGATGTATTTGTTTTAAGCAGCTTGTGAGAAGAGGTTCCTCATTATTAAGTGCATTAACCAAAATAAGCTAACGTACATTTTACTTTTTTGTCAAGCAAGTACGGACGAATCTGATCTGCCACACACGCTAATGTCTCTAAAACTGAAAACATACCCAGTTTCGGTGACTTCTCTTCAAGCAGCATTAGAAGAACAGGCAAACTTCCCTTCTGAGCAGTTGACAAGTCAACCAATGTTCGAAAACATTATTTCACCGAGACTCCAACAGTAACTACCACGCAACATCCGGGAGGGATCCTTCAAAACACGATTACCAGCTACATAATCTATACCAAACTGGCTTCAAACGCATATTACGCCAAATAAATGTACAAAAATATTTACAAACTAATCGTAATATGAGTTTAACACGTATTTGACTCGGCTGAACCTCAAAAAAGCCAATCAACGTTAGCATTTTGGTGGCGATCCATTCACCGGAAGCATGTGACAAACAACACAGATACGTCACGTCCGGCACAGGCCTCGACGATTTTAAACATGTGAGAATAATAAACAAACAAACTGGTTCTTGTGCTGGTTCTTGTTGTGCTGTTTCTATTAGAGGGAGGGATGAAGGATTGTTGGATAGAAATTAGTATTATTAGGTCAAAATAGCGTTTCAAATTGTTCAGGTGAATTCCAATTATTTACTGGTAATATTTTATACAAAAATGTTTGAATTTGCCCAACAGGTAGATACATTTGTCTGTTCGCCGTTTAGGGCACATATTACACATATTATACCAAGAACAAGATAGTATGGTTTGTGAGCCTTATTTTAATGGTGCAATTATCTATCAATACTAATTTTTAATAACACTAATCTTCCAAATGCCCCCCTTTTTACTATTTTGCCCATGAATTTTCACGTACGTTTACCACAACCGCCAGATGAGGGCGCCAAAGGACAGTGTATGGTGTAGAAGTTAAAGGGAAAACCTTCAGACCTTTGGATTTTTGTCAGAAGAGCACGGATGGGGCTTGAAGAAACAAGCCAGATAACAAAACAGTCCAGGCCACACGATTTCATCGCCTGTGTCGGAACCAAAAATCTTCAAAGTTGACATATTCATTAATAAACTTTTCATCAAATATCATTTCCATTTATTGCTTTAACCAGTCATTTGCTTTACTGTAGCATCATTGAATTAAAATGGCTTAAATTATTGTTTGAAGGGGCCCCTCATGTTGTTGAAACAGGTAACTCTTGTAGTGGCTCATCTTATGAACGGGAACGCCACCGGCTCTCGGAGATGCTCCCACATTGCCTGGTTTTACACTGACACTCGAAGCAATAACACAAACACAGCTGGTAAACTATGAAATATAATTTATTGCATAAAAATTATATTTAGTTACAGGTAAGAAGGCTAGGTGTTTATTTACAATTGGTACTTTACAGAGATAAAATAACATCACTGGATCCATAAATTCGTAAAAACGTTTCACTTCTTGAACAAAAGCTATATTTTCCTCTTTTGATGAGATCAAAGACCCAACAGATACTCAAAAACTCTGGACAAATAAACACTGTTCTACAGGTAACCGTTCTCAGTAACGAGACTTGAGGAAATTAAAATTGAGTCCGGCGATGTTCTCAGACCAGAAGTACCAAACTGGTCGCTGTCAGACATTTCCTTTCCTGTGGAGACCTGCAGGGCGTGAGTTCGTCATATTTGCCCCAGCTTGTTGGAGCCACCACTCGATGCCCGTTTCCCCCTTTGTCCCACTCCTTTATTACTTTACTTGGTTAGTCTTCTGATGCAGATTGTGAATACCATCACCAAAAATGCACGAGCCACCCATGAACCCCTTCAGGATTATCAAAAACCCGCTGTTAATGATCTGAAAAAATAGAAATATTCCTCCAACAGAAGAAGTCGAAATGCTCCACTTCTCTTTATGCTCGTTGCATAGCATTTACAAAGAGGGATGGCAGTGTGAGCATGTGCTGCGCCTGCACACCCATCTGCCCAGTCACACACACTTTTATTTTCAGTTCATTCACACACCAGCAACACTGCACACTGCTGAAGAGGATACTGTCTGTCTTTTGGTTTTTAAAAAAATTCAAATACATGAGAACCTTTTTTGCCACGAAGGAGGAGAAAAAAAAAAGACTCAGTAACACATTAATGATGTAAAGAAGGTGAAAAGCCTGACCAGAAAGCAGGAGGTTAATAAGTTATCAAAACGAGGGGCTGGGGGCCTGTCGAAGTATGTTTTGATTAATGTCGATACCTTGATTGAAACATAATGTGTTGAGGTAAAGTTGACGCCTGTCAGACCCATTTCTAACGTCCATCTCTTAATCGTAAAAGCACCTGCGGTGTAGTTACCTGGACGCCACCCTCGCTCTAATCGTGTTCTCCAGCTTCTATTTTACATTTCCAACAGACACAGTTTGAAAAATAGCAAACACATTGTCATGAACATCTGCTGTGCAACTAACTCTCATTTGGTCTACTCTGTTAGGAACAAATAAAACAGCTCAGTAGCCTAAAGAAGCCGATAGGACAGGTCCTACAAGATGGTTAAAGAAAGAAAAATCCACAAATATGGATAATAAGGTAAAGAGCGTTCCCTAAAGGAAACTTTTAAGGGATAAGCAGTTCTCCTGCAGATGATTCCCAACAGATGGGAGGAGCGTGTGGCAGAGCAGTAGAGGAAACGATGCAAAGAGAACCCCCTGGTGAATGGAGATGAATGCCAAGGCTTTGAGGCGTTTGTTGTTGCCATGTGAGGGCGGAGGGCGGTTACCTGCAAACTCTTACGCAAACTTCAGCCTCAGCCCCAACAGAGGCAGTTGTTATTTTGGGTCCGAAACGATGCGCTCGCACGTCAGTCGGAGTGCGTCTGGGTTTGTGTGCTGGGGAGGGACTGTAGCCCCAGGAGGTGGAGACAGGTGTGAGCTGTCTGTCATTCGCTGTGACGAGGAATTTGTGACGAGCACTTTAATCCTGCTTTTGCCGCGCGGGTAATCCCAGGTTAGCTTTTGACTGCTGAATCAAAGATTTATTTTTCTTAAAAGGCGTCATTTTCACTCTGGGGAGAAGACTGAGAACTCCACTTCTTTTAGCTTTAAGATTTCTTTGGAGGAGCTTCAGGTCAGCAGCGATTGTGGGATGTCCAGGATGGGAATGGGATAGAGGGGCTGCAGATGCCAGTGGGGGGGGGATGAGGCAGAGGCAACAGAGGGGGCACGTAGGAGCCCACACTCACTGAGCTCAGGCTGCGTCCCTGTGTTCATATATGTGGGCAGCTCCTGTTATTTTCATCACTGTGGTTTGGGGGAAAATGTGTTGCTTGTTCTCTCATTTCCTTGACCAATCAACAGTCCCCGTCCGTTGTCATGACAACCAGCACCTCGCTTTTGCCCATGTCTTCAAGTGCGGTTGCCAGAGAGACCAGGTCTGCATCCGCTTGGTGACAGGCTTCCCACAAGTCTAGAAGAACACCTGTAGGGCTGGGCTTTGTCGCAAAGTAGTTCAAGTACCTGAAGAGAAAAAAATCAGGAATCGGCTTTTACGCCCATTATTGATTAAAAACATTTGATATGATTAATCGAGTGTGACGCAAACATATCTTATCACTTTAGCATTTAGAAAGAAGCTCATACACACTAAAAAGCCAAGCAATGACAAATCATGCTGCTCAAATTAATATCTAAGTATCCAATATATGTAATTGTTTCTACCAAAGGGGCTATTTGATATAACTGATTTGACACTGAAACTTATGGGATGCCGGTGCCTGTACATTTCCCTTTAACTTAAGCGATACAACATACTTTTTAGATCAAATATAGTGGAATAAAGATTATCTATCACTCTGCTTGATTACCCTGGATCTTGTTGCCTCTTTTTATTGATAGTCGGGGCAGCTAATTCCAGGATTTGACTCCTCTCACTGTAAAATCTGCCAGGCCAAAAGATGTTCTGCACTATGGAATTTAACGGTTGCCACTAGAAGAAGCCCTGTTGCATCTAATGTCTTATTAAACGCACCATTTAACACACGATTTACAATATGAAAATGAGCACTGTGAAAATTAAATCCCGTTAATTATCTATTAAATTCTAACGCCCACTGGAAGCGTTCACGCAGAACCAAGGTGAGCATGATCTGACCTGTCAAAACCGAGGCTGCGCGCTAACAGCCGCCAGTCACACCCTCGAGCGCTGGGGACGTCCAGACTGGCGCAGATCTTCTGGCGGATCGAGTCGGGCAAACGGAAGGCGTAGGGTCCCACTTGAGAGGAAGGTGGGCAGCTTCCTCCTGACGGCAGGGGCGAGTGTGGCGGCAGAGTCTGGAACGAGCGGAGCGCGTCATTTTTTTCAAATGCAGACGAGAGGATTTTATGGCATCGTCGTCTTTTCACTACCTCCTGAATATCTGTGTGCAGCTGGAATATCTGTCCTTCCCCTTCCACCTGTCTGACACAGATCTTACAGGTGAGCTGTGACACTGCCAGGCTGCTTCTCTCCAGGCTGAAGGTGCAGTGTAAGGGTCTCTGGCTGCCACTCCAGATGTGATAAAACGGGATCTCCTGTTAGAAAATGTTAAGAAGGAAGGAAAATAGAGGTTCCGGTGAGCATTGGGAAGGATTATTCAGAGAGAACCTTTGCATATTTAAACATGCGGTCATTTGCTGCCTCATCTGCTAAATACGAGGCCTCACCTGATACTTTGCGAGCAGTTTGCTTCTCCAGTGAGTGTGAGGAATGTCGTGGATGGACAGTCGTAGATTGTGGTAGCTGTCTTTGAAAAGCAGCGGTTTAGGATCCTCCAGCAGCACTCCGCCTAAGCTCCTCTCCAGATCCAGCACGTCCTGCAGCGACAAGACGAGAAGCCTCGTTTATATGACCAATGCTAATGAGGGTCCACCACTGCAAAACACGTAGTTCAAATGTGCTGTGCATCCAGTTGGTTTCCCATGGAAACGTGCGAGAGCGAACAGTCTGAAAGCTGTTCTGTCAACTCCAGCAGTCAGAAATCAAATATAGTGGCAGCAGTAATATTTCCCACAGCTTGTGTTCGCTAACTCGACCTGTCCGAGAGACTAAAAACCAGAGAGGGGAAAAATATTGAATCTTAATGGGTCAAATTGTGTCTGGATGGATGGAGTACCTGGTTGGAGGCTCATATGGTGCTGTGAGAGCGTGTAAAAGCAGAATTTGCTGTGGGTGAATTCAGAAGAAACAACCCTGTTTACAGCTGGGAACATTAGGCTCAGCACCTCTTGGGAACCTGTCAGTTTTTCCTGAAACTCAACTACAACTTGGCCGTTAGTGTGTATCTCAGAAAATCCTCGATGTGCACAGCCACAGCACAGGAAGTACGACCGCCTGTGCTCCAAATGTTCTAAACTGGTGGCCTGTTGCTCTAAATGTGCTGTATGTACTTTTGATATCTATCTGATGCAGGTTTACAGGGTTTTTCTTACATAATCACATATGGTTTATTTTTATAAGCTTACATTCATCATCTTCTGATGTTGTTCCGCCTGCTGAAGACTCGTGTATGTGTGTTATAAATGGTTTGTAAGAAAACCTACAGCTGACTGAATATGACCAAATCATGCGTGAAGAGAGAAGACGGAGAAAAAATAGCGTTAAAAACGATGTCCAATTACGAACAGAACCAGAACCTTGAGTGCATGTGGGGTGTCGTGGATGCAGTAGATGCGGAGGCTGTAGTCGAGGGACAGACATGGCGCGCGCGGGGCGAACAGCGCCAGCTGCAGGCGTTTACACGCCGGCTGTGGGGGGCAGGACTGGCCCACTAGGCCGTATGTTCCCAGCTGCTCCATGAGAACATGACAGCACTCTTCCTCCAGCTGCAGGTAGCACGGGGAGGACAAGGTCTCCTCTCCTACTGTCAGCACCTCCTAAAAATAGATTTGAAAAAATAGCTGAGCCACATTTTCTTTTGTGCACGGAAAGATTTCGGCCGGAGCCGGCTCACCTCCCAGGCCCCCTGGTGCGTTTGCGTCTTGAGGGTGAGGGTCCAGTCGGGGGTAGGGGTGTCGAGCTGGGCACAGTGGGGTAAAGTGAGAACCACGGGACGGTTCAGCAGCATGCCTGACGGGCCACAGCTCACCACAGGACTCAGGACAGTCTGACTGCCCTCTGATGGGAGCCTGAAAATGTCACGTGCAAACACACACAGACAGTTTAAACGTTCCCGAAACATCACATCGGGTTTATTTTCTGATTTCCTTCAATTTCGGAGGAGGTGGAAGCGCACGTGTCGTTCCTGCTCTGCACAAAAGAGGTGAATGAGAGAGATGAAGGGAACTCACGTCATTTTGTCCCATTTGTTGATAATGAGGTACATCTCATAGAACTTTCCCTGGGGGATTGTGCCAGGTGGGACCAACAGGCTCACACCTGTTGAGGAGAGATTGTCACAAAGTCCATGTTAACATGGTTTCATTTCCGGGAGAATCAAGCTGCTGCAAGACGCGCATGTTACCCGTATTAGGGATGGTCAGGCGGCCTCCCAGGTTGCCCAGCGTGGCACTGGTGCTCAGCCCAGGCTCCCTGGACAGGGTGTGGCTGTAATAGTCCCGTTCTCGACCCACCGTTCCCACTGAATTCAGACTCAGGATCTCGCCATCCGAGCGCACATCTGCAGGCAGCTCCAGGGAGGAGAGCGTGGAGGAGTTGTACACCTTGATTTTGAGACTGGGCAGCGGGTCCAGCAGGGGAGAGGTGGTCATGGGGATCTTGTGAGGGCTGTCGTTGGCCCCCTGCTGCAGGGAGAAGAGTGGCCCTCGGAACGTCCCCGCTGTGGCCGTCAGATCTGGGGGAGCTGAGGGATGCAGAGGGTTGGGGTTATCTAAAACCAGGAGAGGAGCAAGAACTGACATGACAAAAGCAGGACCGAGAGGACGCGAGTCAAATGGATTAATGTTGGTAATTAATATTTAAGAGGAAGGAAGAATTAAAGCAGAACCGTGACAAATATTTAAAGTGTAAAAAAAATAGAATAGAGAATAGAGGAAAGAATGGAAGAGGAGATTGGGTAGTTCATGGGACATGTGAAAAAGGAATTAATACTGTGTTCAGGAGAAAAATACAACTGGAAGTATAAAAATATTGCTGGATTGTGGCTGTTGAGATGCCTCAATGAGGCTTTGTTAAAGCAGCACATTGTTTTCCCACAACCTGATCTTTTTAAACCTAAAACTGAATTTTTTACAATAGAAACAAACACCAATACACAATTAGTGTGACCCTACCCTGTCTGGAGGGCTTGTAGTTGCCAGGGTGGAAGGCGGCGGTTAGAGCAGATGAAGAATCGGTGATGTCTCCGTGGAGATGGCGGCACCTCCGCCGATATGCGAGCACTCCCACGCACAAGACCAGTATCACGCACAGCAGCAAGGCCCCCACTAGACCAGCATAGACGGCTACGCCGGTGTCAGGGGCGAGGGCTGAAAGGAGACCAGGAGATTTGAAGGTCAAAGGCATCGTGCAGGGAGAGAGACACGGGGACAAGGACAAGGACGCAGCCGTGAAGGGACACGCGAGAGGGGCGTTTTTATCTGCTCGCAGCTAAGAATGTTTGGCAAATATTGTCAACTCAATTTATCCAAATCAACACAAACACACAGAGGTGGACAAAGATCAGGGACACACATGTTCAAAGTGTGGCGACACTTTTAATCAGAAGTAACTTTGGACGCACACATTGCTGGATCCAACTCAAGTCCTCAAAAACTAACGGCATCACTGCCGAGCTGAGACGTGAGCGATGTAGGTGGGAGACGGCGAGGAGTAAAAAAAAAAAGCAAAACAATGAGCACAGAGGCTGGAGTAGAGGAACAAGCAGGAGGAGAAGCAATTTGGCATAAAAGGAAAGGAAAGAGTTTGATTAGGTTGAAATTTGTGGAGAGGACAGATGGATTAGAAATGTGGTGAGGAGGAGAGAGGAGATAAGGAGAGCTGTGCTTGAGGAAAGAGGCCCATGTTGAAAGAGCAGGAGAGAGATAGAGGAGCGAGGGAGTTGGGAGGAAACCACAGAAACGGCACAGCAGCATTAAAAGGAGAAGAAGGAAGGGAGAAGAAAGCCGGAGGCAGACGGGCTGGCAGAGGAGCGCTCACGTGGCACGATGGAACCGAACCCGACAGCCGTCCGCACTTATTACCGCAAATGGAACAATGGTGAATTAGGTGCATTACCGAGACTGCTCTCCCCTCTCAGCCCATGCCGAACTGAGCTGGAGGAATTACCCTCACTTCAAATGTAAACCATGGCACAGATTAACGGAGAGCCAGACAGAAATCAGCTGTTCTCCTGCCTCCATCTCCGAGGGCAAAGATCAAAGCGTGTCAGATTAGAGAGCCGTCATTTCACTTTCATCACCGCATGATTTCAGATTTCCCCACACGCACGCGCACACACACACGCACGCAGATTTACTGGTTTACAGTCAGTTTTCAGGTTGTTTGCTTAATTACTCCAACATCTATTAATCCCATCAACTCAAATGCGCCTTCTTTGTCTTTATGGCTGTTATGTAAAGGTCGCGATGCGCTAATCCTTCGGCAGTTCGTAAACAACCGCCGTTCCGCCTGTCAACACGCTGGACAACTACACGTATAAGTCGGGTTGACCACAAAGGTGAGCCACATGTTTGCTGGACACAATGTGGGATGACAAAGTGTGGAGAGACATCCTCGACCGTTAGCTGCACGCGCTAATACGCAGATGCTAGGACTCAGACTTGCAGCAAACACAAACAACAAGAAGCAGCCAAAGAGTGAAATCATGGGAAGGTGAACTTACGATGGCTTGCATGTTCAATAGAAACCTTTTTATCTGTTTAAACAGGAGACAAAAAAATGAGAGAAGGGGGGAAAAAAGAAGAAACACAACATAAAAATGGATGGACTACTTGTTATGCAAATGAAACTTATACAAAGCAGAAAAATGAGAATAAACAATAGCTCATCAATATGAATCAACTCAGAAGCATGAAAGGCAAAACCAAACATCTCCAACAATACCTCCACTCCAAATATGTGAAAACGTGCGTCTGGACTGGGCTTGCGTCCATGAAAAAGGACTGCCTTTGAACAAAAGTTAAACATTTTTGGTTGAGCTCGAAATACGAAAACTCGTCCCGTCTTAAAGGGAAACACCTTAAACTTGGTCTTTCAGGAGTTTGTCAGTTACTTGAACTCAATTGACGGCACTCATGCTAAAGCGCATTATCCTAGCGCGTTGGGAGTGAAGTCAGTAACCTGTAGTTTGTGGAGTGACGCATTTTCTGATTGCTGAGGGCAGGTTTCCCTGACAACACTGTGAGTGAGCGCCGCTCCGAGCAGCCAAATCACGCGGTGTGTTTGTGTGATGTGGCTGCACCACGGAGGCTTGTTTATGTCGCGGCCAGCGTGTACATCCAACACGCCGGAAGCACAGCGACGCTCTGATTGCATTCGTGATTGGCCCGCTCGTCCCTTCACCTTGCACGTGCACGTTTGGTGACATGCAGTGGCATCTGCCGGTGAACTTGCGCGCGTCTGTGTGTGTTTTTTCAACGCGCACCGGAAAGTGTCTACACCATCGGTGGATTCTAATGTGCTGTCAGCTGGATTTCTCCCAGCTCATCGTGGGGCGTCACAGTGAGTCTGACTCACTCTCATATGTTGCCTTTGTGCTAATTTTTCAACTCGGCCTCGTCATGCCGGCTTCTCGCTCTCTGCACTTGCTCTCTCTCTCTCTCTCTCTCTCCCCCCCATCTGTGCCCTTTAGCTGTGGATCAGTTGCCTCCTCTGTTTGTGAACCCACGTTTTTTGCTCATGAAACATCTGCCTGCAATTTAGCCACTTGTCCTTTCATCTCCGCTCACATCCTTCATGCTTCATCCTTCATTCATAACCCTACAGCAGTGACTGTGCACCTCAGGAGCACAGCTCTAAATACAAAATGGCTTCAACACAGAACCTAACAAGGACCAGGAAAGGAACACCTGCTGCACAACTTATTGCCAATTCAGCACTCTCCTGAGATGGGAAAATGTCAGGCAGATAGCTCGGATATGCCTAATTATTTCTTACCTGGCGCTGGTGACCTTGGTAGGTGTGAATTGGCTGAACTGCATTAAAAAGCAAACTTGAAATATTACGCCGAGATACAAACGCTCTGACTTACAGCGCGCACACAGCCCCTCAGTGCAGTTTTTGCTCTCCATCATGCTCCCGCTGCAGTGTTTCCCTCCGTTCCTGGGAGGTGGGGCTTGGCACTCGCGACTGCGCCAGTGGGTGCACTCTGTCCCACAGGCCGACCACTTTGCCCACTCTGTCCAACCACCATCCACTGTGATACGAACACAGAGGGGTGTCATCGCAGACGAGCCACAGTTAATGACTCCAGTAGATCAGACCGGGCTCATTACAGCCTGTTGCATTCGTAGTTCTGCAGCCTGTACTATATTTATGGATTTTAGCTGTTTTGCCGTGCAACAAATAGGTAGCCCGTTGCTAATGTTTAAAAGAGGAAGGGTAATTTAAGCAAAATAACCCATTTGGGAAATGTCCTGATGTTCTTGCAGGTCATGTTTTGACAGTGTGAACTAATGTTACCTGGGCACAGCGTGGTGCAGGTCACCCGCTGGAAGGGCGGGCCCTCACAGAAGGCGCCTCCATTCAAAGGCGCCGGATTGGTGCAGCTACGTGTGCGCCGCTGCCAGCCCCGCCCACACTGAGCATTGCACTCTGACCACTCGGTCCAAGAAGACCAGCCTCCGCTCACTGAAGGAGAGGGACAAACAGATGGCAGACGTGAGCGAGCGCGGCAGTTAAATTCAACAGTAACGAGAGTTTTACCCTTTCATCGTGCTCACTGATGAGTGAATGTGAACGATCCCGTCCGAAGGAGAATGAGAACGAGCCTCTTATTTTTAAAAACAACAGCCAAGCCTCAGAAGTACAGCAACCCCCCCCCCCCCCCATTTCCAATACAACTGCCCACAAATTTGCTCCAATTTACCCTTAGACATAGCTGCTAAATTATAAACATTTCACTTGAACGGTGTGTGTCTACGTGTGTGTGTGTGTGTGTGTGTGTGAGTGTAAGCTACCATAAACGATAAGCGTAGCCGTGCTGCTGCGTCTTTTGGCCACCACGTTACGAGCCACGCAGGTGTAGTTCGCGGTGTCGGAGAGTCTGGCCTGTTTGATGATCAGATCGTGATCAATGGTGATCAGAAAGTTGGAGTCCTGCGAAGGATCGATGGCGTCCTCGTTCTTCAGCCAGTCCACCTACAGACGAGCAGGTCAGGATCATATATGTGTCCAAGCTCTGCATTAAAGTCGTGCTCCGATACAACTCTGCATCCTTACACTCAATGTACTCTCGTATTATTCTTAATCGCTCAAAAACTCCTACAAACTAGAATTTATGGCTGTATAAAAAAAAATATTTTGATTTTTGTGCCACACTCTCCTAATTAATGTGCAGAGTTCAGTATTAAACAACTACGTGCAATCAAATGGCTTTTATGGTGAAACACATTATGAAAGCTCTCCTGCAGCTACATCTATTAGCTTTTACACTTTACTGCCATCGGTTTTTATGCCACATACCAACATGTTATTTATCCACTGACACAAACTATGAAGATAAGTATTTACTTTGTGCATAAAAATCTACACTTAAGAATAATTTGATGTGCCTTTTCCGTATAATTCTTTTGCAGCGTTGCTGGTTTATGGGTGAAATAAAATAAACTGATATAATGCTGAACAGTTAAAGCAGATTAGACCATGAAACAAATAGCTTTGCTATTTCTTGCCTAAATAACAGTGTGTAATTTATCAGTGTTATGTTAAAGTGTTTTCCTTTATGGTGCCACAGTGCATACACACAGTTCTTAGAGCACCAAATTGATGTTGTGTGCAATTATTTAGGGATAAGCTGTAAAAGGCGTATATAACAAGTAAATAAAAACAACCCAAACGTGAATGCATCCGCAGAGCTGGAGGTGAGGGGTGTGGAACATACCTCAGCAGCAGGCATGCCCTCTGGGGGGCGACACTGCAGGAGCACCTCCTGCTCAAGACGCACCTCCCGCCCCAGCGGCTCCTGCTCAAAGTTCTTCCTCAGGTCTGCAAGAGGCGCACAGGTGAAGTCAGCGTTTACCCACGGCTGCCCAGCAATCGCATCAACGACACGCTCTTCATCACACACACACACACACACATACACACACACACACACACACACACACACACACAATCACAGCAAAATCCCCTCCAAAAATCAGCTGTCACTGCGATACTTTATTCCTTTCATCCCCTCGTGCAGACTGTCAATCACAGTACAAAACTCATCACCGTGGGCGACAGTGACGGAGAGCAACTACACATTCATTTGCATCCACACATGAGCTGACACTCATTTGCCCTTCCTCTTTCTCCCTCCCTGCCTCCCTCCCTTCGTGTTGGTACTGACATGCGATGCGAACATAGGCGCGGTTGCTCTTGGTGGTGCCGGCCGAGCTCCAGGCCACACACTGGCACCAGTAATCCTCCAGTCCGAACAGCTCCTCCACCTGGGTTCGAGACACTGAAATTTCCACCTCCCTCACCACCAGACCTGTGCAGGAAGACAGATAGGGAGATTAGAGGCGTTTCACTTTTCACGGTGCATATAAATAATGCAATGGCTGCAGGCCAAACGCTGTTGATGTGCACATAAAAGCCTATAGGAGCTAATGGATTATGCAGTTGCGAATGATGTTTGTAATTGAGTACGATGTTTATGTGTGTGAAAGAGCGACGTTTCCGCGCATGCATGTGTGATTACATGACGCTGTCGCCGACATGTTCTTACCCGTGATCTGATCCAGGCTCTCTCTGGTAATGTGATCGTTCTGATTGACCCATTCCCCATTACATTTGAAGTAGATCTGGGTGGCCGGCGACGCCCGACACCGCAGCTGCACCGGGCGGTTCTTCACGATGAAGGCGTCCTCCGGCTCCAGCAGAAACTCTGGGAGGGGCTCCGCTGGGGCCGACGGGAAGGAATCCGGGAGGACCTCAGCATCGCTGTAGTCGCTGCTCTCTGGAAACACCACAGATGAGGTGAAGACCTGTCAGCGTCAGAGTGACAGCCGTGTTGTTCCGCACACCTGGAGTGTGTACGTGATTGACAACATCACACATTCGCCATAAGGCAAATCTCGTAAGAGGACGTTTAAGGTGTTGACGGTTTGCGGTGTGAAAGGGCCACGGTGACATTTTCACCTCCTTGTACTGTCAGGTACCCGGTGTCTTCCAGAGGGTCCCTGCCTCTCTGCTGGGGGGCGGAGATTCTGACCTTCCGCAGACGTATCCTGTTGATCGCGCATTACTTCCTGACATTTTCAATGTGACAATTTGCTCTCTGCGATCCTGCCACGAGCCGCCCCTGCCAGGGAGGACGCTGCCTTTTTGACCTCGTCACACAAACCGCTTCATGTCAGCCTGACGGTCCAAGTCACAGCTTCAACACTAGATATTAACACTGCTAACTTTAGCGTGGATGCTCTCTGTTTCAGTTTAGATTATAACACTGAACAAGAAGTACAAGCACTCATATACTAAGTGTCTTGATTAATTTCAGACCAATGGTATAATTCTGCACATATTCACTAACAATTAAGTCTATTTATATTCTCACTCTGTTGACCATTTTCTTGATTAACCCTCTAATTACCATGGGAGCGCATCATATTTTTCTCCCAATATCTGATATCGACCGATCCATCAGCTCTCATCCTCAGAAGAAATAGTCCTGTTGTAAAGCTGGAGAGGGCGGCCTACAGCCCAGACACGGTACCAGTTGATGACATGTTGGATTAATGGAGTTCAAACAACCGCACACAGTCGCCCCTTTAGGCGATCTAGAATAGCTAATTATCTTAAACTGCATGTTTTTAGACGTTGAGACGGAGGAGGGAGAGCACATGGGGTGAGCTTCACAGACACAGTAAAGAAAGTTGGCAGAAACTATCCCTCTTGTTTTAACATAATCTATCATCCAGCTCCGTCACCTTTCCTTTGGGGGCTCTCATGAATGGTTAATGCGTCTGACCTTTTCACCGAAAGCTTATGAAAACGGTTCCAACTTAATACGCGTGACCCGGAGGACCAGACTAAAATGCAGGAACGTGATGAGGCCAGGTGTAAAAATAAATAAATGAAAGTAAACCAATTGTTTCTTTGATGCATACACACTGTGCACGTGCGAGCAGATCACTCGTTCTTCTCTCCTCACAGCATTTACACGGACACGCATGTTAAATCCCATTCTCTGCCGTGATCAGAGGAAGAAGTGGGTGGGCAAATGTGGGCTTGTCTCCACAATGAGACTTAAACCTGACAAGCAGCATTCTGTATTCCAAATGCATCGTGCCCAACTTGGTTAGTTATTCCACAACCAGGGAACAAGAGAAGCTACTTAGAAAAGCACCGTCTCCTATTTTAGGACGACGGGCAGAGAGCAGAAAGGCAGTGGGAGTCGTTTGATTCAAGAGCAGACGGCATCTTAGTGTCATCTTAAGATTCAAACGTCTGATTTCAAAAGTGACTGAAGCAGACTCCCCACCCCCCCAAGCTCAGAGCCCGGCAGTGCTGCGGTCGCAGGATGTCCAGAAAGGGCAACTGCTGCTCTGGGCCCTACAGCCATCCGGGATAAACCTGTCACTCCTAATCAGTCTCGGGCTTCCTCCACGGAGCACACCCTGGCTCCTCTCCAGTGAATTCTTCTAGAAGAAGACGTACCACCTTCTACTTTTATTCACCGACCTGTGACCTCAGGCTGAACCTCCACCACTGCATGCGTGAGTCCCCCCTCCCGCTACCGAGAGCCTGCTGCTCAGCAGTTCAAGGGGAAAGGTCTCGTCCGCTGTGGTTACACAAAGCAAATCAAAATTGTTTTGGAGATTAATTGAATAAAATTACATCTCACTGACCAGAACACAGCAAGAAAATAAAAGCAGTAATGATTGTGCGCCTGTTTTCAGGTTATATGTTGACCACAGCTGGTAAAGAGACATTTATTCATGGCTGAATGGACTTTCATGTCCACTCTTGTACTTAGTGCCACATCCTGTCAAATGAGTGCACCTATTTGTTTTTAACGGCACACTGCGGTGCATACATTAACATTTTAATCCGTAATTCTGTTCTTCTGAGTCCTGCGGTTTATCTTGAAATAACAAGGACAAAGACACATTGTTACATTACACAAAATTATGTAGTTTCCTTTCATAAATATGATTTATTTTAAAGAAGACACGTTGTGTCTGAACTCTGACCGGTGTCCACACTTTATATCACACATTGATTAAACACACTCCAAGTAAGCACAAAGGTGCAAGTGAATGAACTCAATGGGGACAATGAACGTTACAGCATCTCAAAGGGGTTTAAGCATGAATTACGTGAACTGTCGCCACCGTCTCCTGGTCCCAACTTCCCTGTTTGCTGCGTTCCTACGAAGCTGTCGCCTCCAGTCTTTTGCACTTTGAATACACTGTCAATAACCAATTGTGTCGCCCCTCCCCGCCCCTCACACTCAACTCTTTTCCCTTTGTCCGGCATTGATTGCTCGGTGTTCAAACACTGGCTGCAAAACACAGCCTGTCACTCATCAGAGAGGAGACAGAGCGGGGAAAAAAGGGGCCCGCGGAGCCAGAGAAAGACGCCGGCTCAGACAGAGACAGAATGGGAGGAAGAACTCCTGGCTAAATCTTCCCCGCACTCAGCATAAAGATGTGTATGTTTTTCTAAAGTTTAATTAAAGTACTTGTGGATTACACATGTGGGAGGCATCCTCTCTCCCTCCCTGTCTGTCTCTGACTGGGATAAGGGAGCAAAGGGGGTTTATGGAGGAACCTGTGTTTTTGGGCCAGCATGCAAACATCCATCAGAGCTCAGCAGCTGGCAATTTGTGCGGAATGGAGGAGCCTTAAAGACAATAACTCCTCACTGTGTAACACTGCAAGTCTTTTATTACTTTAATGACAGGCAGCACATAGCCAGAGAGCAAACACAGGCTCCTTTTATATACACACACGTAGACACGCGATGACAGCCTTTGTTTATACAAATGTACGCCGGATTTTCACCCACTCGTGTTCACATGCAGCACGCTTGTCTTGGTGCACGGCTCTACGTGAAAGAGGCGCCCTCTGCCAGGACAGATGTGAGGAATGAGGACAACGTGGACCAAAGACAGGTCAAGAGACACTGGTAGACAAGTGGAGAGGTGAGAAAATGACAGTGTCGCACACGCTGAGACACACACACACACTCAGTGCAGGAGTGCTGTAATAGCAGAGGAGGAAAATGAATCACAGCAGTGTCTGTCATTTTCTCAGCCTGCGACTGTCAGACCGTCTCTCTTGTTCTTTCTGCCCTCTGTCTTTCTCCAGCCTTTATTTTCTTCTACCTTTCTCTCTCTATTTCACTCACACACACACACACACACACACACACACACGCACAGAGTAATTTCTTTCGGCCCAGCACCTCCAGCAGGGGCGGAATCTCAAGCATCTGTACTTTGTCATTACCTTTGCGGTTAGTCATAACTGGCCTCATTTGGTGCACGCAGAAAAAAGCTGTGGGACGTGATGAAGAAAGACAAGATGAGCAAGAAGGAGAAGAAAGAAAAACAAAAGGCAATGGTCAGGTTGTGTTTTAAGATCACACATCTCTTTTCCATCCATCAGTTCAAAGGAACGGGCCAAGAACGCCACAGCATCCCAGCTCCTTCCTTCCGCTTTCCAGTTTGTTATCTGACACGGCAGAGCTTTTTCTTCATCTCCCATAATGTTTGTCGGCTTTTCCCCTCCTGCCTGCTGGATTCAAAGCCATAGCGCAGCTCCAGCAGACTTCAAATGACATCCTACAGCCTCAAAAACAAACACAGAGGCACAGAAAAAGGAACTGTAGCCCACAGCCATCAGGCTCAACCAGTCCACCGAGCCCACTCAGGAAAAACAGCTGTAAAACCCAGAGAGTCAGATATGACGGCACCGCTGGAGACAGAGTGGGAGGAGAAGGCCAGTAAACAGAGTGATCAGCCATCATGAAACATTGACTGGCTGACCATATTCATCATCACACCCAATCTAACACATTAGCATCCTTTCTGAGGAAGCCCTGAGGTGAAAGCGTGCATGCCGCACAGGAGAATCTGGTCGAAACAACACAGAGATGGATGGTGGGAGAGTCTCCCCTTGCCTTCCTTAGAGGACAATTATAGTAAATGATTGATATTCAGAATGACCTCATCCTCATCTGCCTGAAAGCCACATGACAAGACGGGGGAGGAGATGGAAAAGATGGAGTAAAATGACACCACAACTGGCAAAATAATGGGGAACGTCAAAATTTTGACAGCTAATTTGATTTTTTTTTTCCAAACAAACGCTGGAAAGTGTGAGGTGGACAGTCCGAGAGTGTGTGTGTGTGTGTTGGCTTCAGGCAGGGCATGAAGTGACAGAAGTGCAGGTTGGAGCGGCACGGCCTCACTTCTCACGTCAACAAAGCCGATGGGGTGTGAGGAGTCATGTAGTTCATCCATCTGAACACACACACACACACGAGTATGAGCCGTCCTTCTGAGTGCAGGCGGGAAGGAAGATTTGTCATCTATGGGGGAGATGTCATTAATTCACCAGTGACTAACAGACATGCCATTATTTCCATTTCTTCACTGTAGCTGCTGAGCAGACCGACATGCTTCTGCGCCTCTCTGTTCTGTCTGAAAGACGTGCACCTGCTGAGGATCTACAAAGGTCTCTGTGCTCCCAACCACAGCCTATTCTAATTTACCTGCAATTCACGTTAATGGGATGCTAATTGCTCATGCATTTACATGCATTCGCGAGGTTAAAGTGAATCACATACCAAATGAGGGAAACTGCAACATCAAAGATTGAAAGAAAAAATCAAAAGCAAGGTTGTTTTTTTTTAATCTATTACTTGACCATTATGAGTTGGAGTGCCAGAAGTGGATATTTACACAAGAGTATATCAGTGAGGACTGTGAGCTGGACAGCAATAGTCTGATTTGTATGTAGAATCCTCTGGTAGTGAGAGAACAGAGTGTATGAATTGAACACCTGTCGACATCCTTCACCTAAAGTGTCGAAGAACCAACAGTGGTTGCCGAGGAACAGAACGGAGATTTGCATGCTTGCATCCACAACAATTTCCAGTTTTGCACTGGTATTTGAAATATATCACTTATACTACGAAAGGCGTCGATGAAGCCGTTGAGTAATATTAAGCTGCGGGCCAAACCGCAGATTATTACTCTAAAATTATTATACACTGAAGAAAGCAGAAAAGAAATAAGAAATAAATAAAACCTACACAGGCGTGTGTCGTGTGTAGGGAAGCTTTTTAGAGGAAATCTTAGATTCGGTCATTATTTTTTCTTTGCAATCAGCCTGACCTTAACTGGTCCCTACCATGTAAAACCAAAAATGTCAACCAAGAAGCAAACGAACCTCTGCTCATGCTGACTTCAAGAACTCGAGAGATTCTTGTTGAAATGCCGCGGCAGTGGAAATGTTACACCTTTGATTGGTTCCAACATGTGAGTGAAGGCCAATGGCCATTCCTGTGATGTGTGATATGCCCCCCAGATATGAGCACAAGTGTTATCATTGATTCTGCACGGTGAACGCAGGTAAAAATTTGATTTGGGGGATAAAATAAAATAAAATAAAATAAACAGTGGATGCATCTCCTGTGCCGTGCATTCACACGTGCATGTGCAAAACACAGACAGGGGGGAAGTGACAGAAAAAGCAGCTTTACGGAGCAGGTGATGGAAATTCATAGTGACAGAAATGCTTCCCATGTCCATCCACGTCTGGGTGGTTGGAGGAGGAAGAGCGCGTGCCTGCGGACATGGTCTCACACGTGCACGCACCAGCAGATGCAGGGACCTGCAACTCCTCATTTAGAGATGAGCATAAATAGTGTTATCCCACACAGCTGCAAGGTGTTGTTACACTACAGCCCTCTAATTGAGGAATCAATGTGACCTGCCTTTCTTAGGACCACTCAACCTTCTGATGATTTTTCCCATGAGTCCTTGGCGTTATAACAGCACTTTGAGCACCTTTTTGAATGTTTTGCCAAGGGAGAGATATAAATACAGAAACACATAATCTGCCTTCATGGCTCCAGACATCAAATTTGGATTTGGATTTGAATGCAGAGGGATTTCAGTATGGTGCCACTCTATACTTGAAACGTGTGTGAGAGAGGTGTGGCAGTGAGCAGGCTATATGGATTATACTGCATCTACCCCCGTGTGTGCAGGGGACATCCCACACTTTGTGAGCTTCTGTGACTGTGTTTTTGAATGTGTGGGTGAGTGTGACTGTGGAAGTGGGAGGGCTAAGAGGATTTACACTTGTGCTGTACTTTAGCTGTGAACCCACAGCTGCCACTGCTGCGTCTGAATAAAAGGATTGCGTCATTGCGTAGAATGCTCACCTACACAGCTAGGGGGCGCCACCCCTGCAGGGCTCATTAATCATTGCCCATCAAAAATCAGCCCTGTGGTGTTTGTATGTGCCCTGACAACCACCTAGTGCATGGGAACACGGGCAGGCACAAGCAGCATCATAAATCACTATCAAAGGCGAAGAAGAAGGGGGGGGGGGGTGACGAGACATTTTGGAGGAGGAAGAGGGTCTGGCGGAGACGGTGCATCGTGGGTGAGACAATGTTTTTACCCATTATCCTCTCACAATTACAGACCAATGTCAAAACTATTACTGGGAGGTCAAACTCATGACAGAGTGGGTCTCTTCTTCCTCTGTACATGTGTGTGTGTGTGTGTGTCTGAGTGTGAGAGAGAGAGAGAGAGAGAGAAAGAGAGAAAGAGAGAGAGAGAGAGAGAGAGATAATATGTGTTGATCATAAGGCAACAACATGATGCTGCTCCACCACTGAGCAGTTGCTTGATGAGAGTTGGGTAAATCTATCCAGAGTGGCTGGTTTCCATGGTAGGTACTCCTCTAGAGGCCCGAGCACGCATGCACACACACACACACACACACGCACACACACCTCTCTTCATCTCTCTTTCTTCAGTACCTAACTCCCTTTGTCCTATTTGCAAGTCTTGTTGCAGATCTGTCCTTCATTGTCCCCAATTATGTTTGACTGCACGCGCGCACACACAAACACACACACGCACACACAGAGTGTGTACACATGTACATAGAGTGAATAGGTGAGCAGTACAGTGGGATGAGTGTTTGGAAGCTGGGGCTGTTTAAATGGGAGTAATTACATGAGAAGATGAGCTGCATTCCTTCCTGAGGGCAGGCTGATTACAGGCCTCTCCTCTCTGGGCCCCTGTAATTACCCACTCTTCTCTGTCCCCCTCCTCACCTCATGCCTCACCCTGCGTCCCACTGTATTTGCGCTGGCTCTGCTCTGCCTCACCGGGCTACAGTTGCGTTCGCCCCCAACCCGCTGTCCTGCGATCCACCTCTCTTCCCGGTTCTGCAGCACTCCACATCCCTTCGGTCCCAACGGGACTCTTCAGACCTCTTTGCTGCTCCTTGGGCTGATTGTTCAGGTTGTAAACCACAGAGTCACATGAAAAGATCATTGAGAGGAAGAACCAGGCTGACCTCCACACCCACCATCCTTGGCCTTTTCCACAATTTTAACTGGAAATAGACCTAATCCAGTAATTGTCCACCTTTATCTTAACAAATGAAGAAACCACATAATTAGGTGAGAGGTTATGCTCCAATACCATCCAGCACTGCCGAGTCTCATTCCCTTCCTCTGTCAGTCAGTCAGTCAGTCAGTCAGTCAGTCAGTCAGTCAGTCAGTCAGTCAGTCAGTCAGTCAGTCAGTCAGTCACATATACCTTTAAAAGTGGAGCTGGGGTTGCACTTATGACCTCACACACTTGACAACACATCTTAACAAAACCAGTAAGTCAAGCCCAGTGATCGGTTCCAGTAAGTCTGGAGCCAGTTGAATTGCACACCTCCCTTCAAACATCACCAGCCAACCGTCTGAGTCCCAGCTAACCTTTCATTTGTGTTCAGGCACGTATTCAGCCTGACTGCCATTTTACCGTGTGTCCATGAATGTTACAAAACACTTCTTTGTTTAAAAGGTCTGAGCCGGTTAGCCTGTGATGCTTCCAGCCTCCCTTTTCAGGTGAAAACTAGGATTGTGAATCACAATATATGTGTTTTTCCGACAAACTGACACAACAACAATGGCTCTAGTTGACAAAAGGCTGGATCGAGAGTATTTTGGTCGGGGAGGTGGGGGGGGTTTGGTTAAAAAGCTGAAAAGTGGTTGAACTAAATCCTCACAAGGGAAAGATGGGTAGATTAAAAATGAAAAGTCTCAGTGTGTGGCAGCAACATGACTACAGAGAACAGACAGAAAGGTGACGGAAATAGATCCAGTCAAAGGGACAATGTCAGGAAAAGAACATGAAAATGGGAGAGGGGGGGAATAAGGACGGGCCAGCGCATAATGTAGGTGATGATGGAGGGAGGGATACAGGAAGTAAGATGAGGGCGATAAATTACAGGACTGTAGGTTTTGCTGTAAGTAGGTAACTATGCAAGGAGTGAGGGAGAAGGAGGGAATGAGGATATGTGGATGGGAAAAAGGAGAGAAAAAGATAAAGAGAGACAGAAACACTCCCAGGGTGCAGTTCAAGTGCTTCTCCTGATTGGTATATGTGTTTGTGTGTGTGTGTGTGCGTGCGTGTGGGCATTGGCTATGGTTGCCAGGATTGTTGGTGCTGTAAGAGACGCCTGCTGCTGTAATGTGTTATGACAGGGACTGATTCTTGTGACTAAATGCTTTGGCAGGAGCGCTTCTGTGTCATGCTAATGAACAGATGAGGATCTGAGCCGGATTGACAGCAGATCGACAGCCTGCGAGTGTGATCTCTCACACCCAAACGCAACATGTAGGGACCGAAGAGCGGACCTGGCTCCGTCGCGCGACACTACGACAAAGACTTTCCCCACTTGCAGACAGCTCGTTCCCTTGCCAACATGACAGGGTGATAAACAAGCAAACACACAGGAATATCAAAACATGCGCGTGCAGCGAAGCTTAAGAACGCCCCACAAACACACTGGCGTCATTCTGTTCTTTCATTGCGTCCCCTTGCGTCAGAGAAATCCCTAGATGTGCAACAGACAGCACTGTTGGCCAGTGTGTGTGTGTGTGTGTGTGTGTGTGTGTGTGTGTGTGTGTGTGTGAGAGAGAGAGAGTTAGGTTATTCTTACATTTGGCCAAAGCATCTGCTCTTTGCTAGTTTGAAAATGATATTAATTTTTTTTTTTTTAATAGAGAACCAAAGTTAACCCTGTTTGAAAGCGAAGGTCTTTTAAAGTTTGCTCTGACGGCAACGTCCTAAAATAAAAATTACCATGACAGGAGACAGATAGCGAGAGGAGACAGTACAAAAGACAAGGCAGAAGGGGGAAAAAATGATTAGGGCACTAATAGGCAGAAAATCCATGTTGGAGGAGATAGATGACGAGAGGTGATGTGGAGAAAGCAGAGGAGGACAAATGGAGGAGCAGAAAATAGAGGTGGGATTCAATCTCCTCACCCCGCACAACTCTTCCTCTTCCTTCTTCTTGCAGAGTTGTGCAGAAGCTAACAAGTATTTTATCCCTTTGATCCCTTCCCTTCACTTCCCTTGAACCTCAATTCATCGTCCTCTCAAAATAAATTTGCCTGCTGACTCAGGCACACATGCTCGAACCACCCCCAAGAGGAGCAAAGCTTTCTAAACCTCAACTTTAACCAGGCTAAATCTGCACTTCCCTGTTCGTGCTAACCTGCGATCTCTGTCCTCGCTGTTGTTTTGTGCTTAATAGTCCTTGAGCTGTTTCCCTCCCAATCCCAAAGCAACCAACAGAACACTGAGGGAACTCAAACTTCAGCAGAAAAAACCCCACACCACAGGGAGCATCAGTAAATAGGAGTGCTCTGCCATAAATAAAACAACTTGTATTGACAATCTCAGCTGCTAGAAGATTATGAAAAACAGTAAACAGGAACTTGAATGAGGACGTTGTCACCTCTGCAAAGTTAGCTACACCCTGAGCGTCCCGCGTCTCTCTATAATCCTAAATCTTGTTACGCTTTGGGTCAAACGATTGGTTTCCGTCTCGTGGGGGATGAGTCAGCGTTCACGCATCAATCATTCATGAGGCTTTGTTTTCTGACGCATCTCTAAGGAGGAGAGCTACTCTTCAGCGAAGCCGCAGGAACGCGTCCGTCGACCAGCGGTTGGACCGGACGGACCAGAATGGAAACGAGGACGCCCCAGAGCCTTCGGCCATAACCGGTATGACTGGAATGGAGGGGATGGCGGGGACGAAGAGTGGCGATGAAGAGGGCATGACTGTGATCCCCTCGGCAGACACAGACAGAAGCAACTACGAGACATAAAGCCTTCCTATGTGGGTGTAAGATGAATGGGATGGAGACGGATGGATGGCAGGAGTGGCAGCACGTCACCCACCAGACGCCCGGGGCCAATGCAGGCCGAGTGTGACGCCGGATGGCCAGAGTACCACACCGTGACGATAATGATGACAGACTTTTTCCCAATCTCTCGGGCGTCTTGGTGTCCTCTCCTCGTCCCTCTCCTCCTCTTCCTCCTCCTCCTCCCGCTGGCAACATGGTGCTTTGATCCACACCCTGACCGCGTGTCCTCCGTTGGCTTGGCTTTAATCGCATCAGCGAGCAAAGTCCCCTGATCCTCCAAACCCCTTTTGTGTAGACCTCAGAAATCAACTTTGAGATCTTTCTTGAAGTCCCACCCTCAGCCGTTCATCGATCGACGTTTGTGATATTCGCTTTATCCAAAGGGAGATCATCTCTGGTCACCGTCCCTCCTTCTGAAACTTTCCCACTCGGTCACGTCTGGCGTTAGCCTCGAACCAGCCAACAAAGCTGTACGGTGATAAAGTCAAACTGAATAAATCCATTGAAATGGTGGAAGAGCTGATTGGATGGTCACCTTTTCATGTAACTCCGACAACCTAAATCGTCATGCCAACAGGTGTCAGGATTGCTTCCTTGGGGCATCAGACCTTGTCTGTTTTACGTTTTGTTCTTGTTAAATTTCACTGCTTTTCTTTCCCCTTTTATTTTACCCCTAAAACTTTGACTCAGGAATTTTAAACTCATTCAATGTTCATTATTTAGCCCAAACTGTGGTAAGTGGTCACTTAACTTGTGCTTCAATCATCCATTCTATATTATTTTATGCTGTTTAATAACTCAACTGGCTGTCTTTATTAGACAGTTATGAAACATTTGTTGCTTTCTGTTATACTAAATGTAATGTGCACATGTTCACAATGTGTCTGAAGCTCATATTTCGGCTCAGACACAAGCAGTGTGTAGATATCAAACTGTTTTAGAATCAAACGTATAACTTCTGGTTGCTGTCCTCTTACTTTGGGCTAATGCCAGTGGAGAAGGGGTCACATGGCAGTGGGTCTAATGGACAGCAGGGCATTCTCTCTGTCCCTAATCCTAATGGCCCGGCTGCCCCCAACCCAGCACTCACCAACTCGCCGCTTCTCTCTCACGCTGCCTCCCAGCGCCACTGTTCTGTTTTTACTGTACTTTTCTCTTAACTGTGAAGACGCGTGTGTGTTCAATATGGCCTTTGGTGTGTGAGTGTGGGTGGGTTATAGTGGCCTAACTGGCTTTGGCTTCACCCAGCATGGCAGCCACGCTGGTTAAGAGGTTTGTGTATCCCATTAAGACGATGAAGAGGCCTTTCATCAGCGCTCTCCCTCCGGCCGGGTGCTGACGGGGGCTTTACCTTGACAAGCTTCCTAAACATGAGGCAGCACCTTGCAAAGAGGTCCACAGGCAGAAGGCCCATCCTGGAGAACGCTACACAAAATACACACAGGAGTCAGCGCACAAACACGATTTTTCACTTCTAATTTTGTACCTTGCTAACATTAGCCAGTAGAGGCTAGCGTAAAAGGAGGACAGAAGAGTGGAAGAAAAGTCCTGACAAGTCCTGACTAGAACTTGGATCTATTTTTAATCAGTTCCACAGAAGGGCTAATAGTGTAATGACCGTTAAGGGCTGTCCAGACGGGCACAGTAATTTTTCAGGAGAGGGAGAGTGGGAGGAAGACGACACGAGTGTAGAGGAGGAAAAAAATAGACAGGGAAAGAGAGAAGGAAGACAAAGACAAAGATTAAGAGGGAGAGAGCTACCAAGAAGGGAAAAGTAGAGGCGAAAGAGATTGATAAAGACAGAGAGGGAGTGGGACTGGTGGACGGAAGCCACAGGAGCCAAGATGACCTGGATTCATGGGACAAGTATTGATTACCTGAGGATGAAGTGCCAAAGACAGAGCTCTGCTTAGAAACTAGATAAATGCACTCACCCATAGAGACCTGGAAACACACGTGTGTGTGGAACACAAACAGGAGATCCACATCTCACTGTGCCAGCCGCTTCACTTTAATTCGGGAAATGTGTCTGCAACTCAGCTGCTTAATCCACAGCTATGAAGGAAAGTGGGCTGGTGCAATAACATGTATGTCAGGTAAGATGTGGAAATGGATCCGAAACAAGAACGCACCCACATCATATGTGGAGATTATATAACCTGATGAGATTTAGGCTCTACAGGGGAAATATGGGGCAATCAATGTATGAGATGTTAATGCCCCATATGCATGTGCATCACAGTTAGGAGCTTCTCCTTATTTGTAGTCTGGATTACTCTGTTTCACACAGATTAACTTGGTATAATGGATTTGGGAGTTTAGAGCTTATGAGCCGTTCAAGACTGGCAGCACAATAAAATGAAACAGGTAGGACCTGCCAAACAGCCAAATCTCTTTAAAGCTTCAAATGCAGATGCAAACATGAAAACATCTGCAGAGACAAAGGTAGCGCTCGCAGGAACTTTTCAGAACAGAAGTTTTGGAGCTTCTTTCTCATTTGGGGGGGTTGCAGAAGTGTGCAAAAACAAAAGAATATCAGCGCTAAGACGATCCAGCGGAAGTTACCGCAGGTTTCTGTTGGAGCTGCATGTTGGCGCAGCGTCACCTCAGGGCACAAACTCACCATTCGAACCTGGACAGAGCGGCTCTAGAAACATACGAGCGATAAAACCGGAGAGAGAAGAAATGAAAATACTTTTGTTTTGGCATTTTTAGACCTGGTTTATATTCCGTTTTGAGTGTTAAAATGATCTGCTCATTCCAATTATTATTGTCACCACATTTAAGCTTTGCTAAAAAAATAACAACAATCCAACCAGCAGAGAAATTACCTGCTGAGTCTTTAGGACGGAAACCCAGCGGAATCCCTGCTGACAGCAATAACCCTCAACATGAAACACCCCCCTCACACTGGAGAAGACCCTGGAATATTTAAAACAGAGATTCATAAATTGGGTTCAAAATCTAAAGCATTGTGACAAGTGAAAACACTAAATAAGTTTCTTCCTTTTGGGCTTTTTAATAGTAGCCACAGCAACAGCCGTGCGGGACTTGGACGGCTGCTCGGTGCAGGAAAGCAGAAGAATAGAAGTGCTTGACCCTCATAATGCTGCAGTCACTTAGGTCATTTGTGAAGCACAATGGCGGCCTGTGGACATAAAGGTGTTTATATCTCGGCCGCAATTTACAATTTCTTCAGCATGACTGCATTCACAAGTTCTATTTTCCTCACCAACAAAGAACCGGCTTTCAATATCTGTGTGTGTGTGTGTGTGTGTGTGTGTGTGCGTTGTGTGTTTTCCCAGACAGGAAGCGCTGCAGAACACACGGTCGGGCTGCATTTGAGCGGTGGGAAAGATTACGTAAATCATACGACATGTCTGTGTGGTTTATTATGTTCAACATCAGATGGCCAACAATAAGATTGGGGCTGTTTGAATAGATAACACGCTGGCACAAAAAGAGAAAAAAGAAAACAGGGAATGACGGATGCAAATGTAATGAAAATGTGTTTGCAGCAAGGAAACAGAAGCACACCAGAATTAGATAATAATAGTCTGTATTTGTTCTATTTTCTGTTATTAAAGTACATTATCATTCATTTTTTTAGTCCACTGTGATGGTTCCACTTCTGTTTCTTAACTCCCACATTATTTGCTGAATGCAAAGTAGGAGGTCAAAGGTCTTCGGTAACTCTACATTGCTCACGTCTTCCCTTTTGGGCTTTCTCTCCAGAGGACACTCATAATAAGGCGGCAAAAACATCCCCACTAGCCTGACAAGTCATTTTACTCATAAAGAGCAGCCTCTCTTTAATGAATTTTTGATCCATGGAGGTTTTATGTTTTTTTTATGTTTACACAAGCAGAGAAGACGAGTGTTTCCAGCGAGAGAAACTAACAGAGCACAAGGACGACTAAACCCTAAAGCTAGAGAAGTTTTTGCACCAAACCAACACTGGACAAAATATCTGCTGTTATTAATTCTATATTTAGTTTTGTTTACATATCTAAGTTATGACTGAATGCAGCTGAATATGAGGAGTCTCTCAGGCTTTAGAAGCTTTATCTACTGGAATGATAATTGTGTTTTCTGTGATTTACATTTTGGTAGCAAATACAAATAAGGTCCTTAAAACGACCACATTAATGTGCGAGACACCGCCTGTGGTCGTTCTCATGCCCGTGGAGCCACTAAAAATAACACCCATCAACAGAATGACACAGAAAGTCAGCACGAAGGTGAAAAATCGGGATTGTTAGCTGAGCAGAAGAGGTAATTTTAGACTTGTCAGATACATCATGCAGACTCGTCTGAGCCTCGCCGTGTTCTGAGGTGGTCCGCATAACAAGGTGTGGAGATCAATAGCATCCATTGACCAAGGTGCAGCTCATCTAATCCTCTGCTACGCGCAGGAAGGAGCGGGACACACACCTGAACCTCTGAGGGCGAGCACAATAATGAAATGTACTTTGCAGGCCAAGTCAATGTCCACCAGGGATGGTTCCCACACTCGCTTTAGCTCCTCCATCTCCCACATATGAAGGCATATCCTCACCCACCACCCTGCGTCCCTGAAATCACACGTGTGATTACAGATCGGACAATAAGACTCAGGGTCACTCAGAAGCAGGAATAGATACGCATTCTCTTTCTGTCGCTAACTCATTGATTGAGCACCTCGGGGCAGCATCACAATAACGGCGCCTTGTCCCTGAACCTCGGTGCAATTCTATAATTCATTTTTACTGAGAGCAAGCGGCCCTGCAGGATGTTAAGTGCAGATCATGCATATCTGAGGGACCATCTGAGAGTGAGACGGGGCTTCCCAAAGCCGCATTCACTTTTGCCTTTTGTTCGGCAGCTTTACTTATTAAAGCCTCACGTTAATGAATCATTGAGATTTTACATTTTGAAATGTTTTTTTAAGCTAAACTCTTACAAAAGCAGAGCAAGAATGGAGCCACCGTGCTGCAGATGTTGTGGTGATGTTGCTTTTATTCCGAGCTCGCTGCGATTGTCGTGCACACATCATTATTTATTCATGGTCATTTGGAGATGGAGCAAAAAGCAGATGGTGCTTAAACACTGTCTTGAAAATGCTAAATAAATATCTGAATATTAAATTGTCGGGGAACTTTCAGGCTGACACGGCAGCTATAATACAGATGGAGCTCCAACTTTAGCTGTTTGCATATTTTGGAGATCATTAACATGAGATCAGGCTGTTTGACTTTAAAAACGAGTTATTGACTTTTAACCTTCTACCTTTAGTGTTCTGATATCGGCAAATCAAAACCACGAAGGAGGGTTTATGTTATGGCAGTCAACCAGGGAATACTGTATTTGTACAAGCAGCAGAACTGTTTTATTCCTCTCTCTTTGTTTTTTCATCCACTTCCCCAAACCGCAGCTATCTAGGCCAACGGTCAGCAGTTTTAATCAATTTTCCAAATGTAAGAACACTCCCAGCAGGACAGTAGGGAATGAACATTGCAATAATAATAACACAAAATCTAATCTGAATTATGCTCTAAAGAGATTAGGTCAGAATAATCCCCAGAATAAACACAGGCGCGGAGGAGGGGGCGCCACTTGTGATCAGATGCAGGGAGGAGAGTTGCAGCGTACATGTGTAGATGTTTTTGGTCCTGATGGGGGGATTTGTGGAAAGTTGTGTTTGATTTTGGGTGTAAGAATGATGAGGGTGTTTATTTTGGGAAATGAGAGTCTGCTGGGGACTCACACAGAGTGCTATTATTAAAGTCTTATAAAATGCTTCCTATTGCCTGATCAAACACAGAGAAATTCCCTCAGTGTGATGGATTTCTGAACAACCCCAGACAGAAATTCCTATGGAGGATATTCATTTCCAGGTGGAATCCACGCTTATTATAGTCAAGTAGTTATATTCTGAACCGCATAGAAATACATTAATATTGTAGTAACAGTAGTCGTGGTTTGTATTCAGCAGCATGCAATGATTCAGTCCTCTAAAGCTGTGGACACAGGAGAGTCAATCAATGACAAACTGGAAGCTGAATCGTACAAGCGTGTTCAGGGCAGGGTCATTTGATTTTAGCTGATTTGCTGAGATCCCAGCAGGGTTTCGGCTGTGGCCTCCCTGGTGCTGACTCTGTGCGCTGAGGGTTCAGGGATCAGACCACAAGGTCAGCGGCGCCTTTCTGCTGAGCAGGCTATTGTCCCGCAGCTGCACGGCCACACATCTCCCAGTCTATTCACAGTCTATTCAGCAACTCGGGCTAAGTGCATCGGAGGACTCCGGACTATTGTCCGATGCCAAGACTGTTTGAGCTGCACGAGAATATTCACTTCATCTCCTGGTGGCTTCAGAGAAACTGTTAAGTCTGCGTGAA
This sequence comes from Takifugu rubripes, assembly GCF_901000725.2. Lineage (NCBI taxonomy): Eukaryota > Metazoa > Chordata > Actinopteri > Tetraodontiformes > Tetraodontidae > Takifugu > Takifugu rubripes. Next base: position 15,016,182 of record NC_042288.1, read on the forward strand.
TGGGGGCGGATTTACACACACCCAAAAAAAACAAAAAAAAACATGTTAGAGGCATTCAGGCTGGCTCCTGTTCACAAACACGCTGCCGCTTGACCTCATCCGTGATCCTTGCAGCACGTCAAACCACACTGTATCGCCTCTGTTTGTTCGCTGCACACACAGCTCAGAGCTGCACTCAGAAGACAGAACACTTGTCTTCTCCAGCCATGGCAACCATTACTGTCTATCTATGCTATATATTTGCAAGCATGCTATGATTGCGTTATTGTTGCGATACAAAAAACACATTAGAATGCCGAACTATCCACAGCAAGGAATTACGAGACAAGCAGTGTCGCTGGCAAATGATCAATTCTCACAGGGTTAGGCGAGAGTATGATCATAAACACAAAATGACCATATCACACTCAATAAAAAAGCCATCTGGAAGCATCAGCACTTCCATGCTCCAAATTAAGTCGGAGTGCAATGACTTTTTCATTTAAAGTGCCTGGAAAGGGCGCCGTTATTACCCTCCAGGTTCATTGGGCCAATTAGAGGTTGCACCAATACCAATGCAGGGCCATAATAGCCCACCTTTTTCTATAATTGCTCAGCGCCATGACTCATGGGCCAGATTGGAATCTTGGCCTGTAAACGTGTTCTGATTATGCGTTATTATGCGTTATACTTAAACCGAATGGGGGAGCGGCCGACTTCGTTCCCACGGTGCTGGAGATGTGTCGAGCATGTGTTTGTGTCACAGGTTCCATTGAAAAAAACTCAACTGGTGATACCACTTATTAGGCCTCCATAAGTGGCAGGTAAAGACAAGGGCCTGGTGGTGGATCAAAGGCTGTTAAAAGTCTCCACCTATCAGGAGGTAGTTAGGGGTAGGTGGGGGGGGGGGGGGGGGGGTTGTTTGTGGAGACAGACGCCCTCATCCAGGATCTTTCTGTGTAATTACACGCCACAGAAGACCTTCATTCCTCTCTTCTTCACAGAGAGAGATGAAAGACAAGAGAGACAGGGGCATGTAATCGCTGCTCTTGCTTTAGGGGGCGGGGGGGGGGGGGGTGAGGGACACATAGAGTAGAAGGACAAAAGGACGGTGAGTGGTGGGGTTTTAATAAACCTCCTCTGTCTCTTGTTTACAGAGCCTCGCCTACTGCTCTCCCTCGCTCTTTCTCTCTTTCTCTCTCTCTCTCTCTCACACACACACACACACACACACACACTCCACATCTTTGACTGAACCTTCCATTATTCTCAGTTTTCAGGTCTTTGCCTCAGGACAGATGTGTAAATTGTTGTGCTAATGTAAGGCCCACCACAGAGAGCTTGAGAGGGAAGGACAACTACACACTTCGCTCCACTGTACAGCTGTCACTTAGGAGAACATAAAGGAGGCCGCTGCAAGCACCCGAGTGCCCACAGGAACACTCACAGCATGTCTGCACAAACACACACACACAGACACACACAGTCACACACAGACACACACACATGGGGGTACTTGGAGAAGAGTGGGTGAATGTTGAAATGCACATATAAATGTTCTGTTTCTTTCTCTCATTCACGTGCTCCATGAAGCCCAGGACAAATAACCAAATAAATAAAGCACAAAGGGCTTTTCCACTGTAAAAAAAAACAACAACCAAATAAACTCAAGACATTTTTCCATTACAAGCTTTATCTACTCTAGAATGGCAGAAGAGGGCCGAAACACCCGAAAGGCACCTGTTGATAATCTTCTTTTGCTTCTGCGGCGGTGCTAAGATGGTAATCTGAGGAAAGTGCATTGTTATATAGTTTGGCAGCATCTGTTGTTTACAAAAATGATGGCACCCATCATCTTCAGCACCTATCTGTGACAAACACCAGGCAGCAGATAAACCCAAAACAGGCAATTCACCAGCATTTCTACCTTAAATAATCCCCACCAGATATCCACAGAGCTGGTGACCAACAGCCAGCGGGGGTGAGAAAAGTGTCCAAACCTGATGACTGTTGGACTAATCCGTGTTGCTTGCAAAACACATTTATAAAGCCAAAAGACGTTGAAAGAATAAACGGAAAAAATGTCCAAATTTTGTTCTCTTTTTAAATTTTCATTTCACTGTGTTGTACAGAAAAAATAATCACCTTAATTAATTTGTGCTGTATGCCTGTCTGACAGTTCTGAGACCCCCTAAATGGTACATTTGTCCAAGAATCTGCCCGTCCATCTGTCCATCACCCTGGCTCTCTACATGAATTCCCAGCATTTGTATTTATTTGGCTGCGGAGGAGGACTGAAGGAGCTGAGCGCAGCCAGAAGATTGAAGTTAGACAGAGAGACACCGCATAATATTTAATGACCCACTATAGCTATACCTATTCATTGCTCCTGGCAGCACTTTGAAATGCAAAGGAAATGGTCCCCTGTTAAAGAAATTACACCATGATGAATCCGTCAGCAGGAGCATGACTACATGAAACATGTTCCTCCTTCATCTGAGGAATAATGATGCAAAGAATTCTTTGATTTAAACAACAAAAAAAAAGCTTTAAGCTGAGGCAGGATCCCGGATTTAAAAACAAATTGAAGCCCATCTGATTAAAATGCATGTAAAGGGCTGAGGAAGGGACCTTATACAGACGCACACACCCACCACATATCCACACACGGTCACACACAAAAGCAGAGGAACCCAAAGTTAATGAACCCTCACCGGTCCGCATGGCTGTCCATCTGCTTTCATAATCCCCATAAACAGCACTGCCCAGCCAGTCAGCCAGCCAACACCCCCAACACACACGCACACTCTCACACACACACTCACAACTACGTTTTTACGCACAAATGTCATCTGGAAAAAGCCTCTTAAGGACAAAACATGCACGCGTATGTTAGTGAGTGTGTGTGTGTGTGTGTGTGTGTGTGTGTGATCAGGGAAAGGTGAGTTTAAGGTCGGCTCCGGAGCCCATCTGGTCAAGAGCAGGTAAGAGGCTTGGAACACACCCCCTGCCACTGTTGGTGCCTGTGTGAGCTCATACACCTAAATCTAACCTTAATTACATGCAGGTACATCTGTCGCGTCAGACCCCCCCCCCTCCCCCCCCACACTTCACACATGTCCCTCATATGAAACGATCCCTCATCCTGCAGCCGCAGAACGCCTGGTGGCATTTTCGACGTGCACAGCACACACCTGGGACGGTGACTGAGCGCGGGCGATAAATCGGGCTCCCTGCTGTGCAATCAGAGCAGCTGCCAGAGTGAGGGCGATGGGTGCAGGGCAGAGTGCTAGATTGTGTCTGGGTGCGTGACCCCGCAGTGACCCACGCAGGAAAGGGAGCAATAATGCATCTGGCATTGCATCACGCGCAGTGATCGGCGGGACTTGATTAAGATCTGCGTCACTGAATATTTGCTGCGTGAGGATCCCAGTCGGAGCCAACGGAGGAAACGTCCAACTTCAATGAAGCAGTCGGGGATGATTGCAGGAGTTACAGGGCGGACGGGGGCAAATCTCGTTTTTTGCTTTTTTCTTCGCTTCGCTTTTTGCTGGGCCTGTGATCTAAGAGAGAGCAGGAATGGGGGATTACTGCCCCTCCTCTGCGTGTTTGTATGTGTTGGCATATGTCTTGGGGATGAAGCCAGATACTGCATAGCTGACATTTCCTTTTGGTATCATATTTAAAGCTCAGACTGACGAGAAGGGAGGAGAGGAAGTGAAAAGACGAAAGGCAAAGGGAAGCAAAAGCATGGGAGATTAGCCCAGTAAAAAGTGCTCTTTCTACTTCTGATAAACTTAAAGGGATAGTTTGGCCCAAAATATAATAATAAATACGTACATGTTAAATAATCAGTTTCTGAGTCTACAAAATCCTTACAGAGTTTCAGACATTGGACTTTGCAGCCAAATCCAAACAAACTGAAATCATTTGAGAGCACTTCTTCATTTGTTACAGGAAAAAACAAACCCATCTAACACCTTTAATTGCAAACATTAGACTTTGAATCAAAACTACGACTTTTACGATGTTTCCTCCATTGTCTTTTTGTGAGCCAGCACCACATTTACACTGTGTAGGCAGTCACAGTTCTTGGTGATCACATGGAACAGAATTAGAATAAAGAGAATAAAAGTGTATATTTATGCTAAACGCATGACACAACTGGTGCCATTTCCAGACGAATGTGACGGTGGGGGGTTTTTACATCCAGAGATGGCTCCGCTGACGACATTTGCTTCAGCTGCTGCGCAGTTTACAACCA